>NC_135962.1:41138474-41443296 GCF_053455715.1 Rhinoraja longicauda | reverse complement strand
TGCCTGGAAAGCACTGCCAATGCTGGTGATATAAGAGTGGCATTTAAGAGGCTCTAGATATGTGCATGGAAATGTAGGGATGGAAGGATATGGATCATATGAAGGCAGATGAGATTAGTTTATCTTTTTTTTTTAAACTTTATTCATCCCGGAGGGAAATTGGTCTGCCAACAGTCACAACATACAAGGTACACGAAAATTTGAAATTAAACGTGAAAACAAAAAGAAAAAGACAAATGACTGTTGGCTGGCTGCCGTGTGCACAGCGCCTTCACCGCAATGACCGAACACACAAACGAACGCAGACTTATCCCCCTGGGCAGAAGATTCTAAAACTAGAGTGCCCCCCCCACACACACACAGCAGTTCCCCCACACCGGGGTCACCATTGTTCTTCACGGCAGTCCCCCACGCCAGGTCCTCCATTGTTCTTCACTGCTGTCCCCCCACACTGGGTAACCATTCTCCCCCCCCCCCCCCAAGCTCATCGACCGTTGGGTGCGGGTCGATCGTGAGTCCCCCTGTCGCCGAGGCTCCCGTTGCCGCCAAGGCACTCGCTGCCACCGCCGAGACTCCCATCACTGCCGCCGAGGCTCCCATCGTCGAAGCTCCCGTTGTCGCCGAGGCACCACTGACGTCGAGGCTCACACTGTCATTGAGGCACTAGCTGCCGCCGCCGAGACTCTCCTCGCCTTCGTCTTTCCTTCGGCCCAGATAGGCCTTGCCGCCCGGCTTCTCCGGCGAGTCGGGCGTATTCCAGTCAGCAGCGGCGTGGTTGTTCGGCAGGTGGATTGGGCCCATGCGGACACTCCCGCCGCACAGGCAGCTCCCCGATGACACTATGTGCAGCACAGACATTGTAGGCCGAAGGACCTGTTCCTGGGCTTCCAACCATTAAAGCGTATACTCCTTGTGGTTATTGGCCAGTTTTACTGGGATCCCTTAATGCTACACCCTATTATGGATGCATAGTGATATTAAAACCAGGAAACAAACTTACGCAAACTTATACTCAAGCTAACCAATCTTTATGATATGTTAGGCTAGATTGCGACCTCTTGGGATTTTCTTTTATGTCATTCTGGGAATGGAATAAATAAATATTTTTAAACAAATATCAAGCATTTCAGTTGCATCCCTTTGAACATTCAAATTTGAATCATATAAGGTAATAGAAAACAAATGACTTGTATTTTTTAAATATACTTATTTGGCCTTTAAAAATTACTGCCTAAAATTTTACTCATTGGGTACTCTACCTTGTGAAGATTTATACGGCTCTGCGTAATGTCCATTGTAATGTAATTGTGGTACAGGCATCATAAATTGATGAGGTTTTGGCTAAAAGGAAACAAAATGATAAAGACATTAATCCATAGCAGAATATTAGTAATTTAGAACAGATAGCAAGAGAAACGTATCTTCAGGTGTAAAAAATAATTGAATAATTATGGAAAAATATGGGGGGGGGTGGATAACACTGAAACAGGCTGCAAGCCCTAGTTTTATATAAAAGTATGTTAAATTCTAGTTGCCAATGTTTAGTTTTAAAGAGAAAAACTGTCAGTCTTCCATTGAGAATAGAATTGCCATTTCAGAGTTGGAGTATGATGTCAGGAGGAGGACATCCTGTTCACTGTGTATGTCAGGGATCTGAATTTAATGCAAAGAGGCGTTAAAATGTGGAGATATAGATGCGTGCAAATATAGATATAGTTAATTATTCGGATGAAAGCAAAGGGAAATTTATTGGTTTGTATAATGGGCTAAAAAGTGCCAGATATAATTCAGTCTGAGTAATGCACGTATGTAAATAAAACTGCAGCAGTTAAAGGGAAACTGTTGATACAGGGTTATAATTTTTTTAAACAGAACCTCAATCTTTTACTGCTGTGTTTAAAAATGCAATTAACATTTAAAAAATGCAATTGGCACCAGTCATCATTGGCTAACATGCTTGTTCAGGTGCTGTGTTCAATCAATGGAAGCAAGAAAAAGTGCTAAATAGCCTGTATCAGCGTGCAATCTTAGTGGTGCTTTAAATACTGGAAAAAAAATTGGAAGCAATTCAATACAAGATTGCATAAAAAGATGGCTCATAAAAACAACCAAAACCTTCATTATAGCAGACCATGGGGTGGGGGGAGGAAGGAAGAAATGGTGTGAGGTTACCCCTCAGATTCCTATTATATCTTTCTCATTTTATCTTAAACCAATGCCCTGCAGTTCTTGATTCCTCAACCCTGCGAAAAAGATTGTGTGCAATCACACTATCTATGCCCCCCATGAATTTATACATCTCTACAAGATCATCCCTCAGTCTCCTGAACTCCATGGAATAAAGTCCCAGCCTCCCCACCTGTCACTACAACTCATTCCTCCACCATATTAACGAACACTCCAACTCCATCACAACTGACTATTTTTGCCGGTCATCCATCCGTGATTTTGGCTTAATGTTTCTTTCACCAATAGTATAGACTAGCCTCAAATATATTCCATACCCCAGCTATTCGGAAAACATAACAGAGGGAAACAAGCATAATGTTTCTAACTGCCACATGAAGTCATTTAGTTTCATCCTACAGAATTATTTTTTTTGTTCTCCCAGTTCTCCCAGTCCACCCCCACCCTCCCTCTCCCCCCCCCCATAATCATCTCTAGAACAGAAAACTAACTGTCCTCCCAGATTTGAAAAAGACCTCTGACCGACAGTGATTGCTGTTTATCTCTCTAAAGACACAACCTGGCCTGATGAGTATTTCCAGCATTTTCTGTTTTTTTATTAAAGGAGATCCACATGTTATGGTAGCACACATTAATTAAATAGCAAGATTAAATCTCAAAATAACTTTTCAGATATTTATTTGGTGGTGGCCGATAAAAGATGTGGCCTTCTGTTTAAAAAAAAAAATCAGGAAACAATGCAATTTTCAAGACTTTATGTTACATACCAAAGACAATCTTGACAAGGTGCTCCTTCGGACTGGACTCACTGAATCAGCTTGAGCTTGCCTGAAATTAAAATAAAAATGATGGCAGATTATTCTTCCCACTAAATTGAAAGATTTTTTAAACTGGTCCTTTTCATTAAATTAAATAGTTATTTTAACACAAGGATAGTACAGGTAAAATATTCAGGGTGAGAGCAAGTGGAAGATAATCTAGCTATGCATATTAGAAGGCTGCTAAGAACAATAGATCTCAATATTTGAATATGCTTGTGCTGCTAATAAAAATTAAAAAAATTAAACGATGCTCTTCAAATAACCTTAGAGCACGGTACAGACATTAAATATTTGGATACAAGGTGTGTACCAGAGCAAAATCAGATGCAAATGAGAATGAAACCCAAGCCTCCGAAAAAGGTGGAGAAGTGAAAAGATAAGCTCAGGTGAACAAAGCTAACGATAGCAATAATTATGGCAACAAAGAAAAGTGAGTTCATAAAAGCAATTTAATGCTGATGCCACAGATTTGTAAAGAAAAGGGCTTAAAAGGACATCGACGCACTGACTTACAAAAGATTACTTTAAAAAATGCAAGTGGAGCTTATAATAATAAATGTTGAGTGAACTTCAGACACAACAAATCAGCAAATAAAGGCCCAATCTGTTCTTTTTTCTGACAAGCATGTACTCATTTCTATATAATTCTTGCACATTTTTTTGCACCTTTCAGATACGTCCATGTGTACAAATCACACTCCACTGGTAAACTAGGACAATACACAGCCATACTATTGATTGGAACATTGAACTTTATTTTAAAAAGCCACACAGGCAACAAGGATACTAATTTCAACCCCCATTTTATGGCACATTAATTAAACTTAGCTGGGGGTGTGAAAGTGTATTCAAAATGACATAGTGCACAGTCAAGCAAAAATAAACTGGAATCCTGTGCTGGAAAGAAAAGGATGGAAAGTGAAAGCAAATGGAAAAAGCAAAAGCTTTGTGCAATCTTCACATGTGTACAAGTTTCTAAAAGTAGGGAAGACTATTTTGTTTTCATCTTTTTCATCTGCTTCAGTACAAAATACACAAAAAGGAATGCAGTCCAAATACAAAAGACATCATACTTACAAGTTACAGTTTTTATTCAGACTGTAAAACTTGCGTCGTGCAGCACACATTCGGCAAACATATTTAGATGTCTCCATATCTTCCTGTAGAAATAAAATTTAAAACAATAACAGCTCTACAATTCCCTATTTTAAGTATAAAATTTGCATAGAAAACTGCATATTTAAGTAAACAAAATTAAACATAACTTTGTATATCTACTACTTTAATTATATTCACAATAAAATAAAAAAGGGAAGGCACAATAGCATAGTGGTAGAGATGCTGCCTTACAGTGCCAGAGACCTGGGTTCGATCCTGACTATAGGTGCTATCCGTACGGAGTTTCTACGTTCTCCCATGGGTTTTCTCCAGGTGCACTGGTTTCCTCCTACATTCTAAAGACATGCAGGTTTGTAGCATAATTGGATTTGGTAATTGTTCCTAGTGTATAGGATAGAACTTGTGCATGCGGGATAGTTGGTCAACGCGGACTCATTGGGCGTTCGGGCCTGTTTCCAAGCTGTATCTCTAATTCTATCAAAATTTCATCATGCAAGTTGTCACCCAAGGATCCTCGCTAAGTTATATAAGAAAATAACTGCAGATGCTGGTACAAATCGATTTATTCACAAAATGCTGGAGTAACTCAGCAGGTCAGGCAGCATCTCGGGAGGAAGAAGGGTCTCGACCCGAAAAGTTCAGTCTGAAGAAGGGTCTCGACCCGAAATGTCGATCAGTCTGAAGAAGGGTCTCGACCCGAAACATCACCCATTCCTTCTCTCCCGAGATGCTGCCTGACCTGCTGAGTTACTCCAGCATTTTGTGAATAAATCCTCGCTAAGTTAATTCAGACTGCACAATGGTCAGCGGTGGGCAAAGGCAGCCAGAGTCAATTTTGATTTGCATGTCAAAAAATATGTGGAAAATGTAATTTTCAAGGTTAATCAGGCATGGTCATAGATTGATAGCACAAGAAAGGTGTATCTGAAAATATTCCGTTTCCTTCTTAAAACAGATTACTAGAAATGAAGTCAAAACTTTGGAACACAACTCAGCACAAAGTATCTTCAGAAACAAGAACAGAAGATGGGTCAGTATACTTGTCCTCTACACAGTGTCAACTTAACCTCAATCAAATAGTGTTAGAACACTCACGGTCTGAAATTGGATGGTCTCTTCTTTGTTTACCAGTTCTAATGCAAAGGAGGATTTATTGTGAGACATGTTGGATATATCATTCCATCTGAAAAGAAAGAAATCATTTCTTGATACAGCAATTTCTACAACAACTGAAAGGATTTATAATACACTTTTGGATGAATTTTTAATTCTCTTTTGCAACTGCCATTTTATAGGTGGGACAGATTGCAACATATGGTGACTACAAAAATATGTGAATACTTTGTGCAGTGATGAATGGACCTGGTATCTCAGTTTAAGGTCAATCCAGCATTGGTCCTGTGCAGTTCTTGACATACCCAACTACACCAGAATTAGGGGGGATCTATTGTCAATGAGGACAATTTTGCCAGAGTTGGGCGGCAGGAACCCGGGTTTGATCCCGACTACGGATGCTGTCTGTATGGAGTTTGTACGTTCTCCCCGTGACCTGCATGGGTTTTCTCCGAGACCTTCGGTTTCCTCCCACACTCCAAAGACGTACAGATTTGTAGGTAAATTGGCTTGGTAAATGCAAAATTTATCCCTAGTGGGTATAGGATAGTGTTAATGTGCGGGGATCACTGGTCGATGCGGACCCGGTGGGCTGAAAGTGCCTGTTTCCGCGTTGTATCTCTAAACTAAGTACAATTCTGCTGTTGTTAAAGACCAGCAGCAGCCGTGAAGCTGCCTGACCTCTTGGATCTGATATTTTTCATTTCCAGGTCAGATTTCCAACATCTGCAATATGTTGCTTGTAGACCAACAGTATCTCATGGATGTTCAGTTTTCATAATTTCAATTGGCCGTATCACACAGCATGAAGCAACATGTTCTCAATCTCTAATTGCAATTTCACTTCCACAAAGTCTGTGTCATGGACAAGAGAATTGAAGAGGACTAAATCAAGTTGATTTTTCCCTCACTACCTGCCAAATGATAGAGGCTGCCAGCCAATTCCTTCTGGACGCTGAAATAAAAACTGAAAGTGCAGGATACACTCAGCAGGCCAGCCAACAATTGTGGAAAGAGAAACAAAGTTAACTATTCAGGTGAAATATACTACTAGATTGTTCTGATGAAGTGTAACTGATACCATAGAGGGTAATATTTTTTATTCCTATTTAATTAACTGAATTTGTCTCTGTGCTGCCGTGGCAGGATTCAAAGATATGCCTCCAGATTAGATAAGGCCTCCCTAAACCCACACTAGAAGATATTGGACTAACCTGTGAAACTTGACTTCCATTGAATAACAATAGTTCTAAATTATATAAAATAGCCCATTACATTTTATTTTCAAGAATACTGAGGATTATTTCTCATATTAGATTTTCAAGATACACCAAGTATAATGCACTGCAAAGGTTTGTTAGAAGAAAATTACTTATCAATGCAAAATTTATCCATTGATCAAAGCTGCCACATTAGCAGCTTTTGGAACATGGAAGAAATGCAACTGCACACCCTAAAATAGCAGCTCAGATGGCAATTCAAATGTTCTGTTAGAATCAAGGGCAACCACACTTTAAATTAGCATATACATTGGCAAATATGCAATCATTAATGTCTGCATTTATCTGATTTAGAAATGTCACTCAAACCAAGGATTAAGGAGTTTTAATTTAATTAGGTAACATTTTGCAGTATAATTTCATTAGATCCTTACTTGAAAACAGATGGAAGTCTTCCATTTTTGTGTTTCATAAAGATACCTTCCAAACATGTACCTATAAATAGATCATTTCCTTGGCTGTCCTACAAAATCAAAAAATAGAGAAATCAGAATACATGGACAGAAATATTGCATTTTTAGTTCACATGATTAAATCATTCCTAATTAATGCGTGAAATGGAAAGGTATAATATTCTCTCATCGTTTAGTACTATTTTGTGATTGGAAGCAGGTTCTTTGCTCATTTCTATTTACACACTATGAAGTCTTCATGGAATCTCATTTCTTGGTTCTAACAATTTAATTTATTAATTTTCATTCAGAATCCAAAGCTGTTGCAATTTGATATGATGCTGGCATAGAAAGTGATTCATAATGCTGTTAGTTAAAGAAATAAACTTAGAAGTCTTTCGGAGCAGGACGCCATTTCCAATTTAAAATTTCCGCTAAAAATCTCTTACCTTGCCGGAGATGCGATTGTTTTCTGGATCGTATCTCCGGTCGCTGTGCGGCCTAAGATCATGGAGCTGGCAGCCTTGCTCGAGATTACTTTGAGCTCCACCGCGGACACCAACGGAGCCAGCGATCCCTTGCCTGGGATCGACGCTCCAACTGCGGCCTTCGGATTTCAACACCAAGGAGTTCGCAGTCTCAGGTAGAGGCTGATATCAGGAAGCTCCAAATTCGCAGAAGGTTCGATCAGCCCCGACCCGGAGCTTGATCGCCCCGACGCGGAGGGCCGACCACCAGCTACGGGATCATCCCGACAACGGAAGGCTCGAGGCCCCCGACCGTGGGAGAATAAAGAAGGGAAGAAGCTTGAACTTTTTTTCGCCTTCCATCACAGTAAGAAATGTGGAGGTGTCACTGTGGTGGATGTTTATGTTAAAATGTATTTTGCATGTTTTGTTGCTTTTTATTGGAATGACTGTATAGCAAATCAAATTCCTCGTATGTTGCAAATCATACTTGGCTAATAAAGTATGATTATGATGAAAAGTTTTTTCATTTTACTTAATTTATATTCAATGTCAGACACAATAAACAGAGGCAAAAACAGGTGGTGATTGGACTTCTAATAGTTGTTATGAGAGCAAAGGCAAACAATAGGCTTTAAAAAATTGAGGTTTGCTTGAAATCTCAAAACTCTTGTAGTGACAAATTGAACTCCACAAGCAAATGGCTCATACAAATCCCCATTAGTTTTTTTAACAAGCTATTAACTGCAATAAATTTCAATGTAATTTTAAAATTTATGAATTTATGTAAGCATTAATATTGAACTGGCCCTTTTCAGTGTAATATTTCCTTCGCCATTAAATCTAGACAAGAAGTTTTTAGACCTTTTTCTCAGCTCATCTTTCTGGTTCGTGAAATGAGCGAAAGTTGTGATCATTCCACACATCTTTTAACAAGCAATTGGCATGCATTATTAGTCTTGTATTGACTCTTGCATATAAAGACGCAGAACAAGAGACATTGTCAGTTTACGACAACTGAAATTTATTCAAGCATATACTATAATTTTAGTCTGTGGATCAAATTAATGGAAAATGAATTAACTTTCATTTTTAATGTTCTTGAGCACAATAAATTTGTGGGAGAAAAGACAACATATTATCCTTTCTTTTCACCGCACCAATATGAGGAGTAATCCATTTTCCAGCCATTCAAACTGCTTTTGTAGGCATCAAAGTCTCACCTTGTTTCATTTATACAGATATTTATTATAAAATGTTTTCAAGTAATTCAGATGGTGGAGAATTAGGAATAGTTTACTGGGAAATCCATCATTTATTGCATCTCGATAATTAATAAGGGCAGGTAATGGGGAACTACTTTTGAAGTCCTAAAGTGTATATAATGCTATTAAAGAATGTAGTCTAGGATTCTTTAAAAATACTTTAAAACAACACTTTCTCATCTTCTTAAAATGTTCTTGCTACAACAAGTGCAGATAATGCTTGTTTTTTTCTTCTTTTATACCTTGGCTGTATAGTTTTCATGGCCATAGTCTTCCATTTTCATTACCTCCTGAAGATAAAGTAATTCTGCCTCAGAGGGAGTAAGACCCCTAGAAATAAAGCAGAGTAGAAATAAACGTATAAAAAATTAATTAACTTTCGTTTAGAACACAATACGAGTGACTGGAATTTCAGAAGCATACTCCAGATTTCCAATTAACAATGGAAATGATGGTCGGAAACAATTCACATGCTCATCTCACTCCACAATATATAACTTGTTTTACAATAGTACATTTTGTTAAATAATATATAATGTAATAATTTTTTTGTCGCTTCAATGTTGAGCCTTTACAATACTACAAAATTAATGGAGATGTCCCGAGGACAATCCAAATATAGTTGAGAAAGCGCTGGGCATCCAAGGCATACAAGGGTAGATAAAACTCGCAGGCCTGATCAGATATATCTAAGGACACTGGGAAGCAAGAGAAGATATTGCAGGAGTGATGGCTGAAATGTATGATTCATCATTAAGGAGAGGTGCCAGGAAGACGGGAAGGTGGCTAATGGTGTGTCTCTGTTTAAGACGGGCTGTGACGAGAAACCTGGGAACTATAGACCAGTAAGCCTAACATCTACTGGAGAGGATTCTGAAGAATAAGATATATAATAATAATAATAATAATGCATTACATTTATATAGCGCTTTTCAAACACTCAAAGACGCTTTACAGGGATTACTAGAACATAGAGAAGAAAATAAATAGATAAATAAGTAAACAAACAGAAAAAGGAGACAGAAGGTGAGGTGACGGTCAGTGGTTGAAGGCAGTGCTGAACAGATGAGACTTCAGTGATGTTTTGAATGTGGTGAGTGAGGAGGAGTCTCTGACGGTTTGGGGTAGTGAGTTACAGAGGGTGGGAGTAGCGATGGAGAAAGCCCTGTCCCCCCAGGATCTGAGTTTGGTCCGGATGGGGGGGGACAGGAGGTTGGCAGCAGCAGAGCGGAGGGCGCAGGTGGGAGTGTGCCTGTGGAGGAGGTCAGTCAGGTAGGATGGGGCCAGGTTATGGAGGGCTTTGTAGGTCATGAGGAGGATTTGGTACTGGATTCTCTGGGGGATGGGGAGCCAGTGGAGCTTGTAAAGGACGGGGGTGATATGGTCACGGATCGGGGAGTGAGTGAGTAGACGGGCAGCGGAGTTTTGAATGTATTGAAGTTTACTGATGATTTTTGAGGGTGAGCCATAGAGGAGGCTGTTGCAGTAGTCCAGACGGGAGGTGATGAAGGCATGGATGAGGGTTTCTGCAGCTGTGGAGGAGAGGGATGGACGGAGACGGGCGATGTTTTTGAGGTGGAAGAAGGCTGTCTTTGTGATGTGTTTGATGTGTTTGTCGAAGGAGAGGGTTTGATCAAAGATGATTCCAAGATTTCGGATGTGAGGGGAGGTGGATACTGGGAGACCGTCAATATTGAGGATGAAGTTTTGGGTGGATTTGGTGAGCGTTTTTGGACCAATGATGATGATTTCAGATTTGTTGCAGTTGAGTTTGAGGAAATTTGATTGAAGCCAAGATTTTATTTCAGTGATGCAGTTTGTCAGTGTAGAGTGTGTGGTGGTGGAGATTGACTTGGTGGAGATGAGGAGCTGGATATCATCGGCGAAGCAGTGGAAGTTGAGACCATGACGGCGGATTAATTGACCAAGGGGGAACAGGTAGAGGATGAAGAGGAGGGGGCCAAGGACTGAGCCTTGGGGGACACCTTGGGGAAGGGGAGTGGTGGGGGATTTACAGTTGTTAATGGAGATGAACTGGTGCCTGTCAGAGAGGTAAGATTTGATCCAGGATAGGGCTGTGCCGGTGATGTTAAATGCATATGGAAAGAGAAGGGTTGATGAGGGAAAGTTAACATGGTTTTGCAACTGGGAGATTGCATTTCATTAACTTGATTGAATATTTTGAAGTAACCAATAAGGTTGATGGGGGCAGGACCATTGATGTAGTCTATATGGACTTCAGCTTTAATCAGGTTCAACATGGTAGGCATGTGTTTCCAGGAGCGCTAGCTAACTGGATACAGCAAAAACACAAAGTGCTGTGGGATTTAGGAGTACAACTACTAGTTCTAATAGTTGTTATGAGAGCAACAGGCATTAAAAAATTGAGGTTTGCTTGAAATGTCAAAAATCTTGTAGTGACAAATTGAACTCAACATGCAATTGGCTCATACAAATCCCCATTAGTTTTTTTAACAAGCTATTAACTACAATAAATTTCATTGTCATTTTAAAATTTATGAATTTATGCAAGCATTAATATTGAACAAGTAATTACACTTAGTTCCAGCGGTGTCTGGAAGATGGGGAGATGGGGTGAAGAAGGGTTTTGGCATATGAGCTTACATCAGTCAGGGAATTAAACACAGAAGTCAGGACGTTATGTTGCAGTTGTACTTGGGAGTATTGTGTTCAGTTTTGGTCACCTTTATAGGAAGGATGCCATTAAGCTGACAAAGGTGCAGAAAAGCGCCTGTGAGGATGTTGCCAGGACTTGAAAGGCCCGAACTAGAGGGAGATGTTGGGCAGGCTAGAATTTTGGACCCAAAGGACATAGGTTTAACGTGTGAGGTGACTTTTTCCACATGGAGGATGTTAGGTAGATGGAACAAGTTGCCAGAGGAAATGGTTGAGTCAGGAATGATAACAGTTAAAATGTATATGGATAGGACAGATTTAGAGGGATATGTGCCAGGTGCAGGGAAACAGGACTAGCTCAGTAGGGTTGACATGGACAAGTTGTGCCGAGGGGGCCTATTTTTGTGCTGTATGACTCTACAACTAAATTATGACAATATTTTTTTCTCCTATTTCTTTGAAAAATTAGCTAAGGTGGTTGGTAATGTAACATCAGGCATCAGCAAAGCTGCTCTGAAGCTATTTAACATGTACAAATACAGCTCGAATTATCTCGTTCCATTTCAATCATTCCCCAATTTTCAGTAGGAGACTTCTGGTCTCAGTTGAGAGTTCAGTATAATTGCTGCATTCATGATTGAATACACAAGTGCAACAATCTAACCTTCATCAGTACGAGTGGAAAAGATACTAAAAAAATTAACCTGAGTTTCTGATATATTGAAGCAACTTTCTGTGTGGCATCTTGTAGCATTCGTTCATCTTGAATCCAATTCTTTGGGTAACAGGCAAAATAAAACAAACAAAGTAGCTTATTAAAGGAATAATATTAGATAACCATTTTTATTTTTGATGCAACATTATTTTACTTTAATTTCACAGTAACAAAACCACAAAATATGTCCATTATTTAAAATAGCTGACCTCACAAAAAAATGGCTAATTTATATAAAATTGGCTTGAATAACTTCAATCGTCTTTCCATTTATATTATATTCATGAACTTCTGAAACACACAAGGATAGTGAAGGTTTCGTGGAGAAAGTATTTTCACCCTAACGTCTAAACTGGATCCTTTAAAATAAGATCATTATTTTCATTTAAATGTTTCCACAACTATATAATAAATGAACTTACAACTGGGAAAAGATCACACTTGTACAGGAATTCTTGGGATTCATACTGATCATAGTCTCCAAAATCAGCTGCAGAAAAACAGATGAATCAAATTACACAGAAAACAAAACCCACCAAAAAACTTGGTATTTGCAATCCTGGCCAGGTATATCAAATCCATTTAAAAATTGAGTGAAAATATTAAGACTGGAACAAAGACTTGGTATAACCCTAAAACATCTTGGGATTACACTTTATTCAGAGAAAGAGGTAAAAGGACAAGTTAAGACCAACTTAAGAAACAGTTGGACAGGTACATGGATAGGACCAGTTTGTCTGACCAAATGCTGGTAGGTGGGACTAATGTAGCTGGAACATGTTGGCTGGTGTGGGCAAGTTGGGCCAAAACATAGAAAATAGGTGCAGGTTGCCATTTGGCCAGCACGAAGGGCCTGTTTCCACAATGTTTTCACTATAACTATATGTGGTGCATCTCCTGTCGTTGCAAGGGCACGTGCTGGAAGGGGGATGGTCAGTGGGAACAGGGGAGTGGACTGGAAAGTCACAAAGGGAATGATCCCAGCAAAATGTTGAAAGCGGAGGATGTGTTGGAATCTCTTACAATGTAGTGAAAATTGTGGAGAAACACCTGTTGAATGCAAAGATGGAAGGTGTAGACCAGGGAAAGTCAGTACTTGTTCTGCCTTAGTAGAAAGAAGGTAACAGCAAAACCCTCGGAAATGGACGAGATGCAATCAAAGGCTTAGTTAACAATGGTATACTGGATACCCGTTTTAGGAAAGAGGAAGACATTACAGAGGCACCTACATCTCAGAGCCAATAATAACAGAGACAGAGGAAATAGGAGAATGGAAGCATCCTTAATGTTGCACGGGTGAGATGAAGAGTAGTCGGGATAGCTCTGAGTCGACAGGCACGTGATGGATATTACAGTAGCTATTATAGTATAGATGGATATTTCTTAGCTGGTATATCTCCTGACACATTGATGTGTCCAATAAAGGAAAGAAAGCCAGAGATTGATCAAGTCAGAATGAGGACAGGGTGGAATGTGGCAGCAAAACTAACAAAATCGTCAACGTTCTGCATGTGCAAAAAACAGCACCAATACAGTCATGATTGTCCTGGAAAAAGAGGGAATGGGCTCATTAAGACTGAAACAGATACTGTTCCAAAACTCCACAAGATAGTGATAGTTTGGGGCTATGGGAAGGCCTTTGATGTCCTTTGGTCTGGAGAAAAGAAGTGGGGTTGAGGGAGAAGTTGTTCAGTAAGAATAGGTTCAGACAGACAACTGATCGTGCTGGTGGAAGGGAACTGGTTCAGCCTTTGCACCAGGAAGCAGAGGGTCCTCAGACTATCCTGATGTGGATTGGATACAAAGGATATTGGACATTCCATGCTAAAGAGGAGCTCATTGGGACCAGGTAATTAGAAGCACTCAAAGTGGCAGAGGGCAATTCTTTTTATAGATCTTGTGCAGGACTGTCTGGGTAGCCATGGCCTGATTTTCGATGGCAGGGTTATTATCAAAGGGAGATACGAGGAATTGTCAGAGGTGACATCTGACTTCGACAAGTGTAGGTCAATAGATAGATCACAATAGCACCATATCAGCAGTTTGACGGCAATATCGGGGTTGTTTCTTAATTCATGGTCTTATTGACCAGATAACATTGTTTACATTTATCGCTAAAGTCACCCTGGTTTTATCCTGTCACAGACATACTCCACCCTTGCCCTCTTTGCAGCAAAACAAGCTTCTTTTGTCTCCCTCTCAGTTTTTGATGAACGGTCCTGGATGTAAAATGTTAGCTGTTTCTCTTCCCACAGATGCAACTGACTTGCTCAGTATTACCAGTATTTTCTATTTTTATTTTAGATTTCAGATAGACAGTTTTTTTTCCCATTTTCACTTTAAATGCGTGTTCCAAATGTTGGTCAATTTGGAACACCACTGATTCATTCGCCGAGGATAAATGGTAAGAGATAATCAAAAACAGGTTTCTTTGTCCTGGTTTGATTCGATACCACAAAGCTACATGGGGCTGTATTTAAGGTTGGCTCTGTGTGGTGATATTCTCCTTCATGAATACCATTGTAATGCCTTGTCTGGTGGGTCTGTCCTTCAGTTGGAGATTGTATCCAAGGACTGTGATGGAGGAGTGTTGACGTACAACCTGTGATTCTGTGAATACAACTATGTCCAGCTGCTGCTTGACATGTCTGAGGGACTGCTTTCCTAATTAAAACACCAGTCCCAGATGTTCATAAATAAGACCCTGAAGTTCATTGGCCAGCGAGCAACGTTGTAAGGTCTGAATTTGGTGTCCAGATTGATATGGGTTCTATTGCTTTAAAAATAGACAGTGAACTTCATTTCTGGAAATGTTATTGCCAAATGCAGTTGTGAAACATTGAGAACTAAGGTACAATCGTGGGACAACAGAATTGTGAAAGATCAAGAAGAAATAATATGGATCTGATCAAATCGGTCAGTAATATGCCGCATGGAAAATCATGGCAATGATTTGTTTGTAGTTTTATTTAGGGTCAATTTTGTATTATGGCAGGGGTGGAAAGGCAGCACAGAGGCAAAGAGGTACACTTGCTCCCTTACAGCGCCAGAGACCCGGGTTCGATCCTGACTACGGATGCCGTCTGCATGGAGATTGTACATCTCCTTGTGATCACATGACTTTTCTCTGAGTGCTCCGGTTTCTTCCCACACTCCTAAGACGTACAGTTTTTAAAGTGGCTTCTATAAATTGTAAATATTGTCCCTAGTGTACAGGATAGTGTTAGCTTACAGGGTGATCATCACTGGTCGGCGCAGGCTCGGTGGGCCGAAGAGTCTGTTTCAAAGCTGTATCTCTGAAGTCAAAATAAGTCAAAAGACCCTAATGGGAGTTATCTACAACCCTCCAAACAGTAGCCTCGACATAGGGTGCAAGTTGAATCAAGAGCTAAAATTGGCATGTCGCAAATGTTATGCTACGGTGGTTATGGGAGATTTCAACATGCAGGTGGACTGAGAAAATCAGGTTGGTAATGGACCCCAGGAAAGAGTGTTTGTGGAGTGCCTCCGAGATGGATTCTTAGAACAGCTTGTACTGGAGCCTACCAGGGAGAAGGCAATTCTGGATTTAGTGTTGTGCAATGAACCTGATCTGATAAGGGGACTCGAGGAAAAAGAGCCATTAGGATGCAGTGATCACAATATGATAAGTTTTAATCTACAAATTGAGAGAAGGGAAAATCGGAAGTGTCAGTATTACAGTATACGTGGGCGGCACGGTAGCGCAGCGGTAGAGTTGCTGCTTTACAGCGAATGCAGCGCCGGAGACACAGGTTCGATCCTGACTACGGGTGCTGCACTGTAAGGAGTTTGTACGTTCTCCCCGTGACCTGCGTGGGTTTTCTCCGAGATCTTCGGTTTCCTCCCACACTCCAAAGACGTACAGGTATGTAGGTTAATTGGCTGGGTAAATGTAAAAATTGTCCCTAGTGGGTGTAGGATAGTGTTAATGTACGGGGATCGCTGGGCGGCACGGACTTGGAGGGCCGAAAAGGCCTGTTTCCGGCTGTAGATATATGATATGATATGATATGATATGATATAGCAAAGGTGATTACAGAGGCATGAGGCAGGAGCTGGCCAGATTTGATTGGAAGGAGGCCCTAGCAGGGAAGACAGTGGAACAGCAATGGCAGGTATTCCTGGGAACAATGCAGATGTTGCAGGATCAATTTATCCCAAAGAGGAGGAAAGATTCTCCTCTTTGGGATAAATTACTTTGGAGTAAGAGGCACCCGTGACTGACAAGGGCAGTCAAGGACAGCATAAAAATAAAAGGGGAGAAGTATAACATAGCAAAGAAGAGTGGGAAGCCAGAGGAATGGGAATCTTTTAAAGAGCAACAGAAGATAACTAAAAAGGCAATACGGGGAGAAAAGATGAGGTACGAGGGTAAGCTAGCCAATAATATGGAGGATAGTAAAAGCTTTTATAGGTATGTGAAGTGGAAAAAAATAGTCAAGGCAAATGTGGGTCCCTTGAAGTCAGAATCAGGGGGATTTATTATGGGGAACAAGGAAATGGCAGACGAGTTGAACCGGTACTTTGGATCTGTCTTCACTAAGGAAGATACAAACAATCTCCCATATGTTCTAGTGGCCAGAGATCCTAGGGTGATGGAGGAACTGAAGGAGATTCACATTAGGCAGGAAATGGTGTTGGGTAGACTGATGGGACTGAAGGCTGATAAATCCCCAGGGCCTGATGGTCTGCATCCCAGGGTATTTAAGGAGGGGAAAACGGGAAATTATAGAGCAGTTATCAGTGGTGGGGAAGATGCTGGAGTCAATTATAAAAGACGAAATTGCGGAGCATTTGGAGAGCAGTAAAGGATCATTCCGAGTCAGCATGGATTTACGAAGGGGAAATCATGCTTGACTAATCTTCTGGAATTTTTTGAGGATGTAACTAGGAAAATTGATAGGGGAGAGCCGGTGGATGTGGTGTAACTCGACTTTCAGAAAGCCTTCGACAAGGTCCCACATAGGAGATTAGTGGGCAAAATTAGAGCACATGGTCTTGGGGGTAGGGTACTGACATGGATAGACAATTGGTTGGCAGACAGAAAGCAAAGAGTGGGGATAAATGGGTCCCTTTCAGAATGGCAGGCAGTGACTAGTGGGGTACCGCAAGGCTCGGTGCTGGGACCGCAGCTATTTACAACATACATTAATGACTTCGATGAAGGGATTAAAAGTAACATTAGCAAATTTGCAGAGGATACAAAGCTGGGTGGTAGTGTGAGCTGCGAGGAAGATGCTATGAGATTGCAGGGTGACTTGGACAGGTTGTGTGAGTGGGTGGATGCATGGCAGATGCAGTTCAATGTGGATAAGTGTGAGGTTATCCACTTTCGTGGTAAGAATAAGAAGGCAGATTATTATTTGAATGGTGTCAAATTAGGAAAAAGGGACGTACAACGAGATCTTGGTGTCCTAGTGCATCAGTCTCTGAAAGGAAGCATGCAGGTACAGCAGGCAGTAAAGAAAGCCAATGGAATGTTGGCCTGCATAACTAGAGGAGTTGAGTATAGGAGCAAAGAGGCCCTTCTGCAGTTGCAGTTGCGCCCAAGTGAGACCGCACCTGGAGTACTGTGTGCAGTTTTGGTCTCCAAATTTAAGGAAGGATATTCTTGCTATTGAGGGCGTGCAGTGTAGGTTTACTAGGTTAATTCCCGGAATGGCGGGACTGTCGTATGTTGAAAGACTGGAGCGGCTCGGCTTATATACACTGGAATTTAGAAGAATGAGAGGGGATCATATCGAAACATAAGATTATTAAGGGGTTGGACACTTTAGAGGCAGGAAACATGTTCCCAATGTTGGGGGCGTCCTGAACCAGGAGCCACAGTTTAAGAATAAGGGGTAGGCCATTTAGAACGGAGATGAGGAAAATCTTTTTCAGTCAAAGAGTTGTAAATCTGTGGAATTCACTGCCTCAGAAGGTAGTGGAGGCCAAGTCTCTGAATGCATTCAAGAGAGAGCTAGATAGAGCTCTTAAGGATAGCGGAGTCAAGGGGTATGGGGAGAAGGCAGGAACGGGGTACTGATTGAGAATGATCAGCCATGATCACATTGAATGGCAGTGCTGGCTCGAAGGGCCGAACGGCCTACTCCTGCACCTATTGTCTATTGAAAGTTTTAATGCAATAAAATTGTTCAAAAACAGAGAGGAAAAGGATTGGGAGGTGGATACTGGGGAGGAGTTAAGTGTTTAGTATTAGATAGTCGAGGATATTTTGAAAGGGAGGGAGACAGAAGCAAGATGAAACCACATAATGTTGTCAAGAAAGGATTGGCAAGGACTTTAACTACATAATACATTGTCCAGCTACATATCTTTTGATTTACTTAGCAAAAGTATCAAAGATAAGTTTAATTGGAAATCCAAAATAGTCCTGCATTTATCCGCTGAAATTACATTGAGATTATTTGTTATTACTTCCGAATCAATAAAGTTTTATCTTCCATTTAACTTTTTCTTACCTTGTGCAGCTAGACTAGCAAGTTGAATTCCTTGTTCTAATGTGCAAGATATGCGACCTTCTAAAATATCTTTCTTCAATTGAAGATAATACTGGTATCTGCACAAACAAATTGCAGGGCTTCATGTCACAACGATCCACATTTCCTAATCACTGCAAGAGTTGCATATCCTCTCCCTACCCCAATGATGCTGTGGCAAATAAATCTGACCACAACACCAGCTGAGATTATGTAACTCAAAAGAACAGAACTTAAACTTGGGGCTTGCATGATTTTAATAACATCAAGGTGTAGGCTTAATTTCCAAGAGCATTTGGTTCCAAATGCATTGCTAACATCGACAAGTAACATTGGTGGACATTCAACGTTAAAGGAAGTCTATTAAAGGAAGTCTATTCTTTAAATATTACAGCATACTAGTTTATTCAGTTCATTCTCTGCCAGCTCCCCAGTCCCATTCACCAACAAGTATGGCTCTACTAAATATTCTCTCATTTGTCCATGCAATTCCCCGGACAATATAGAATATACAATAGAAGTGAAGTCACTCTTCCTTCTAACCATTCTAATATTTTTTTTCTGCAACCAGTCTGGAGAAAAGTACATTCATGTATAATTATATCAAGGTAAATTACTTCATTTTAAATCTGCAACTGTTGTATGTAATATATTGAATTTTCTACTCAATAATCAAATATGCTCATGACATAATCAATATCCATTGAAGCATCAACTTGAAATCAAATTGAGGCACTTACTCAAAGCAGCTTCTAAAACAGAAGCTTAAAAGGTTGCCTACCTTGTAATCTCCTGTTGGAGATGTATAATAGTTGGTACATAGAATACCACACCAAAGTAAACTGAAGGTTCAATGGCATATTTATCCAACTGCTTTTTAATAGGCTTTTCCAGATCCAGCCATCGTGATTGATTCTGTTTGTTGTAATACCAAAGGCTGAAGTAATTAATCTGTAGAAAAGAAATAATAAAACTTAATCAACACCTCATACACTAGAAGTAATGTAAAATGAAATAAAATCGAAAATATTTTCAACTTGCCCAGTCTGAATTGCTCACTGGTTGATTTTAATGGAAGAGAACTGCCCCAAAAGATTTGGAAAGAGTTTTGATTTTCTTTTGAAATCTCTAGTAACAAATCTGATTCATCAACGCATAATTTTTGACATTTAAAAGTTTAAAAAACAAACATCTATGAACATTTTTCAGAAACATTCAGATATGAGAAATTGAGATGTAAAGAACCAAAGATTACACTGGCCTAATGAGTATTTTTCTGTTTCTGATGCAAATGGTAACAAGTCTTTGACAGTTCTATCCAAGTTTTGAGAGCACAGCCAATTTATTTTTTAATTCCCCCCACTCATTCCGTGGGCAGCGCTAATATTAGCTACCTCATTACATCTACTTTACATCCACACTCCCCTACAATGAGCAATGTCTCACTGGGATAAATATCCCAATATTTTCTACTAGAGGGATCCTTAAAAATAGTATTGGGCTTACTTAACAAAAGTCTGCAGCAAGTCCTACCATAAATTAGGGGCAGCATTGTGGCGCAGCAAGTAGAGCTGGTGCCTCACAGCACCAGAGATCGGGGTTCGATCCCGATCTCGGATGCTGTTTGTTTGGAATTTGCACATTCTCCCTGTGACCATGCGGGTTTCCTGCCACATCCCAAAGACGTATGGGTTTGTAGGTTAATTGGCCTCAGTAAATTGCCCCTCATGTATATGGAATGAATAAAAAGTGGGAAAGCATAGAACTAATGTGAATGAATGTTGAAAGTGGAGCAATAATCAATAAATAGAAGTCTGACATTAGGATTCTTGTTATCCAGATGTTCCAGGGATTAGTGCCAGGCGAGAGAGATGACGTTGAGATGGTAGATGAATATCGAAGCTGTCTAGGAGACTGGAGTTGATGTGCACTGTGACCAGCCACTCAAAGCACTTCATGATGACAAATGTCAGAGCCATTGGACAGCAGCCATTAAGGCACGCTACCTTGTTTTTCTCTGGCACCATGACGATAGTAGTCTTCTTGAAAAGGTAGAAACCTCAGAATGGAGGAGAGAGGGGTTAAAGATGTCTATGAATACTGGCGTTAGCTGGTCTGCGCAGGGTCTGACGACACAGCCGGGGATTCTGTTTGGGTCCGACGCTTTAAGGGTTCACAATCAGGAAGGCTGATCCGACATCTGCGATAGTGATCATGGGTACAAGAATACCCAAGGCAGTCAGGGAAGCTGACGTCATTCCACCAACATTCAGTTCAAAATGAGCACCGAATGTAATGTTGGGGTGGGACATGTTGCCAGCTACTCTGCCCGATTCTGCCCGTTTGTGTGGAGAGTCTGTGACTCTAGAATGGTCTGAAATTGTTTCTTGGAATCCCTCATGCCTTTGAGAAGGTCATAACTAGATTTCTTGTCCAGGTTGGATCACTGTAATTCACCTTCCTCAGGCAAGTAGGAACTCCCCTACCCACTTGTCCGTCCTGAGATGCCGCCACTTTCAGGTTGAGGCTAAACTACTAAACAGCATGGTCATTAGATTCTCCAATTTCAGGTAATTCACAGCCCATCTGTCTTTTTTCTCTCTTTCTAATTACACTGGTCCTTGCGTGCTTCTTCCCACCATACCTCCCAGCCCCCTACCTTTATCCCCCTCACCCACGTGCACCTCACACTAGATTCCCATTCACTCCCATTCTGCTTGCTCCTCCACTCCAATGTCCTCATCTGCCACCACTCCCCCATTCAGTTCCATTCTTTGCCTTCCTCAGATTGTAGAATCTGCAGCTATTTGCTCTCAACCTATAACCTATGAGCTTGTCATTATCTCCACCCTTCTACCAATTAACCCTTCCTCATGTGCATCCACCTATAACTTACTAGTTCCTGCACTGTCTCTTCTCCCACCTTGTCATACTGGCCCAAAACAACTGGCTATTTCCCTGCTCAGATGCTGTCTGACCCAGAGTTCCTCCACCAGGTGCAAAAGATTTTTTTTGCAAAAGATTCCAGCATCTCCAGTCTTGTGCCACCAGCAAATCATCCCACCAGTTCCTAAAATGTATTTTCAGATGCACAGGTTGTACACAAGTTCATAAACTGGAGACAAATTGTAAAATGTAGGAAGGAACTGCAGATGCTGGTTTAAACTGGTACAAACTGTAATAGTTCTGCAAATACATGTAATTTAAAAATTGCTGCCATTAAAACCTATTTAAAATATGCTCCCACCCACATTTTAACACCATTCTTTAACTGATCAGATTATCAAGGTCAATTTTGGTGTTTACAGATTCTTTTTCAGGCTGGAGGATCAGAAAAACATTTTCACATCTATATTTGGAACACCATAATTTCTTCCTGTTTCACGCACCAAAGATCAAATTACAAATATTCAGAACAACTTGACAGGCACTGTGTGCTGTGGTTTGCAGCACTTAATAAACAAAAGTATACACAGTATAGTCATAGAGTGAAACAGCGTGGAAACAAGCCCTTTGGGCCAACTTGCCCACACCGGCCAACATGTCCCAGCTCCACTAGTCCTACCTGTGGACATTTGGTCCATATCCCTCCAAGGCTGTCCTATCCATGTACCTGTCTAACTGTTTCTTAAACGTTGGGATAGTCCCTATCTCAACTACCTCCTCTGGCAACTTGTTCCCTTTGTGTGAAAAAGTTACCCCTCAGATTCCTGTTACATCATTTCCCCTTCACTGTAAACCTATGTCATCTGGTCCTCGGTGCACCTACTATGGGCAAGAGACTCTGTGCATCTACCAGATCTATTCCTCTCAGTATCATTGCACATCAGCACCGCATATTTTCAGCTTTAAATACTATAGGAAATAATCCACCAGAACTGCATTTAGATCATTCAACTTGCTTTAAAAACTAAAATATGACTTAGATTACACATTTGAAAAGTTTTGTCAAATCATTTCAAGACTAGCACAAAATGATTATAGTTGTAAATATAGTTTAGGTTTACACAAATTTGACGTCAATCTGGCCATTTCTGGGCAAACCCACAGGTTTGGTCAAAAATACGTAATAGTGAATAACCTAAAGGCAAATGTCAGTAAAGGTCTCATTAACTAAAAAGGATAAGAAGAAATTATAAGGTTTAAAAAGTGTTAAACTTGCAAACAGCAAAGGATCTCTAAACTGATAAAGGGAACAGTGTTGAAATAGTTAAGTGAGGGATGGACCGGAACAACTATTCAAACTCACGAGGTCATATCCTGCTCTTGTAGCTATGGAATTTAAATTTGGTTAGTTAAACAATCCACAGCTTAATTAAA
Source organism: Rhinoraja longicauda (assembly GCF_053455715.1). Taxonomy (NCBI): domain Eukaryota; kingdom Metazoa; phylum Chordata; class Chondrichthyes; order Rajiformes; family Arhynchobatidae; genus Rhinoraja; species Rhinoraja longicauda. Next base: position 41,420,477 of record NC_135962.1, on the reverse strand, counting down.
ACAAGTCTCAGTACCAGAGAAGTGAAAACACTTTTAGTGGAAAAACATATCCTGTTCACCATTATATCTCAGGGAAAGAAACCCAATGCCCTCACCAGTCAGGCCAACACGTGACCAAAACCCACAGCAGTGGAATTGACTATTATGGTTTACTCAATGTGGCTGAAATAAGCATTCAATTGCTTCAAAACCATTGTTAAAACAGAATAAGAATAAAACTGAAAACTGGAAATAAAATAAAGACAGAAAATGCTGGAAATATATTTGGGTCAGTCAGCATCTGTAGGAAGGGAACCAAAGATAGACACAAAATTCTGGAGAAACACATCAGGTGAGGAAGCATCTCTGGAGACATGGAATAGGTGACGGTTTGGGTCGATACCTTTCTTCCGAGTCAGGGGAGAGGGAAACTAGAGATATGAAAAGGTATGCAAAAGTACAAATCAAAACCAGCAACGATAATCGAGGAAAGGTGGACCCCACAATCGTCCATTGTTGGCTGTAGAGAAGGTGATAATGAGTGGATACAATGAAACTAGTAAGACAACTAGGGTGGGTGAGGGACGAAGGGAGAGGGAATGCAAGGATTAATTGAAGTTAGAGAAATCAATATTCATACCACAAGGTTGCAAGCTGTCCAAGTGAAATATGAGTTACTGTTCCTCCAATTTGCATTTGGCCTCATTCTGACAGTGGAGGAGGCCCAGAACGGAAAGATCAATATGGGAATGTAAAGGGGAGTAAAAAGTGTTTGGCAACCAGGAGATCGCCAAGGCGGACTGGGTAAATGTCAGCCTTGCATGACTTCCAAATCCCTGTCAATAGTAGTAAAACCTATAGATTTACATCAATATTCAGAGGACAAGGGAGCCTAAAGAGCCCATGAGAGATACAGCTCATATTGGCACCCGAAATGAAGAAATAGTACATTTATTTAAAAATTGACTATGAACAACTCTTTAAAGCCCCAAGGAATTATTGTTGCCTCAGCCAGAAACCAACAAAACTTCCATGATTAAGAAATTGCTCCTTAGATTAGATCAGATAATCCACTGTTTTAACTGGGTAAAATCAACTGAGAAATTTATTTATTTGCCTCTGTACTCCACAATTTGAGATTGGTAATAGAAAAAAAAAATCACAAGCGGTTAAAGTGCACATTGTCAGATTTTAATAAAGGCCATTTTTATACATTTTGGTTTGACCATGCAGAAATTACAGCAGTGTTTATACATAGCAGCCCAGCCCCCCCCCCTCAATTTCAGGGCACCATAATGTTTGGGACACAGCAATATCATGTAAATAAAAGTAGTCATATATTTTGTTGCATGGTAGCGCAGCGGTAGAGTTGCTGCTTTACAGCGAATGCAGCGCCGGAGACTCGGGTTCGATCCTGACTACGGGTGCTGCACTGTAAGGAGTTTGTACGTTCTCCCCGTGACCTGCGTGGGTTTTCTCCGAGATCTTCGGTTTCCTCCCACACTCCAAAGACGTACAGGTATGTAGGTTAATTGGCTGGGTAAATGTAAAAATTGTCCCTAATGGGTGTAGGATAGTGTTAATGTACGGGGATCGCTGGGCGGCACGGACTTGGAGGGCCGAAAAGGCCTGTTTCCGGCTGTATATATATGATATGATATGATACAATGACTGCTTGAAGTCTGCGATTCATGGACATCACCAGTTGCTGGGTGTCTTTGGTGATGCTCTGCCAGGCCTGTATTGCAGCCATCTTTAGCTTATGCTTGTTTTGGGGGCTAGTCCCCTTTAGTTTTCTCTTCAGCATATAAAAGTCATGCTCAATTGGGGTCAGATCGGGTGATTGACTTGACCACTCAAGAATGGACCATTTTTTAGCTTTGAAAAACTCCTTTGTTCCTTTAGCAGTATGTAGGGGATCATTGTCTTGCTGTCAAATGAACCACTGGCCAATGAGTTTTGACGCGTTTGTTTGAACTTGAGCAGATAGGATGTGTCAAGACACGTCAGAATTCATTATGCTACTACCATCAGCAGTTGTATCATCAATGAAGATAAGTGAGCCAGTACCTTCAGCAGCCATACATGCCCAGGCCATAACACCCTCACCACCGTGTTTCACAGATGAGGTGGCATGCTTTGGATCTTGGGCAGTTCCTTCTCACCTCCACACTTTGCTCTTGCCATCACTCTGATATAAGTTCATTTTTGTCTCATCTGTGCATAAGACCTTTTTCCAGAACTGTGGTTGCCCTTTTCAAGTACTTCTTGGCAAACTGTAACCTGGCCATCCTATCAACACCTGACTCCTGAAGAGTGTTTCTGATCTGTCAGATAGGTGTTTGGGGATTTTTCTTTATTATAGAGAATTCTTCTGTCATCAGCTGTGAAGGTCTTCGTTGGTCTGCCAGTCCCTTTGCGATTAGTAAGCTCACCAGTGCTCTCTTTCTTCTTAATGATGTTCCAAACAGTTGATGTTGGTAAGCTTAAGGTTTGGCTGATGTCTCTAACAGTTTTATTCTTGTTTCTCAGTCTCATAATGGCTTCTTTGACTTTCATTGGCACAACTTTGGTCCTCATGTTGATAAACAGCAATAAAAGTTTCCAAAGGCGATGGAAAGACTAGGTTCTGAGAGCTCTCTTATACCTGCATTAAGGAGGCAATTAAATACACCGGAACAATTACAAAGACCTGTGAAGCCATGTGTCCCAAACATTATGGTGCCCTGAAATGGGGGGGGGAACTACATATAAACACAGCTGTAATTTCTACATGGTGAAACCAAAATGTATAAAAATGGCCTTTAATAAAATCTGACAATGTGCACTTTAACCACGAGATTTGTTTCTATTACAGATCTCAAATTGTGGAGTAGAGGCAAATAAATAAATGATAGGTCTTTGTCCCAAGCATTATGGAGGGCACTGTAGATCAATGTTTGTTTGGGGAAAACTACAATAAACTATTTAAGACCAACTATGTGTTCAAATAGTTGGATTGTAATGGGCAAATTATTCCTAATGAACCTGATTGAATTAAAGATGGGAGCTGCAAGGAACTGCAGATGCCAATTTTGTCAATGGAACTGTTGTGCATGATGCTGAGAACTACATTCTGCAGTCTGTATCTTTCCCTTCACTCTACCTAATGTACTCAAGTCTCGGTGGATTTGTTAACGGTATAGCATTATCAGGTTTAATTGAATTGGAATATAAAAACAAAGCTTTTCACTTTACCTCAATAGACAGGACAATAATAAATCTAAACATGAAGATTCCAGAAAAGGTATAATTGATCAGTAATATACCGTGTCCCTATTAAATTAAATCCAGGAACTGATTCCTTTTATGTTTTAATTCATTGACTCATTCATCATTTTTTAAATATTCTCGAGAATAATACTGTGCACTCATCAAAAATAAATATTCCTACCTAGTGGCCATCAATGACCATAATTTTTCCAAAAGATCAAGAAAATCTGGTATTACTGAGCCAAATTAAAATATTACCCTGCTTTACTTATAGACCAAAAATATAGCACCTTACCTCTCTGAGCTCTAATCTCTGTGCAACAGCTTCCAAGCATTCTTGACCTGTACTTTCAACAGAAAGGGTAAATTCCAAAAATCCATTGTCCAGCAGTTGGATCCGTACAACCAAACAGCTCTTACTTGAGACAGTATATCGTCGTGTTCTTTTTAATTTTATTCCAAAAGGTAATGGCATGGCAAAGTAGGGTTACTTTAAACTTCTTGCACTTTTTCCACTCACTGTGCTTTTAAATTTATTTCTACTGTGCATGGAGAAGTCATCCAGCAGCAATTAGCAAAAGATTTATCCACCTGCCTCTGGGAAGCATTGCTCTGGAAAACAAAAAGTAATGAATGAATAAATACAAGTTCAATCGTCCTCATTCCTTCAAGGAAATGCTAAATCAAATACAACACACCAAACCTAATTTTACAGGAGAAAGGTTAACCATGAGAATATTCATACCTGGTGATAATAAATAAGACAAAAATATAGATTCTGCTTTCTTTTAGCTAATCTTTGGCTCTGAAGCATCAATGAAGCTGCAGCTTTGCATTTTCAAACAACATGGATAAGCAATGTTTCGGGTTGGGACCTTTCTCGAGAAACGTTTCTTGACGTCTCAAACCAAAACGTCACTTATTCATGTTTTCCAGAGATGTTGCCTGCCTGACCTGCTGAGTTATTCCAGCAATTTGTGAAATTTTGAAAACAAGTACGTATTTTTGTAAACTTGTATCCATATCTTCATACATTAGCTGGATCCTAGGATCTCCGTTATTTCTGGCTCAATTAGCTTCTTCCACAAGGGAGACAAATGATTTGTTCAATGCCATAACCATTTCCTCACTCCCCATACTTTCAGCATCTAAGTGGGGCTCATGTTGTCGACCTCCTCTTGGTGAGCCCCGTCAACCTACCCCAGTTAGGCGAACGACAACAAAGAGACAGCAGAACCCTCAAACGCAAGAAGAAGCATCTAAGTGGTTAATATTTATTCTGCTGCTCCTCTTTCTTTCAATATAGTTACAGATATTCTCACACATTAAAAATGTTTACATTCATTAATAGAGATTTAATTTCTCTATTAATTTTCAGTGATCTATTGATGATTCCTAGAAATCTCCCATTTGCAAGCTTACCATTATCAGTAAGATGTCCCTTCATTCTTTTCACTCAGCTATTGACCACTATTTTCAGTTTTCAAAATCTCAATAGAATGATCTTTTAAATCATAGAATGATCTTTTAAAATTCATAATTCTCAAAGATCATCAGTATTTACCTATTGGCAAGCAGATGGGTTCAGATACAGGGATGGGCTGTGCTTCTTAAAAACTTTTTCCAATTCTGGACAAGCAATCCAAAAACAAAGATCAAAACAAATTTAAATGGAAGTTCATATTCCACTGCAAAACTGATATTCAACTTTCCGACTCTTCCAATATCTCAACCATTTGGCATCTGGGTCACCAGGTAAAATCTGTCATATTCCCTTACAAGTCACAGGGAACCTGGATCTCATGCTCCCTAAAAAGTCACCGGGGAGACATTTATTATAATACTGTGTAACATCGAAAAAAAGTGAATTAATAATTGTCCTGGGATATAATGGGAATAATGTCCAACAGTTAAAAAAAATTGCCAATCTAGCACCAAAGTCCCCAAAGTCTCGAATGACCAGAGTTTTACTGTAGTAATTAAATAAACAAACTTTCATGAAATCACCGACTTGGACTAGGAAATCTGTCATCCATCTGACCAATACGAATATCAGATCCACAACAATAAGGGTGACTTTTACTTGTACTATGAAATGGCCAGCAAGCCATTTAGCTATATAATAAGATGAAAGAGCCAGAAGCTTTGCGCAGCTGTGCCAAAGCTTAGTCACACTGCCACTGTACAGAGCTGGGGTGGAAAATGTGGGGGAAAAAATACTTAAAGGAAAAAAATTGTCATGCTGATATAAAATTAATCTTGCAAGTGCAAATAGTATGCCTAGTACGTCATTTATTTTAGAACATTTACTGTATTGTACATGTTTTACATCTATGCTGGCATTTAAAACATTTCCGTTGTTTCCATCTCCCAACTTATTTTCCCACGACGAATTCTCTCTCATGTGCTTGATAATAGCAACCCCACCTCCCCAATTCTCCTGCCACTCACCAATGTCCAGGACAATTTAAAGTAGGCAATTAACCTTCAAACTAGCACATCTGGGGGACGTGGGAGGAAACTGGAGAAACTAAGGAAAAATCCTTGCAGTCACAGGGAGACAATATGATCCTTCCACAAGACAGCAACCATGATCAGGATTGAACCTAGGATGCTGGAATTGTGTGTCAGCAGCGCTAATAGCTGGGCCACTACACTTGTTGGCTCTGTATGCTACTGTACCAGAACACATCGTATTAATTCTTGCACTAAACCACTCGTCAATTTAGTTTGTTCAGGCTATAAAGATTGCAACTCCTCACATTAATTGTACTATGACTGTTATAATGTCTTATTTCCAAGTATTATTTTCACTAACACTGTTGTTGATGATAGGCTGCCTATTAACCACACCAATTAGTATTTTTTGCTTTCAACATTCTCAGATCTCCACCACACTGAACCTACCTTGTTCTTTTTAACCGATTATTTCTTGTTAGTTCGATTATGCATCCATCTAGAGGGATACACACAGATTATGTCTTGCTGCTTTAATATCAAATGCCGGGGAATAATTAAATTTCAAACTTGGTTTCCTTGCAACCATATCCTTGTGACATTTAGCTATTAGATCAAATTCATTTACCTCTGTATTAGTTTATCTGTCTCATTTCAAAGCCTAATGCCTTCAGGTTCTGTGCTTTTACTTTAAAACATTAAGGAAAAACTGATTTGATATTTGCTTCAATTTATAAAAAGGGGTTTAGCCAGGGAGGCACTGAAATATTCCTTCCCGTCACACTCTCTCCTGCCAGACAAAGACCTTATTTCAGATCCAGGTGAACCAAGGCAGATGTGGAGTCAAAGTATATTACTGATATAGAAATAGGCTTTCTTTATGATAACACATGATTTGAACCTCATCCCAGAATAAAATGAGATCATGTTGCAAACAGTCTGGTTCAGTTTCAGATATTTGCCTGGCATCAGGATGGAGCCAAATGGTGGATGGGTCCACATTAAGCAGCCAAAGACGACGATTATTTAGATAATTCTGTTAGCTTGGTACTGTTGGAAGAGTAGAAGTCTGAGTGCGGAGTTTCAAACAGTCAATTCAAGAAAGATGTACATGAATTTGGGAGATGGGAACAGGTTGAGGTATTTGAGGGGAAAGGGAGGTTGGATATGGGATAAGTTTTACTTGAAGATGGTGATGACAGGAAATTTCAGGGATAGAGGGGGGTTAGCGTACGGGCTATTGTGTCTTAGCACAAAATCATCATCAGCCAGGATGGAAGCTAGGCTGTCAGGTTTCAGTTGTGTAATCTCATAGAGCCAAGATAAAGGTCTCATTAACAGAGAAAACATGAAGAAAGATCAGAGAGAAATTTGAAAATATTAGTCTAACGTTGGGCAGTACACCTGCTGTCTCACAGCGCCAGTGTCCCAGGTTCAATTCTAACCTTCAATGCCACCTGTGTGGAGTTTGCGTGCTCTACTTGTGCCCATGTGGGTTTCTCACACCCCCAAGATATGCTGGTTTATAGGTTAATTGGCTTCTGTAAATCGTCCCTAGAGTTTAGGGAGTGGACATGAAAGTATGGCAACTTTCACCTCCACAAGTGTGTTCGATGATCTGCGTGGAATCAGTGGGACAAAGGGCCGGTTTCCATGATGTATCTCTAAACGAAACTAATTTTGAGATTCATTTGTATTAACTGAAGTACCATATCCTCTCTGTAAAACATATCAAGCATCTCCTGCTGCTGTGTTAAAAGGTACTTGAATAACTCCAAGTCATTTCTATTCTGGCTGCACAGAAAGTCCTCCTAAAACTATTCAGAAATTGCAGAAAGTCTTCCTAAAACTATTCAGAAATAACACAATGGTCATAAACGTAATTGAAATATTTAACTAAAAGTTCTAATATGAAGTCAGCAAAACTTATTTTTCAAACATTCTAAATTTATAAATGCAGTAACCTTTCACTGTTGTCTATGCCCTCGAAACAATTGCATAATTTATACTCCCAATAATTCAAACAATACTTCAAATTTAAATCAGTTCCTAGTGCCCTGGTACATGGGACCTTATGATTTCAAATGATGAACTTCTTTCTACCTCAGAAATCAACATTCAAGATGATTCATTCTCTGACGACATTCATCAAACTGTCTGGGCACATGGGAAAAGCAATGCAACATAAAAGAGAACAGAGACTAATTCGGGCTCCAAGAATACACAAAGGGTTTAATGCTACTGGTAAGTACAAATCACCACGCATGTGGTCCTCACTTTATCCACATTGGTGACCTAATCGATTGACCTTTCTACCACACACAGTAAAGTCAGAATTATTGTAAGCTCCTTCTTTGAAATACATTTAAATCAGGAGATATTTGATAGCCCAGAAGGAAAGATAGCTGCAAGTTTTAAACAATAACTTTCTTCTTTTCCGGTAATTGTCCATAAATGTTAAAAGTGGAGCTTGTTAAGACAGATACTGTACTGCGTTTGTGCATTCAATGAAAAATGTAAAAGTCAATACAAAGGAAATTATGTTATGCAGAGCTCACATGTTAGCTGTGTGTAAAAATCACATTTTATCAACGTAGCATTTACTTTGAGCTTCTGAAATTGAATAACAAATGAGAGCTGCGGCACTTAATAAGTACAACTAATCAGATTTAGAAACACGCAACTGAACCAGTATTCATGGAATGGAGCTGTACAACCTGGATCAGGCTGGTGCCACGTATCACTAACAAGAATGCACAATCTGTTTAATCTGTTTAAATACAACTGGACCATTAAAGAAACCAGAAAACTTAACCAAAATGTTTTAAGAGCTTTCGCTAGTAGTAAGTAATTTGAATGAGAAATAATTTAGCAATATCTCCAGGTAATAAAAAATTGCTTTTCATGATCACTCTCTACAGCAGGCTAAATTGTCTTTTTTCAGCTACATGAAACCATAGACAACTGAAAATGTAGTCACATTAGGGAGTTCTCAAGGAGGTACCACCAAACATAGAGATCACTTTATGCAATATGACAAGAATACAAATAGTCCAGATTAGATCAACCACATGAAACAGTATCTGCACACAGAGGTTAAGAGAGCTTTCCTCTCATTCTATTTTCAAATAAAACATGAAATAAAACAGAAAATCCTGATGTTGTCTGACCAGTTGAGCATTAGTGTGTTCTCTTTTGCATTTAACTATAGCATTTTTATTTCAAATCAACCCCCACAAACACCTACCACCCCCCCCCCCCCCCCCCCGTCGCCCAGCGCACTACCCCTGTTGGGATTCTAGTATTTCAGTACAAAGTCTGTACTTCCACCATGACTCCCGTTCTTTACATTTCACTCAAACCTCTCATCTCCCTTGTTCTGTTATAAGACACCCTTAATCTCCAGATGCTTCCACGTTCCAAGAGTGAGGTGGCAAGAGGCAAAAAAAATTCTCTCATTTTCAAAATTCAATCATTCTTATCTCAAAAGAAATTCGATGTATTCAAGATTACAACTGTGAAAAATAAACAACAAATTAAATTGCTAGCCTACCTTTGCCTGTGGATTTTCTGTTATCCTTTGAGATTAGTGACAAGAACCTCTGGATGTTAACACATAGTCTGACCTGTCAAAACACAATTGAAATTCAGAATTCAAACAAGTCATTTTCAACCAAAAAAACATTCTGCCCCAGTCACTATGTAGGAACACTTTCAATGATTAGAATTGAATTTGTTATTAAAATATTATAGAGATAATGCATTTTATTTTAATGTCTAATTAGCATTTCCCTGAAAGCTAAACATTAATACCAATGCTACACCTCATAACTTCAAGTTAATGTCATTCAAAGAAAGCATGACAAATAACATTAAATTCAGGAAAATATAGATTCCAATTAGACATGAATACTGTTGAAAACTTAAGCCAAAAATCTCAAGAGACAGCATGAAAAATTTCAAACCAATGCAAAGCTGTCAAAGCCATAAAGCCAAGCTTTACAAAAACATTGTGTCACAGTTTGAAGAAATAATATAGTACGACAACCCATCATTTACCTCCATAATTTTGAAAAATAATTTTTGAACACATCTTCAGTTATCATGAAATCTATTTTCACTATCTTCTCAGGTAATGTTTAAGACGTTAAAACACAAATAATGTTTCCCATCATTTCACACTTGAACACTGCTCCCCGAAACTTCCTTCTTTCATCACGTATTTAAATCAACCAAATTTCCAGAGGAAACAAAATTCCCCTGTATGAACTAACTTACAATGTTGAGTACCATCTTAGGTTAGATTAACTTTCTTTTCTCAAAGAACAATCCCACTTTTTGTTCGTATCCAAATTCCTTAACAACTGACTTCGTAACAGCAAACCAGCAACTAATGCTGCAGGATATGTCATCTTCCAAAAGTAACATTCCAGATTTACCTTAAACATAAATTTAAGGTAAATACGACAGAGAGGAATTTACAAATTAATGATTAATGTACGACTAGTATAATTTTATGTTGCAAGCAAAATGTGATTGTCATATTTAAAACATTTGTCCATCATGTGACAGAGGCAAAAACAGAGGCAAGAGAATCGTGGAATGTTTAGCTTTATGATCTTTCAAGATTAATTGACCTTGATGAATCAAGTCGTTTTTTTCCCCATCAACATCACGTACTTATTTAAATTTTAATATTAGTGTTCTAAAATCTTTGATAAAATTATAATGATCCCAGATCAAATTAATCACAACACTGTTCTCATGCTGGAAAATGTTCTTGTGCCAGAAATTCTGACATGTTCACTGCCAACATAGGTTTACAGAGAGTTCCAATAGAATTTGTAAAGCTATCAAAAGCAATTTCAACAATTTGAAACTCACAACAGTTCCATCAATGAAAACTTGTAGACACACGATAAACATACTTCGATTTTTTTCAATCTTTTGACAGACCGTGACGAATGACATGTTAATAAAAAGTTCCAGTAAGAAAGGCATTATCGAGGATAGAAGTAATAATGGCTCTTTGTTAAATTACAACTACCTGAATTTTTTAATGAATCTGTTTAGATTCAATAAAATCAATAACTTCATGTAATTTCTCGCATCAAAACAAACCCAAGACGTACAGGAATTTCTTGTCGTGGCATTGTGGCAAAGGAGCAAAAAATGAATACCAGTCTACTCCATCCTGGCTCAAAAAACGAAATGGAAAATTTTGAACACGGCAGCAGTAATCAATGCTGATTCTAACAAACAAAACAGTGAGGCGAACTATTTAGAAAAACACCGTAAAGCGAAAACAGAATATAATTAATTTAGCTCCGAGAAGTGGCAGCAGGATCCAAAAATAATTATTTCTGTACATATTGGAAGCGGGGGCTGGGGTGGGTTTAAATTCAGGCGAGGGAAACTCAGTAACAGGTGCGACCTTTAAAGAGTGTTTACTAAGAGTGTATGTTTGAGAAACGCCGCCAACCACGCAAACAATGTGGTGGCTAAACAAGAGGACTGCAAGTGTCGGCCAGGAAGTTTTGTACAGTGTTTCAGGCCACTCAGTCCAAGTGTCACACAAACGTCCCGCTCCACATCAACCTTCTGAGGCTGAAGACGTTAAAGGTTAAACACTATTAAACTACACGCCCCCGTCCTCCGCTCCAGAACAATTCCTGCCTCCGCTGAATGGTCACGGCAGCGGGGAATGCACGGACGGCGACTAATGTCAACAGGATTCAGGGAGGAGCAGTGGGGTCTCGCCGGCCCCCTGCGGCCATTTACCTCCTCCTTCACGTGTTGCAGGAAAGCCGTTGTCCCGGCGGCTGGACTGCACTGGACTAGACTAGACTAGACCGGACGGCGTCGCCTCACAACCCCTCCTCCACTCACCCGGGCTCCTCACCGTCCCAGGGTATTGTCCCTCCGCACCGACCCACCAACCGCACCGGCACAGCGCGCGCCCTTCCGCTTCCCGCCGCCACGGCCCACGATCCTTCCGCCGCACTACTTTAATCCCCCCCACATCATTGACCGCTTGACTCTGTCACCCAGAGGGCGTGGAGAGAGAGAGAAAATGAACCCGTTTGCCCGTGGTTGCACTCCAAACTGCATCGCTTCCTTTTAAAATTGAAAATAATATGTATCTCTGATTTGTTTTAGCTAACGGTGATAATCCCAGCCTCCTTACGTGTGAAGTGATACTGAGGTACCTCTGGTGTGAAAGGTCCATTACATCAGGCACCTGGAATGTTATGTACAGGGAGAATGTATGGCATGGGACAGCTGGCTGCAGCGCTGCGGGTGAAATTGAGCTGCTGTCGCAAACATATTTAGCTTGTTTTATTTTATTGCTGTTCTGGTTGTTCCACCAACTTCTTCACTGCTTGCGCATTAGCGGTTTAATTTAAGATTGGAAACTGCAAGCGGTCCTTTGTCCCCAGTGATGCTTCGCTGCAGATTACTTCGGAATGCACTCTTCTATTGTTTTGTATTTAATAACTCTAACGTATGTGGTGGCAAAGCATTTTATTGGTAAACCTTGCAACTTGTAACCATGGGTGCACCAAACAAAACACAGCTGGAATTATGAAGGGTCTCAATCTGCAACGTCACCGATTCCTTCTCTCCAGAGATGCTGCCTGTCCCGTTGCGTTACTCCAGCTTTTTGTGTCTATCTTCGGTTTAAACTAGCATCTGCAGTTCCTTCCTACACAGTTGGAATTATATTCACAGGCTGTAATAAAATGTCAAATGACATTCTGTATTGCAATTAAAGGATTTAAACAGCTAATGCATTAAATGGATGTGGTTATTGCAGAGGTGAAAGGAGGTTCCAATATGTCAATTGGAGAGTTGGATCAAAATCGAATCCTTTTCACTTTGACAAGCCCAGAATGCATTCAAGTAAAATCTTACTATTTTGTCTTACAATTTACTCTTATTTTTCTGTCAGTTTTATGGCATAATTACCTAAGTACATTCTTGAAATCAGACAACTCTAAGTAAGCAACCATGAGCAGGAGGGTACAGTGGTAATACAGTATTGAGGGAAATTTTAACTTGCATATAAACTGGACCGTCCAGATTTGTTGCATTAAATTATAAAATCTTTTTGGGATTATTTGTGATATTTGTACTGAACACCAACTGGGAAAAGATCTTGATATCATCAAAGACAATGTAAATCATTTGATTAAGACATCATTTATCACCATGAAAATTCATATCCTCACACTGTTGCATTATAGTTGCATAAAGTCATAGAGCTATACGGCATGGAAGAGGGCCAACTCGTCCAGGCTGACCAAGATGTCTAACCAAGCTAGTCCCTCTTGCCTGAAACTGGCCCATATTTTGAATGATCTTTGGCAGCTCATTACATATACACATTGCCCTCTTTCTGAAAAGCTGCCTATCAGGTCACAACCTGAGGTTCTACCGGTCCCGGTGTTGCGAAGAATGGGCCTGGCTTGGATGTCGTGCAATGTGCCAGTTAAGGCCCTGTCCCAGTTAGGCATTTTATAAGGAGACTGCCGGCGACTGTCATAGTCGTAGCAGGTCCCCGAAAAAACAGTGACTGGACCCCCCCTACGACAATGTCTACGACAAGCTACAACAACCTACCACCTAGTCGACGTCAAGCTACGGCAAGCTACCGAAAACCGGCGACCCAATCATCGCAAGTAGAACGTCCACTTACGACCGCACCTACGACAACCTACGACAACCAAAGTCAACCTATGTTCACCCATGACAAGCTACGACAAGCTATGAGACTGAAGACAACGGAAGACAATTCACGTTTCACCCACTTTCCCTATAAAAGTTGGCGTACGGTAGGGTTTCCAATCATGACTATTTGAAAGTGATGCCATGAGAAACTACTCTGAAATACAATAACATCAATTTTCCGTCAAAATGTCAAGAATTTCTTTTATTGATGATTTACAAACAATTTTTTTTAAAAGGTTGATAACATACAACAGTGCATACAAAAAATATTGTAATAAACTTCAAACTTTAAACAGAATACAAGTGCAAAAACATACAAAACCTAACATGATTTATGGACGCATTACACTGATCGATGATCAGATCAAGTCCACACTTGGAATTCGCCGAAGTCAGCACCGGCGACAACCTTAATCACCTGCGACAACCTACTTCACCAGGCGACAACCTACGACAGCGCCCACGTCAGGAGACGTCAAGCTACACTCATTTGCGTCAAACCAACAGTCGCTGAAAAATTTCAAGCCTTCACAAAATCTAGCGAGGACCAGAAAAACGCTACGACTCTTTGGAGACTACTCACGACCATGCCCGTGACACGCCGGCGACCGTGCGGCAACAGCCTAATCGCCTGTAGTCACCTAAAAAATTGCCGAACTGGGACAGGGCCTTTAGCTGAACATTGCCACAACATCTGTCCTTTGCAGAAAGGTTCTTCCAGCCCAACAACTTTAACCCACAAGTCCATCGGGTAGTGGTCAGCACGGAACATCCTGCAGGCACTCAGTGGATCCCGTGCTGTGGTTCCCTGACTGCCAAGATGGAGGACCCGACATGGGACTGCCGTGAGGGGGGAGGGGATGAACAATGGAGGATCCAATGTGGGGGGACCGCCGTGGGGGGGGGGCAATGAGGGAGGGGGAGACAAAGGACAATGGGGACTCATCCTGGGGCAACTGTTGGGGGGGGGGGGCACAAAAAGGGGAGCCGGCGTGCTTTGTAACTTTGTCAGCGCTGTAGGTGGTTGCTATTTGTATACATTGTGTATGCAAGCAAAGAATCTCACTGCCTAGTTACATGTGACAATAAAGTATTCCTATTTCTATTCCTAAGATTATCTGGCTAAATGCTTCATCGCCAGAACTCACCAACAAGCACCAAGACCTGGCTTGGCTGGCGATGAGAGGGGTCCTTCCTGCACCATCAGAATCTTACTACCAGTGCAAGCTGCCCATGGGATGGCTGCTACGCAGAGAAGACGATTGCCTACCTATTCGCAGAATGTACTGGAGAGAGTCTGAAGAATGATGCAAGAGTCCTTGTCAGTTTATTCCGAACAGCTCTATAACAGAGGACTCTGATTTACAGACTGTTCCCAGGGTCACATTTGGACACGGACATCAAGTGCTGCTGGAAGATCATCAACCCAGTAAAAGACGCTCTTTGGTCTGCCTAAAACCTGTTGATCTCATAGCAGAGCGAGATGTCCATCAGGGAATGTTGCCAACTGCAGAAGTACATGCTGAGGGACTCGCTGAAGTTTGCTGCAGCCCCAGGCTGTGCCTGACTTTTCTTTGGCAACATTGAACATTCTTTGTTTCAAGCATACCCTGGTCCCATTCCCCAATTCTTCCTTTGCTATATCGATGACTTCACTGGGTCTGCCTCCTGCCCATTTTTAATTACCCTGGAGAAGGTAGCAATGATTCACTTTGAACCTGCAGCAGTTGTTCAGGTGAAGGTATTCATTCTCTGCAAATGTGGAGGGAGTTCTAAGATATAAATACAGCAACAATGGTGATAAGATTTCCAAACAGACATTTCTGCTCCGCTCAAGAGTGTTATAAAATAATCAGAAGGAAGCTTTTTTGCCCATGTTTGATCTGATCCCATGGAATCATGTGTCAATGTTGAAGACTCCCTCTTACCTTTACAACACTCTGCTGCCATCTTTGCTGGATCTGTCAAAACTGCTAAGAAATTGATGGAGGAGCTTATTATCTGTAAGGTATGATTATGTGAAAATGCCTGTGACAGGATGTTGCGTGACTCCTCTGTGGAATAACTCTTCCAACTGAGGCTTTGGACTTTGCAAAGATTTAAGTTTGGTATCTTAGTTGATGCCAGAAATAGAACCACCTGGTCCATCAAGTCACACACTTCACACTTGAGGCTGAGGTGGAAGAAGGGTTGAACTTGAGCCTGCAAGCATCACATTTCCAAGCAACAAAACCCTTCTCTTGAAGAAACATGTGTATCCAGAATCATGTTCATCTGAAGATCCACCAAGCCTGACAGAATTCATCCTTGATTCTGTGTGACTGCTGCTGTTGACCTAATCCAAATCTGTGCTACCTCTCTTTCAAATTGTTCAGCTATTCTTTCCTTAAACCCTTAGTCCTTACATCTCTAATGATTCCCAGCATTGGATGTCAGATCAAGTGGCTTGTACTTAGTTCTTGGTTACAGGAACTACAAGAGTGCACGGACTGTTACAATTCTCCACCTACAAGTTGCTTTAAACGATGACATAACATTTTAATAATGAGTCAACAAATAAAACTTGAGGACAGCTAATCAAGTTTAGTTTAACTGAAATATATTTACTTTGCCTTTATTTTGCAATAAAAGTAAGGAAACCGTGTTACAATTGTGTTATTGGGGAAAAGGGGGTTTGGGGCAAGAGAGTTTCAGACTCGCAATAACAAATATTTCTTCCCGGCCGGATTTTCAAAAGTAAAGGTATTTTTAAATAACTGTAAATTCATTTTTGTTACTGCTAAAAAATACTAAAGGCTGTACGGTACATTGTTTCATTGTACAAGTGTCAATAGAAATGATAGTTTGTTAATTTCAATGGATACCCGCGATTAAAGTAGCAACTGTATTTTCAAGAGACATCAATGTTTGATTATTGGTGGAGGTTACATGGAACCATTTTTTATCCAAGACATCTTTTTTTCTCTGTCAATTTCCAAAGTAACTTTTAAATGGCTCTCTGGATCCCGATCGCATTCTGACCAATTAGACTCACGTAATACAAAGTGTTCTTTAATTCATCGATCGCATTATATCCAATTTGTGTTGTGGAAACCTGCATTATAGCAGAACTACCTGTAGTCCATAATTACATAGATGAAACAAATAAATTCCTTATCCTTAACAACCTCCTTCGACTCCTCCCATTTCCTCCAAATCCAAGGCATAGCTATGGGCATTCTCATGGGCCCCAGCAATGCCTGCCTTTTTGTAGGGTACGTTGAACAATCACTGTTCCAAGCGTACACTGGCCCTACCCCCAAACTCTTCCTCTGGTACATTGACGACATCATCGGTGCTACCTCCTGCACCCATGCAAAACTCATTGACTTCATTAACTTCATGACTAATTTCCTTCCTGCACTCAAATTCACTTGGACCATCTCCAACATCTCCCTACCGTTCTAGAACTCACCGTCTCCATTACAAGAGACAGACTATTGACTGACATCTGTTATAAACCCATTGACTCCCATAGCTATCTAGACTATACTTCTTCCCATCCTGTTTCCTGTCAAGACTCTATCCCCTACTCCCAATTCCTCTGTCGATGCCGCATCTGCGCCCAAGATGAAGTGTTCCATACCAGGTCATCGGAGATGTCCCCATTCTGAAGGGAACGGGGGTTCCCCTCATCCATTATAGATGAGGCTCTCACTAGGGTCTCCATGATATCCCACAGCTCCGCTCTTGCTCCCCCTCCCCCCATTCATAACAAGGACAGAATCCCCCTTGTCCTCACCTTCCACCCCATCAGCCGTCGCATACAGCACATAATCCGCCGACATTTTCGCCACCTCCAACGGGATCCCACTACCAGCCACATCTTCCCATCTCCACCCATTTCCGCAGAGACCATTCCCTCCGCAACTCCCTGGTCAACTCGTCCCTTCCCACCCAAACCACCCCCTCCCCAGATACTTTCCCCAGCAACCGCTGGGGATGCAACACCTGTCCCTATACTTCTCCCCTCGACTCCATCCAAGGACCCCCGAGTCTTTTCAGGTGAGGCAGAGGTTCGCTTGCATCTCCTCGAACTTCATCTACTGTATCCGCAGTTCCATGTGTGGACTAAGCGCAGGCTCCGCGATCTTTCGCTGAACACCTCCACTCAGTCCGCCTAAACCTACCAGATCTCCCGGTTTCTCAACACTTTAACTCCCCCTCCCATTCCCACACTGACCTTTCTGTCCTGGGCCTCCTCCATTGTCAGAGTGAGGCCCAGCGCAAATTGGAGGAACAGCACCTCATATTTCGCTTGAGTAGCTTACAGCACAGCGGTAAGAACATTGACTTCTCCAACTTCAAGTAGCCCTTGTTTTCCCTCCCTCTCCATCCCCTTCCCAGTTCTCCGACCAGTCTTACTGTCTCCGATTACATTTTATCTCTGTACCGCCCACTCCCCTGACATCAGTCTGAAGAAGGGTATCGACCCTGAAACGTCACCCATTCCTTCTCTCCAAAGATGCTGCCTGTCCCGCTGAGTTACTCCAGCATTTTGTATCTACTCCCAATTGATATTGTCCATTTATTTTGAACAGAGCACTTGTCTTCATGGTGACTACCTCTCTGTAAGAATGAGGAAGAGAGCAAGTATTTTTTTTCAAACCAGTGAAAAATATATTAAAAATTGTTCATAGACTTTATTTTATATTAAAGTTCATGAATGTCCTATTCAACTTTAAAACTATATTACATCATCATCATCTTTCCAACATTTTTTTTTCATTTTGCTAATTATAGCTTTCATCAATGTTTATCATACAGAGATTACTAACCAATAGTTTTAGAATACTATATAAAATATAATATTTTTACTCACACAATATAATACATTAGCACATATATACAATTTAAAATAATCTACATTGAGAAATAACAATAATGAAGGGGAACTACATTCAACTGAATTGCCATATTAACCCAAAAACATGGAATGCCTGCATATTTTATTAGCATTTATTAATCATCTTTTGTTGCCCCATATTTTAATTCACAAATACAGATGATCCCAATTATAGTAAATGTTCTCTGCTGAAAGTCCTCCACTGCAATATCATGAGGTTCTAATATACGATATGATGAATACAAATATAAATTAATGGGTTTTATTATTGGGCTCTTACAGAATCATAGTCATATAATTTTGCAACCGAGAAAGAGAGCATTTGATCCATTTAATCCAATTATTTTCTCCTTCAAATATTTATTCCAAATACAAACCCTTTGGAATGTAAAAAGTAATAACTCATGTTGCCACTGATTCTTTCATAAACCAGAAACCTGTGCCATATCGTTACCAATGTTTCAGATATTGAAAATTCCAGATCTTTCATGATTTTTAATCCCATTATTAAAAATCTACTCCTCTTTTCTTCCATAGAGAATAAATCCACCTCTCTTTCTTTTGAATCTGTTTCAGTCCTCATATGTTACCTAAAGGCTCTGACTGCCAGAATACTTCAACAGGTGTTAAACAACTAGCTACATTATTATCTGAGGAGTTCTCAATGATATTCACTCTCAAACTGTCTTAAACCAGCAATTGTGAAATAAAAACAGAGCATAAGGAAGTATTAAATCATGCCAATTGTTCTGTGAGTATCTGTACTCAATGAATTCATGATCATAGGGCACTTCAGTTGAACATATAGTATATTTTAGAACTATTATTACATTTAAGTATTTATTTAATGTCCTTTACTATAATGTATCTGAAATTAAATGTAATTGGCAGACCAATGTACCGCATCACAGAGTAGAGCAATGCAAATTTGCACCAGGACTGTAAATCCAGGTGCTTCATTTCAGGCTGGCTGCAGGAAGTAGGTTGAAGATACAGAATGATCTCAAGACTCCCCTCAGCAGTTCATCGTAACAAAATAGTACTAGTTGCTTCAAAAAAAGAAATCATCTTCTTTCTCCCATAATAGGAGTTGTACAAGAGTCAAGAAGACATGGGAGGTAGATTTTATGGTGTGGCAGTTGTCTACTTAAAGTACTTAAAAGTAAAACAAAACTGGATTGCTCACTCATCTAGGCAAACACAAAATTATGTATAAAGCCTTCATAACTGTAAAAGAAAATATATTAGGTTCATGGAAATGTTGCAGAAAATATTGCAGTTATAAACACCTTCTTAAACTTATGATGTGTTGTTAAAGTTAATAATACGAACATAGATTTACATTACAAAGATGAAGAATTCTGTTATGATTCATGACTGTCAGATGTGTAATTAAAATTAATTACATGCACAACAAATTAACGCTGTCATCAAAAGTAGTTTCTGATTTCTGACTTAACTCAGATTGAACTTGAGTATCTTCAGATTCATAGTGTTCCTTAACGTTAACAGAATGAAGAGACATTGCAAGATTATCAATCTCTGTTAAGTCTGCTACACTGTCTAAATCAGCAGCACAGTCTGTGAAATGGCCTGAATGATCCGTACAATTTGAATCTAGACTATGATCTTGTTCCAAGTCTTGAACCTGCTTGATATTTTCTCCACAAATGTCATGACAATGTTTGTTTCTGGTAATATCCTGGATGAAACAGACATCAGTGCTAAAAATTCTATTCAGCCTATGATCCGAAGTTTTATCAGATGCCTTATCCGTATCTTCCATCCAATTCTGAGTAAACTTACAGTTTCCCAAATAATGACAGTTATTTAATTCTACCACTTTGGGTTCTTCCAACAGAGTTTCACAACTACTGGTCCATTGTTCTTTTTCTGGTTTGCAATCCAAATCTTTTTTTATCTCATCCAGCATAGAACGTAATTTCTGCTATAAAATTGGCACAAGGAAGCACACTGTCAGTTTAATGATCATTATTCTGTCAGAGGTGTCAGCAATGTCAAATAACTAAGATAAAGTAATATAAATTAATTTATTTAATGTTTATTCATTAACATCAATAAGTGTTAAACAGATGTCACCTGATCCTGCAAAAGCTCATACCAGGGACAGAATCTGTCGCCCACTGATCTCCATGACGAATGAAGGACAAATAAAATCGGAGGCAAGGGGGAGGTGGGTAACTTTCTTAAAAATATTTTGTTTTAGTTTAATGTTTTCAATTACCTTGACCATGTTTGTAATTCACTTTATTTTTTCTAATGAAAAAGAATATTCACTTTTAGGAAGTGTTTACATGTCTGCATCTCAGATATTTTAAAATTGTTAGCTGACGACAGCTTTGACAGAAGACCAAAGTTCTCCAACTGCAACTTTGCTTTCTGTCAGGGAATTTCAGCTACTCCAGGGTCAGGACCTGCATGTTCAGCACCTGCAGCTCAGTTGTCATCAGACCTCATCGCTGGGATCTGGAATGCTATGGGCCAGTGAGATAGGTCCTCTATGTCCAGCCCAGAGGAGGGTTGGATATGTGGGAATCAAGGATCACGTAATCAAACAAAGGGATTAGTGTAGTGTGATTTATCCTGTAAATTGAGAAAAGTTGTTTAGGTTTTGATTTTGTATTTAAGTAAGGCCACATTTAAGTAAAGACTAGATCATGTGGACCCGTTGAGACCAAACCTCTCCTGCATTGGTGCAGCACCCTCTCCTCTCCTCCTCTTGTCCCTCCCCTCCGTCCCCCCTCCCCCTCCCTTCCCCTCCTCCCACTCCATCCCCCTCAACCCTCCTTATCCTCCCTCCTCCTCCTCCCTCCACCCCCTCCCTCCACCCCCATCCCTCCCTCCCCCCACCTTCCCTAGGAGATAGATTTAAACTTTAAAATGTGAATAACTTAAAAAATATAACACCGATTTCAATGAAACTTCTTCCATTAGCACCAAAGGGACTACAGTGAGTAAGGTGGGCCTAAAATTGTTGCGCTATCATATCCCATTTTGGCTGTAGTTAAGGAACAAACAAACAAACAAATGAGAGTTTTAGTATATAGATAGATTTCATGGAATCAGTATGAAACGAGGAAATTCGAGCAAAGCCTAAAATTTGTACGGATTTCTTCATAAACCAGTCTTCAGGTAAAAATACAGGAAATTATAGGTAAAATCCTAACAATTCCATTTCCAGTGCTACAAACAATCCACTGAAGGAGTTCAAGAAGGAGTATTATGCTGTGAGCCTTGTGCCTTTACTTATTTCAAAGGGCAGCCACGGTGGCACAGTGGTAGAGTTGCTGCCTTACAGCACCGGACACCCGGGTTCGATCCCGGCTACGGGTGCTGTCTGTAAGGAGTTTGTACGTTCTCCCCGTGACCACGTGGGTTTTCTCCGAGATCTTCGGTTTCCTCCCACACTCCAAAGACGTTAAGGCATGTAGGTTAATTGGCTTGGTGTATGTGTAAATTGTCCCTAGTGTGTGTAAGATAGTGTTAATGTGTGGGGATCGCTGGTCGGTGAGGACTCAGTGGGCCGTAGGGCCTGTTTCTCTAAACTAAACTAAAAAGTAGAATATAATACCGGCACATTGTCAATGGTCACTTGTGACAAATTGCTTACTTACTTGAAATGCTAAATCTGATCAATATCAAAGGAAACCACATGCTAGGAAGAACTCAATTTTTTGAGTTATATGGGGGAAAAAAAGAAATCCCATTTAAAGGCTGCAAATTCCTTTATCACTGTGAATATGTGAATATTTTGAAAATACCAAAACCCTGAAAATGTAAACTTACTTCATCTAGTCGATGCTTGCTTTCTTCTATTCGACGCTCAAATATACTCTCTATAACCCTGAATAAAAGATGAAATAGTTTATGTGTTAGTAATGCATAAGATCATTTCAACGTCAATTTAATAAGTCAATCTGACGTTTCTTCACGATTTTCGATTAATGCTTGAATAAATCATAGATGTTTAGCAAGTTAAAAATAAACCAGAAACTATCAATGCAGGTTATTATCAATAAAATTATTTGTATTGGTGCTGAATTTAGTTATTTAGGGAAACCCTACAAAATTTATACCACAAAGTGGAAGTTTTAAGTAATGCTTTCCATGAGATAGATTTATTAATACTGCAACACTAGGTAGGTGGAGGTCTCAGAAATATTGAACCGATATTGTATTATGTTGATAAACCAGAGTCAAAATAAATGCAGAGTCGTATAAAAATGCCAATCAAACTAACAAAACATTATGAGATGTTTGTAAGATGAGCTAAAAGTCTTTGGAATTCACTTCTATTTCGTTGAGCTGACAACAAAGTATGAAAATTGGAAAGGGGAGGTATTCTTCACCACGGCAAAGTGGTCAGAAATTCCTTTCAATGACAAACATGTAGTGTGCCTAACCACTGAATATTTATGGTGCACCTTCTGCATACATATTCAAAATGTTGCCTCATCTAACACCAATGGCTGTGCTTTTATATCTCACACTGTACATGCGAACAAAGAAGTACGCACAGGTAACTAAGGTCACTAATTTCTCAGTCAATTTTATTTTGGGTATCTTTATTTATCAATGTGATATGCATCATCGACCTAAAGCATTACTTAAATTAAAAAATAAAACCAGAAGGTTAGTATTAAGAGTGGGGGGAAGAATGGATAGAACAAAGGGAACTTCTTTCATCGGGCGAGACCAGGGATGCTGTGTGTGTGGGCTGCATTGAGGTCATCTGGTTGGTGGTAAATGAGGCAGTTAAGAAGGGAGAATATGTGCCTTTGTTCACAAAAGTGATGAAATGGACATCTTTGGAGAATGAGGAGACAAAGGAAAGTAACAGTATAAAGTGTAAGGCTGTATCGTTTCTGCTAAACTTATTATGGCATATACCCCGGGAATAGCTCCCCATGAAAACAATTAATTGCATATCAAGTACTTTCTAATGTTTCTGATCTGAAATTAACTATTTACAAAAATACAAGTTTTTTGAAAGAAACTTCCCACCTGGCTACGTCAACTTGAAACAAACCTAATTAATACCATAAATGACAACTCTATCGTTCTAGTTGTATAGAATTAACTGAAAAAGCTAACTCTAATCATGTAATGTGAAGAGTAAATTGATACCTGTTGGAAAATAATCCTCGAGTCAATATCTCACTGGTAATATCAGAGATGAACTCAAGATACTTTAATTCCTCTTCCCTGGAGAGAAAAAGACATTGACAATAAATATATTACATATACATTCTGTTGTAGCATTTGGGAGTTGGAAGAATATAGGAGCCAACCTAACTTTTATTAACCAAACCTACAAAAATTTACATTCTTGAAAGTCTTGAAGTGCATGTGTTTGATACTGAGACTGTGATTATTTACTGTAAAACAAATAAAACTAGATTCTAGAATCTGAAACAGAGGGGAACTGCTGGAACAACACAAGCCAAGCATCATCTGTTGAAAGAGAAACCACTCAACATTTTGGGTCAGTGACCTTTCCTCAGAACTGGGGGAAGGGTGCAGGGTTTACAGTTTTCAAAGCAGAGTTGGGGGGGAGGGGGCAGCAAAGTGTAAGGCAAAAGCCAGATAGGTTAAGACAAATCAAGACTGCAGGGTCCCGAAACATCGACTATAACTTTGCCTCCACAGAAGATGCTTGACCAACTGAGTTTGTCTCAGTTTATTTTTTGCTCCTGATTGCATTATTTGCAGTCTCTTGTGTTTCAGGTGTTGAGGAGCACGAGTACCACGCAGTGTTGCAGTGCTAATTCTTTAGGTGCCAGAGCTATCACTGGTGCCGGAGCGGCCGCTGTTAAATTCCTCGCTAGTTAAAATTCCCTGCCGTTTTGCAGTGCTCCGGTGAGCTCTGGCAGCACTGCACCCCTGGTACTACGACTCACTCTCATCAGGTGATCGAGAGCATAAGCATTGAGAGTTATTCTCAGTACTCATGCTCTTTATCATCTGATATGATGCAAAACATTGACTGGTTCCTCTTTCCACACATGTTGCTTGAGTGGTTGAATTCTTCTAGCATTTTTATTTGAGATATACTAATTTAATTAAACATTTCCCATTTTATTAAAATTGCAACATTACTGCAAAAATAGCTAAGCTAAGCCTATCAAGTTTTAGTAAGATACCAAAAATATTCTTGTGCTCAAGAAAAGAACTGTCGTCATTGCAAGATTATTGGCATGAGTATAATCAATTAATGTTTAAAAATCAGCATCTGTTCACAGAATAGCAATAAATAAATTAATGCTCCAAGGATTCTGTGAGGTAACAGATTAAAAGGTTTTGCTGGAAATTACAGCATAACTAAATCAAATACTATACTTACTCAGCCTTAACTTTTCTCATAATTGGTGACTTGATTCCATTTGTTGAGGATAACCTGAATTGATTTAAAGAGAAAAGAAACTGATCAGGTGAATAAAGTAATGTGAAAAGCTAAAATAGTCCCTTGGATCTTTGTTTCAATCGAGTCCCCAATTGCTATCTAAATTCTGATAAAAGCTTAACTAGTCCAATCTTTACTCTTAAGATAACTATTGTGATAATTATGATAAAGCTTCTCAACTGCTTTGAACATATTTAGATACTTTCTTAAATATGGACACCAAGACTATACATAGTATTCCAAATGTGGTCCCATTAACAATAATCACAGCTTTAGCCTGTCCTGGTCTGTGCCAGATTTGTATTAATGTAATTTAATATACACCAAGGTGCAATTAAATTTATTGTTTATCCATGAAGCTCAAAGAAGTTTTCAAACTTTATATAATCTCACAACTCGTAGATACTTCCTTACATTTAATGAACAAAAAACCCTTATGTACAATTTTGTTACCTTCGGGTTCAAAGTCTCCTACAAAACTCCCATCTAAACTAAGTTCATATTTTACTCAAGAATTTTAGGAAGATCTTTTTAAGTATATTGAAGGTAAAGAGATCTTTAAAACATAGAACACAATGGATGATTACTTTTATCTAGGCACAAGAAACTTCCCCTTAAGATTGAAATCTCTAATGTTCAGAACAGATTGGCAAGATGCAAATAATTACTTTTGCCACGGTGCAGAGCAATGAACACAATAAAAGGTCCTGTTGTCCTGGATTATTTTTAATAATGATCTACCATCACACGGTCTAACTTTTCCGATGGTACCAAGAACTGGGTAAAGCACTAATACTGAAGACCATGCTTGACTGTTTCAGACATATCTCATGACAGCTGCAGTTTGTGACAAATTTTCACTGAATTTAATTTTTTAATTAAAGCATTTGCTTCCTAGGTTTGAATACATTTCATCTAAAAACATAGCACAAAAAGTAAGGAAATTTGTGTTTGGTAGATTATTTCTTTGTTGTAACAATGCTTCTTGGCAATAAATCTTATACCGTTGGAAAGCCTGTTTATTTCCCTTTTAAATGGTGCCACATTTGTAAGGAACATGCATTTGTGGGATGAGCAGCAGAGCTGAGTATATGGGTTGCGCCCATGAAAAATCTGCCAAATCTTCTCTGCCAATGCCAAACAGCTTATTCTGCCATTGACTCTTGTTCGGTGTTGTTTGGTGGATTGGATGATTGAAGTCTGAAGAAACAAGACATATTGGCAATTTAACAATTTATTCATTTAATAAACAGGAGCCTCAGTAGCGTGTGGAAGAACCATACACAGCCACAACAGCCTGGCACCTCCTCCTCATGCTGGTCACCAGCCTGGTCACACACTGTTGTGGGATGGCATCCCATTCCTCAACTAGCTTTTGTCGCAAGTCAGCCAACGTGGTTGTGTTGGTCACTCTGGCACGAACAGCACGCCCAAGCTGATCCCACAAGTGTTCAATGGGGTTGAGGTCAGGACTGCTGGCAGGCCATTCCATCCTCTCCACTCCCAAATTCTGGAGGTAGTCTCTGAGAAACCCTGCTCTGTGGGGGCGAGCATTGTCATCTTGGAGGATAGAGTTCGGTCCCAGACTGTGGAGATATGGGATTGCCACTGGTTGCAGAATCTCATTTCGATATCTCTCTGCATTGAGATTGCCTCCAATGATGACAAGCCTCGTTTTTCCAGTGAGGGAGATGCCGCCCCACACCATCACACTGCCTCCACCAAAAGATTTTACTCTATCGGTGCAGCAATCAGCATAGCGTTCTCCGCGTCTTCTTCACACTTTGACCCTATGATCCAACTGCCGTAGGCAGAATCTGGACTCATCGCTGAACATAACGTTCCTCCACATGTTCAGGTTCCAGTGCACGTGTTGCCGACACCAGCGCAAACGGGCCTGACGGTGAAGGGCAGTCATGGCAGGCCTCCTGGCAGCCCTATGAGACCGGAGATCGGCTGCGTGCAGTCTGTTCCGAATTGTCTGGGCAGAGAGCCGTCGGCCATATCGTCCTGCAAACCTTGACTGCAAATCTGTAGAAGACAGCCTACGGTTCCTAAGTGCTGACAGGGTGAGGAAACGGTCTTCTTCGGGTGTCGTCTTCTTGGGACGCCCACTTCGCGGCCTGTCTCTGACATCCCCCGTTATATGGAACTTGGCCTTCACTTTGGAGATGGTACTAGGGCTCACTCCAAATAATGCCGCAACTTGGTTTTGCGGAACACCAGCTTGAAGTTGCTCTATCGCACGGGCCCTATCCAGATCAGTCAAACGTGGCATGCTGATTCTTGGAGCAGACACCTACTGACCACTGTAGCAGGGCCCATGCTCACAGATGCTGCCAATCAGGTGCCAATCAGGCACCTGATTGTCAGCACCTGGGGGTACCAGAAGCTCAAAACAAGAGTCAATAGCAACAGCAGAATAAGCTGTTTGGCATTGGCGGAGAAGATTTGGCAAATTTTTCATGGGCGCAACCCATATACTCAGCTCTGCTGCTCATCCCACAAATGCATGTTCCTTACAAATGTGGCACCATTTAAAAGGGAAATAAACAGGCTTTCCAACGGTATAAGATTTATTGCCAAGAAGCATTGTTACAACAACGAAATAATCTACCAAACACAAATTTCCTTACTTTTTGTGCTATGTTTATTTGAAAATGTTATCATCTCAGTGGTGTCATTACCATTGCTCCAATCTGCGCTCTATCTGTGTTTCTGTGATCTATCAAAAAAATATTCCTAGGCTTCTTTAACACATGCAAAACATCCAAGAACTTTAACTCTTCCCAACTTATATTAAGCTAATTGAGGGATTCCATCAATTAAAACGCCATTTCCCTACACACCGTTTGCGTTTCTTCAAAGAATATTAGTTTCTAATGCTGTTCAGCATATCTCAAGAGTTAGCGATATCGAATAAGATTAATTTATTCTGAAGATATTAAACACATTTTTTAGCATTTCTGACTTTGTGCAGAACATTTATCTGTTATGGTTGTGTTTTGCTTTGTTCCGATATGGATACGTTCTTCTGAAATATGGTTGCACAATTTCCCCTCTCTTTATAGGTTCATGTATTCTTTTTTAAGTTTTGTTTTACAGTGTTGCAATTTCACTTATGCAGTCGAGAATTGGCCAAACCAATTTATCAAACAAACATATTTTGAGAAAGTGACGGTATCAATTTCTGCTTTTTGAGGTACTATTTGAAAATTGTATCATTTTTCAATCCGTGATTGTACAAGATACAAATTCACTCAGTCAACTGAACGGGTCCTCAATAGGCTACAGGGAGCAGTTGTGATTCTGCTTACTATGTTGATTACTATATCATTTAGTTTGGGAAAAGTGAAGTAAAAAAGAATGTTCTTAAAATTGAAATAAATGTAATTTCTTCTTGAAAAACTAACACAAAATTAAGGAATTGTAATGCTGTTGTGTGATTATTGAGCAGATTTAGAAACACCTCAGGTGAATGCATTAGGGTTAGGATTAGATAATAGCATGGCCAATAGTAGAACTTGGAGGTCACAGGAATAATTTGATGGGCAAGGAGAAAAGAAAGAGAACA
This sequence comes from Rhinoraja longicauda, assembly GCF_053455715.1. Classification (NCBI taxonomy): domain Eukaryota; kingdom Metazoa; phylum Chordata; class Chondrichthyes; order Rajiformes; family Arhynchobatidae; genus Rhinoraja; species Rhinoraja longicauda. The sequence goes on along the minus strand of NC_135962.1, from coordinate 41,392,175 downwards.
AAGAAATAATGGAAGAGAAAGGAAAAGAAAGAAAACAGGTTAAAGAAGAAGTAAGCACTAAATCCCATTTCTTTGCATATGGATCTATGTGTATGGTCTGAAGAAGGGTTCCAACCGAAACATCACCTGTCCATTTTCTGCAGAGATTTTGCCTGTCCCACTGAGTTACTCTTGCATTTTGTGTCTATTTATGGTACAAACCATCATCTACAGTTCCTTTTTATTACCTTGGAGCATAGTTGTGATAAGGACATTCAAAACATTCTTGTAACTTTTCACAATCCAAATTAAGTGGGTAGTCATTAATGCCCTCTTCGTATTCAGAGCACGTCTGTTTATCATATTCAGGCTATTAGAACAAAATAACACATCTTATAGTCCTAATGAATACAATATACTATAAAATATCATCATACTATTTTATCAGTCAGTACTCGTAAAATTGATGTTAATAAATAACATGTCCAGTAAATCCAAAATGAAAATAAAAACACATTTTAAAACTCATTCTGCAGATATAGGGATATAGGGATAGGGGTAAGGTCACAGTTTGTTACCAATTACAGATTGGCCTTGAAAAAGCGGTGGACGGCTTTGAAGCCTCCATGGTGAAGATAATACCACATTTGTTGCAAAGGTGGGGAGTTCTAGGATTCTGACTCAGTGAAAATGATGGTACAGTGTTACATGTCCAAGATAGCATATTGAATAACTTAGAGGAATTGGTGCTCATGGTATTTTCATATATCTAAAAAATCCTTGTCAAGCAATGAAGATTGCAGATTTTAGAAGGTTGTAAGCCTGCTAGTTTCTGTGTGTACTTTGCAGATTGAACAGATCTGTAGCACAATATGATAGTGGTGAAGCGAGTTAATGTTTTATGGTAGTGGTGCAGTCATTGATAAACAGGATTACTTCATTCAGACTCATGCTTAGTTTCATAAGATTATTAGAATTTAAAAATTCAAGAAATAGATGCAGGGGCTATGCCTGTTTCATAATTTTAAAAGATCCTGTCTTAATTTTTTACTACTGTGGCACTTTCCCGCACTTATTCCATACTTCTTGATTTCAATAACACCCAAAAACCTTACTTTCTTGAGTTTATTCAGCGATTGAATGAACTAGAGGGTATTTCATTGGCACCCTATCATTTGCCTTGCAGTTCGTAGCAAGTCTGAACATTCCGCCTCCTTTTATGTTCAAGTTGTAAAATGTGTACTAACATGTGGAAGCGGGCTATTCGTCCCATCGCCTCCACATCAACCATGGGAATCCTTCCAGCACTTGACCCACAGCCGTATATGCTTGGACAATTCAAGTGCTTGTCTTGACACTTCTTAAATGCAGTCACTACTCTGCTTCTACTATTCTATCAGTGTACTAATCACTCTCAAAAAAGGTCCCCCTCTGATCACCTCTTGCCCCTTACCCTAAATTTATGTCCTCCATTTTTATCTACCTCTGATAGGAGGTAGAGGTTCCCGCAGTCTATCCTATCTATACCCCTCATCGTTTTATATGGCTCAATAATGTCCCTTCTTAACCTCCTCCACTCCAGGGAAAACATACGCAGTCTCCCCAGTCTCTCCTCATCACTAAAAAGCCCTATCTCAGGCAACATAATGGTGAATCTCCTCTTCAGCACTATCCCATCTTTCCTAAAGTGTGGTGACCAGAGCTGCACCCAGTACTCCAGTTGAGGTCTGAACAAGGTTTTATAAAGTTAGAGTCCCTGCTCTTATATTCAATTCGCCCTCTAATGAAGACATGCATCCCATATGCCTACTTAACCATGTTATTTACCTGCACTGCCACCTGCAAGAATCTTTGAAGTTTAATCCAAGCAAATGTGAGGTGTCAGGGTGCAGTGGTAGAGCTGCTGCCTCACAAGACCAGAGACCTGGGTTTGATTCTGACCTTGGGTGCTGTCTGTGTGGAATGTTCACATTCTCCCTGTGACTACGTGGGTTTCATCCGTGTGCTCTAGTTTCCTCCCACATCCCAAAGACGTGCAGTTTTGTAGATTAATTTGCCTTGGTAAATTGCCCCTAATGTGTCGGGAATGAATCAGACAGTGGGAAAAATAGAACTCATGTGAATGGGTTGGCATGGTCTCAGTGGGCTGAAGGATCTGTTTCAAGCTGCACCTTTAAACTAAACTAAACTAAACTAAACACTTTGGAAGATTGAATGTAAGAGGAAAGTATACAATTAATGGTAAGATTCTTAACAGCATTGATGCACAGAGGGATCTCGGGGTCCAAGTCCATAGCTCCCGGAAAGTGGCACTACAAGTAAACAGAGTGATAAAGAAGGTATATGGTAGGCCTGCCTTCATTGGTTAGGCATTGAGTAAAAGTGTTAAGAAGTCATGTTACAGCTTTATAAAACTTGAATTTGGTCGCATTTAGAGTATTGCGTGCAGTTCTGGTCGCCATATCACAGGAAGGATGTAGAGGCTTTGGAAATGTTGCAGAAGTGGTTTAGCAGAATGCTGCCTGGTTTAGAGAGTATTAGCTAAATGGAGAGGTTGGACAAACATCGATTTTTTTTCTGTGGAGCGTCAGACATTGAGGTGAGATCTGATTGAAGCATATAAAATTATGAGAGGTATAGATAGGGTAGACAGTCAGAACATTTTTCTCAGGGTAGAAATGAAGACTAGAGGTAAAACTTCAGTCAGGGAAACGTTGAAAGATGTGTGGCGCGTTTTGTTTACACAAAATGGTAAATGCCTGGAAAGCGCTGCCAGATGTGGTGGTGGAAACTGATATGATAGTGCTGTTTAGCAGGTTTTGAGATAGGCACATGGATATGCAAGGAATGGAAGGATATGGATAACATGCAGACACAGAGGAGATTAGTTTAACTTAGCATCGTGTTCAACACCGAAATTGTGGGTAGAAGGGTCTCGACCCGAAACGGTACCCATTCCTACTCTCCAGAGATGCTGCCTGTCCCGCTGATTTACTCCAGCTTTTTTTGTGTCTTTTGTGGGTTGTAGGGCCTGTTCCTCTGCTATACTATGTACTTGAATGGACCCTCTGCTCCATTCAAAACTAAGCATGATGTCCAAATCTCATTAGTATTCCCCAAATGCATCACTTCACAGTCATCTGGATTAATCACCATCTACCATTTCTATAGCCATTTTACCAACACACAAATATCAACTTGTAGTCTAATACTTCCCTCCATACTGTCAACTATTCCATCTATCTTCATGTAATCTGCGAACTTACTGATCGTGCCTCCTACGTCCACATTAAATTATTTGGAAATTTGAAGCAGCAAGGATTTCATTAACTATCCCTGTGGAATGCCACTAGTCCACAGTCGTCCAATCACAAATCAACCCTCAACCATCACCCTCTGCCTCTGAATTCCCATGGCCTTAGATCCCATGGGCCCCAAACTACAAACATGTGGGGCCTTGTCAAAGGTCTTACTGAAGTCCATGTAAACCACATCCACTGCATTGCCTTCACCAATATATTTTGTTGCCTCTTCAAAAAATTCCTTTAGATTGATCAGACAGATTCTGCCCATGACAAAGCCACAAAGTTATCATTAATCATGTCCCATAATTGTTCAGTTATCTTCCCTGTTTGACTCACAAGTCAATAATTACCTATGATTTTTCCTGCTGTCCCTTGAATTATCTGGTAGCTCACTTGTGACCAGAGCCCCAACAAACTATTCCCTTCATCCCATAGCAGCCTGGGATAAATCTTATCAGGTTCAGGGAATTTATCCACATTTAAGTCTGCGAAGGCACTGACTACCTCCTCTTTACTTATGGAAATTTGCAGTCGAATTTCACCTTCCTCTTTGCTGAATCCTCTCACTACTGTTGTCACCTCAAAGGACTGAAGAACCACAATGTTGTCTCTGCAAAATCCTTCAAATTTATTACCAATTGGTAAGCTAATGCCAGAGTCCTCTCCCAGGCCAACATATCCAGCATCTAGACACTCAAATCAAACACAATCAATTCTGGTGGGTGGACCACATTATCCATACATCTAATCACAGACCCCTGGAATGTGTACTCCGAGCTACAAGACAACAAAACATTTCCAGGAAGACCAGAAAATACTTCAAAGTAGGTAATATACTCAGGAATCCGAGGCCTGTGACTGATTAAAATGGAGGAGTATCTACGAAGGCAGAGGAGCTCTTAAGTCTCTACAACGGATGCGGAGCCCATCTTTCGACAGCAGAAAGAGTGCACGGCACTCCACATACCTCATCAAGTAAATCCTGCCACCTACGACAAACTTTAAAATCCCTTCTAGAATTTAACATACACCTCAGAGCCCTCAGAACTGGAGAGAAGGATGCAATTTCAATACTGGTACAGCAATGCAGCTTGGTTAATGGAGTGACCAGTTCTATTAGTTCTAGAGCACAGTTAGTCTTCAGCACTAGGACACTAATACAGATCATTTGCTGTGCCAATGCACACAATCATGTTTTGATATCACATGGAGTGATTCAAACTGGCTGAAGAATGTCATTTGTGGTTATGGTGGAATTGCAGATGTTGGCTGATAAGGATCATTCATAGCACTTCGCTGAAGGTGCTGATGAGCGTATTGCTTTCACACCCATAGACTGGATTTCACAAACAACGGATACTTGCAGAACCTTGTAAAATTGATAAATATTACATTTAATTTTGAAGTTTCAATTTAAATAAAAATCATTATCATTTAAAATATGAAGATCAAGAATAACTCATCACTGATTGGTGAATGCTTCATCTATACCGTGTGTCAAATAATTAGACATTACATTTCACATGAGTACTGTAAAGCTTTTTTTTTCACTGCAACATCTAAGTTTGCCTGGAATGCTAAACTTCTTATCATCTAACCTGTGATGAGGTCAAGTGTGGACAACATCTCTTGTTTTCCAGTGATGATACATCTTGAGAGCTATGAATTACAAAATGTAAGTTTAACAGCTTGAACAGCATTAGCTAAAAGTGAATAAATGAATCTTAAATCTTTAAGTTTGTCATTTTGCTTGCTTTAATTCTCCATCCCACTCTCACCGACCAATCAGTCTGTGGCCTGCTGCCCTGCTACAATGAGACACAATGAAAGCTTAAAAAACAGAAGCTCATCTTTTGTCTTAGCATGCTACAACCTTCTGGACTCAATATTGAATTCTAAAAATTCAAGTTACTCGATTTCTCTGTTTGTATTAATTCATCCATCTGTTATATCAATTTTACTTCTCCCTTTCTTTTCCTTTTACACTTTTTTTAATCTCTGTGAATGGAGGACATGCCCAGCCTGAACTGCCAATACACCTTCCTCCTCTGCATTTCACAACTCCTCCATTCTTTGTCCAGGTTCTCACTTTTGAACTAGCCAAAATCCACAAACAGAACTGTCCCGGCAGACCCATTGTCTCTGCCTGCTCATGCCCCACCGATCTTATCTCTACCTACCTCGACTCCATCCTATCCCCCCTGGTTAAATCCCTCCCCACCTACGTCCAAGGCACCTCACACGCTCTCCAACTCCTCGATAACTTCCAGTTCCCAGGCCCCCACTCCCTCATCTTCACCATGGATATCCAGTCACTTTACACTTCCATCCCCCACAAGGATGGTCTCGAAGCCCTCTGTTTCTTCCTCGACCGTAGAACCAGCCAATCCCCATCGACCAACACTCTCCTCCGCCTAGCAGAGCTGGTTCTTACCCTCAACAACTTCTCCTTTGACTCCTCCCACTTCCTCCAAACCAGAGGCGTAGCTATGGGCACTCGCATGGGCCCTAGCTACGCCTGCCTCTTTGTCGGGCACGTCGAACAATCCCTGTTCCAGACGTACACTGGCCCCATCCCCGAACTCTACCTCCGCTACATCGACGACTGCATTGGTGCTACCCCTTGCACCCATGCAGAACTCACTGACTTCACCTCCAATTTCCATCCTGCCCTTAAATGTACCTGGACTATCTCCGACATCTCCCTCCCATTTCTGGACCTCACCAACTCCATCACAGGAGACAGACTAGTGACGGACATTTACTATAAACCCACTGACTCGCACAGCTATCTGGACTACACTTCTTCCCACCCGGTCCCCTGCAAAAAGTCTATCCCCTACTCCCAATTCCTCCGTCTATGCCGCATCTGCGCCCGGGATGAGGTGTTTCACACTAGGGCTTCCGAGATGTCCTCGTTCTTCAGGAAACGGGGCTTCCCCTCCTCCATTATAGATGAGGCTCTCACTAGGGTCTCTTCTACATCCCGCAGCTCCGCTCTTGCTCTTCTCCCCCCACTCGCAACAAAGACAGAATCCCCCTCGTTCTCACCTTCCACCCCACCAGCCAGCGGATCCAACATATCATCCACCAACATTTCCGTCACCTACAAAGGGACCCCACCAGTGGCCATATCTTCCCATCCCCTCCCCTCTCTGCGTTCCGCAGAGACCGTTCCCTCCGTAACTCCCTGGTCCACTCGTCCCTTCCTACCCAAACCACCCCAACCCCGGGCACTTTCCCCTGCAACCGCACGAGATGCAACACCTGTCCCTTTACCTCCCCCCTCAACTCCATCCAAGGACCCAAACAATCTTTCCAGGTGAGACAAAGGTTCACCTGCACCTTCTCCAACCTCATCTATTGCATCCGCTGCTCTAGATGTCAACTTATTTACATCGGCGAAACCAAGCGCAGGCTCGGCGATCGCTTCGCTGAACACCTGCGCTCGGTCCGCATTAAACAAACTGATCTCCCGGTGGCCGAGCACTTCAACTCCCCCTCCCATTCCCAGTCTGACCTTTCTGTCATGGGCCTCCTCCAGTGCCATAGTGAGGCCCACCGGAAATTGGAGGAACAGCACCTCATATTTCGCCTGGGCAGTTTGCAGCCCAGTGGTATGAACATCGACTTCTCCAACTTTAGATAGTTCCTCTGTCCCTCCCTTCCCATCCTCCTTCCCAGATCTCCCTCTATCTTCCTGTCTCCACCTATATCCTTCCTTTGTCTCGCCCCCCTGACATCAGTCTGAACAAGGGTCTCGACCCGAAACGTCACCCATTCCTTCTCTCCCGAGATGCTGCCTGACCTGCTGAGTTACTCCAGCATTTTGTGAATAACTCACTTTTGAACTGTTCCCATTCACTCATTGACCAGATTATTATTTTTTGCACCTTATCTCCATAGTCACCCTGTTTTTTTATCTTAGCAGAGACTTTTGTCCTCCCCCAGCTTCTGTGTAATTTAACAAACTTATTTTGTCTACAACTTAACAGGCTTCTTTTTCAGTTCTGATGAACGGTCTTTAACATCAACTGTAACTGTTTCACATCCCACAGATGTGGTCTAACTTGCTGAGTATCCAGCATCAGCCCTAGATCCCATGGGCTGCTATCTTTCTCACCAATCCCCTTGTCGGCCTTAGCAAAATCCATGTACATTTCCCCTATGCACTATCCTCTGTGACACACAAGTCACCTTCTCAAAAAATCAGTCAAATGAGTTAGATGGAGTTTTTCCTTACAGAGAGTAACCCCACTCCACTCCAATTGCAGATTAAATCTGTCCCTCAGAAATGTTTCTGATAATTTTCATACGATTGATGTTATACTCATCAGCCTGCAATTACCTGGCTTGTGCCTGCTGCCTTTTTTGAATATTGTTACCACATTTGCCACCATTGTCCCGCCATCTAAGCAATTCGCAGGCCAGAAAGAATTTGAAAATCCCAGAGCCACAGCAATCTCTTGCCTTGCCCTCTAGAGCAGCCTGGAATACTAGATTCTGCAAATGCTGGAATGTTGAGCAAAAAAAACCCACTGGACGAACACACCAGGCCAGGTAGCTATGAAGAGCAATGGCGGCGCTGCCATAGCAGCTGCGGCTTACCTGCGGTCCATTTGTCTTTGTGTTTTTGTTGTTTTTTTGTCTTAATTGTAGTTGTGATGTGTTTTTGTGTTTGTGTACTATGTGTGTATGTGGGGGGGAGGGGGGGAACTGTGAAATTGTAAATAGGTGTCCCTTCCGAACGGAGACCCGACCTTTGTTTTCTGGGCCGTGTCTCCGTTCCTGCTGCAGCCTACCATCGGCCCAACTCCTGGAGCTGTCGGCCTCCAGGGCTCCGGTTCGCAGAGCCCGCGGACCGGACTTACCATCTCCGGAGCCGGCCGTCTTCGGAGGCTGCGGGAGCAGCTGCGACTTGCCTTAGGGTCGGGCCGCGTGGATGCCGACATCAGGAGCTCCGGCAGCGGCAGCGTGTTTGCCCGCCCCGGATCGCGGGGCTTGGGTCGCGGACATTTCACCGTCCGGCGCGGCCTAAAATAGGCCGCGGGATATTTCTCTGCTGGGCAGGGGCTTCAATGTCGGGAGCCACGACGCCCCGGCGTGCAGCAACAGCGGCAGCAGCAGCGTGTTCGCCCGCCCCGGATCGGATTTATCATCGGCGGAGCCGGCCGTCTTCGGAGGCTGCGGGAGCGGCTGCGACTCGCCTTAGGCTCGGCCCGCTGCGGACCGTCCGGCGCGGCCTGCAACCACAACAACCTGACCGTGGGAGAGGACAGCAGGAGAAGGGAAAAGACATTGTGGCCTTCCATCACAGTGAGGAGAGGACTGGAGGAGACTCACTGTGATGGATGTTTTCTTGATGGATGTTTCTTTTGTGTGTTTTGGGGGTTGTGTAATTTTAATGCCTATTTTGATGCTTTTGTTGTTGGACTGTGGGTGACTGAATTTCGTTCAATGTGGATGACAATAAAGCTATCTTGAATCTTGAATCTTGACAGACAATGTTCTTGGTCTGAATTAGAAATGGCATCCATCCATTTCTCTCCACAGGTGCTGCCTGGCCTGCTTAGTTCCTCCAGTACTTTTTTTTTGCAGCTTGGGATATTTATATATCTCTTGAGTCTAAACATCAGTGTGTGTCTACTGAGCTGAAATAATTATTTTTATGCTACAGATACTTAGTAAAAGAAGTGGCAAACCTAATTCTAAACAAGAGTCTGGTTTCAAGTAATCAGACAAGAGGTTTCTTTAAGAATTCTAATCCAAATAAATATTTTTTCAGCAAATAATTGAGATAATAGACAATTTGTACATTTTGCACTTACTTGATGATGGAACTTCATTTTACCTAGTGCAAATGAGTTAATCCATTCCATCCACTGCAGTTTCATATATAATGAAAGTGGTGGGATTGTTCCTCACTGAAATCTCTCAATTTTATTCCACCAATTCAGGAGTTAGATTTGAAGTAGAACTTACATTTTGCTTAAGGACTGGAATCAGGGTTCAAAATTAAAAAGGATACCATTCCCTTCATGTCATCAAATGGCATGAAATTTTCATTCACTGGAATTGAGGTGGAATTTTTTTCAATATTATAACTTCATACAATAGGTGACAATGAAACTGCTTGTTTTCTGGGAAAAGAGAAAGGATTTCCTCTTACCTAATTTGAGGAAGGACATTCTTGCTATTGAGGGAGTGCAGCGTGGGTTCACAAGGTAAATTCCCGGGATGGCGGAACTGTCATATGATAAAAGAATGGAGCTTGTATTCACTGGAATTTAGGATGAGAGGGGATCTTATAGAAATATATAAAATTATTAAGGGATTGGACATGCTAGATGCAGAAAACATGTTCCCGATGTTGGGGGAGTCCAGAACCAGGGGCCACACTTTAAGAATAAGGGGTAGGCCATTTAGAACTGAGATAAGAAAAATCTTTTTCACACAGAAAGTTGTGAATTTGTGGAATTCTCTGCTTCAGAAGGCAATGGAGGCCGATTCACTGGATACATTCAAGATAGAGCTCTTAGGGCTAGTGGAATCGAGAGTAATGGAGAGAAGGCAGGAACGGGGTACTGATTGTGGATGATCAGCCATGATCACATTGAAAGGCGGTGCTGTCTCGAGAGGGCCGAATGGCCTACTGCACCTATTGTCTATGTATCTATGGAAGAATAATTTAAAACTTTTAACTTTCTCTGAAAGTGCAACTTAGTTTGAAAGTACGTAGTTTAGTTTAAAGATACAGCATGGAAACAGGCCCTTTGGCCCACCGAGTCCGCGCCAACTGTGCAGGGCAGACCCAGCCTGACCTGCTGGGCTCATCCCCCTGCTCTAAATTTCACAACTCCTACATTCCCATACCACGTACCCAGAGACCCGGGTTCCATCCTGACCACGGGTGCACTGTAACCACTCTCATTCACCCATTGACTAGACACAGACCCTGAGGAATGGTGATCGCAGGTTATGGGGAGAAGGCAGGAGAATGGGGTTGGGAGGGAGAGATAGATCTGCCATTATTGAATGGTGGAGTGGACTTGATGGGCCAAATGGCCTAATTCTGCTCCTATCACATGAACTTATGAATAATCACCCATACACTAGTTCTATCCTACACGCTAGGGACAATTTACAGAAACCAACTAACTTACAAACCTGCACATCTTTGGAATGCGGGAGGAAACCAGAGCTCCGGTCACACGGAGAACGTGCAAATCACATATCCCGGATTTCTGGTGCTGTAAGGTAGCAACTCTACTGTTGCTCCACTGTACCTTCCCTACTTCTCTAATGGAAATATATTTTGTTTCTAGGTTTTAACTATAAATATAACTAATACTTGCAAACTGAAATCAAACATCAAGTCATAGGTGTTCTCTGCAGCAAAAAAAATCCTGAAACAACTACTGTTTGTTGGCAGGAATTCACTGTACCTGTTAAAATCAGTCTGTGTTTCTTGTGTCACTAGATTCCTTTTGGAGAGTTTTTTCTTTTTCACAGGAGTGTAATACCTATAATGGGCCAAAAAAGACTCTGCTTCTTTCTTTAAAATGCGTGGACTGAATCGTTGTCCATTGGTAAAGTGGTGAGCATGTTTGTCCAATACATCACCACTGTATGTTTTCTGTTGTGGATCCTGAAATGTTCTGTAGTAATGCTGATTGTTTGCCAAGCTTGCCGATGAGCTGTAGAAAGTTTTATAATGTTGTTGATAAGATGCTGAGGTTCTGGGGCTCAAGTCTGAATAGCACGTCGTAAATATTTTCTGAGCAGTTTCCTTATCAAAACTGCGACCGGATGGCAATATTGAGAACTCTTGAGAAGAGACAATGGTTTGGTTGGGAGTTATGCAACCATTAGTTAAGCATCTGGTGCCATCATCATGCTCTAGTATGGAACGATTCTGTGAACAAAAATTGAAAACATATTGAGAATGTGAAAATGTTATTTGCAAAGTAGTTCCCCAAAGAAACATTCTGATATATGGTCCTTCCTTAGATAGAGTCATAGTCATTGAGTGATACAGTGTGGAAACAGGCCCTTCGGCCCAACTTGCCCACACCGGCCAACGTGTCCCAGCTACACTTGTCACACCTGCCTGCGCTTGGTCCATATCCCTCCAAACTTGTCCCATCCATGTAACTGTCTGTTTCTTAAACGTTGGGATAGTCCCAGCCTCAACTACCTCCTCTGGCAGCTTGTTCCATACACCCACCAATCCTTTGTGTGATAAAGTTACCCCTCAGATTCCTATTAAATATTTTCCCCTTCACCTTGAACCTATGTCCTCTGGTCCTCGATTCCCCTACTCTGGGCAAGAGATTCTGTGCATCTACCCGATCTATTCCTCTCATGATTTTATAGATGATTACTCGCCAACAGTCTGTCTGTCCCTTCCTTCTTTGTGGTTTGATAATGTATCGTGTTAATGTATGTTTTAGTGTTCTTTAGCTTGTGGGGGGGGGGGAGGGGGTGGGGGGGTTGGGGGAAACTTTTTTAAATCTCTTACCTCGACGGATATGCAATTTTTTTCCACATTGTATCTCCATCCACACTGCGGCCTAACATCGGGTAGTTGGCGGCATTTGCTCGAGACTGACTTTGGGAGCTCCAACCATGGGAGCCTGCAGGACTTACCATCGCGGAGCTTGCGATCCCTGTCAGGAATCAACTTTGGAGCTCCAACCGCGGGAGCCTGCGGTCTCTGGTTAGAGACCGACTTCGGGAGCTCCAATGCCGCAGGAGAGACCGCCCCGACGCGGGAGCTTCGACCACCCCGACGCGGGGGGTTTGACCACCCCGATGTGGGGGCTTCGATCGCCCCGACGTGGGGGCTTCGATCGCCCCAACTGCAGATGGTTCGACTGTCCCGACCAAGGGAAAATAAAGAGGAAGAGATTGGACTTTATTGCCTTCCATCATGTTTATGTTAATTTTTATGTCATTGTGTGTCTTGTTGCTTTTGTTTTGTATGGCTGTATGGTCAATCGAATTTCACTGTACCTTAATTGGTACATGTGACAATAAACTGACATTGAAAGCTTGAAACCTTACAAGCAATGCCATCCATTAGGCAAGGACATTACAGGGTTAAAGAGAGATGAGTAAGCATCTGCTCAAGGGGGAGGATGCACAGAAAATTCTATGATCATTTATTCAAAAAAGATACACATAATATCAAGTTATAGGCAAATGCAACATGGATAGACTCAGGTTTTGGGCCATGTTTCCATACTTATTAAACAACACTGATACTTTTATAAGGAATATTCACTGTAAAGCCAAATAACTATAAACCAACATAAATTGAGTCTTTAGAATAAAAATGATGATCATAGGAGATAAAAGGAGATAAAAGGATGCTGAGCAGAAATAGGGTTGGAAAGCAAAACAATGTTCCTTAAGTAGTATGCATAAATCTTAAGCTAGACAAGAATCCACTTCCATACTGGAGCTAGCAATCCCATATATTAACAAGCTAAAGATAACCCTAAAGTTAACAAGCTAAAGCTGGCAAACCCATGTTAACAAGCTAACCATATAAAGGCAAGTTAAATCATAGGAAATATCTGTGGAGCTAGAGCTAGAGTTTCAGATTTGATCAATGCAATGTATTAGAAAGAGAGTTGCATGGACGTTTGGTTCCAGGAGGGATCGTACTGTGGAATTGGTCAATCAAGAGGGTCAGCAGGGTTTGACTATAACTGAAGCAGGTTACAGAAGGCAATACAGGAATACAGAAAGCAATGATGGAGAGCTGCAGATCTTGCACTTGTCCAAAAGATACAAGAATCTAGCATCCTCTTTCGATGAGATCAGAGATCTCGGAATTAATATGAAAACTATGGTGCAGGGATGCAGCTAGTAAGCTCTCCGTGGAGCTACATTTATTTCCCCAAGTGCTCAACTTTCCTCCAACATCCCATAAACAAGCTTGTGAGTAGTGACATGGAGTCATACGTTGAAAGACTGGAGCGACTAGGCTTGTATACACTGGAATTTAGAAGGATGAGAGGAGATCTTATCGAAACGTATAAGATTATCAAGGGGTTGGACACGTTAGAGGCAGGAAACATGTTCCCAATGTTAGGGGAGTCCAGAACAAGGGGCCACAGTTTAAGAATAAGGGGTAGGCCATTTAGAACTGAGATGAGGAAAAACATTTTCAGTCAGAGAATTGTGAATCTGTGGAATTCTCTGCCTCAGAAGGCAGTGGAGGCCAATTCTCTGAATGCATTCAAGAGAGAGCTGGATAGAGCTCTTAAGGATAGCGGAGTCAGGGGGTATGGGGAGAAGGCAGGAACAGGGTACTGATTGAGAATGATCAGCCATGATCACATTGAATGGCGGTGCTGGCTCGAAGGGCCGAATGGCCTCCTCCTGCGTCTATTGTCTATTGATCAAGATCCCACTGTAATTCTTGATAACCGTCATCACAGTCTATGATACCCCTATTTTAGTTTTTTCTGCAAACATGTCTTATACATGCTCATCCAAATTGTTGATATACATTTCAAACAGAGCAGTTTAATTAGCCACTGCAAATTGCCCCTAGTCTGTAGTGAGTGGTAGACTTTGGGGAGATTTGATGGGAATGTGGGGTGAATTGGTTATATGGAAAATTAGTGAGGAACAGAATTGCTCTGAGCCAGCAGAGATAGGCCAAAATGGCCCTTATGTCAAGAAACATTCAGAACAAAACAATACAATTCTTACTTGATGCAGCTTTTAACACAACACATTAACACAAGAATACAACAAATAGATATACAATACAATAAATTAGCAGTTATACTAGGTAACAAAATAATAACCTTTTATGTTACGAAGAAATGTTGAAAAATGGAAATGGTTTGAATCAAATATTATAGTGTGTTGAATAAATAAATAAGTCTTGAAACTAAATAGTGTATGGGGACAGTTATGAAGAGATAAAATTGGGATAAATGAGAAATTGATAAAGGCAATAATGGAGAGTAGTAAAATTTGTCATGATAACCACAAGTCAATCAGGAAATAACCATACCTGATAAACACAAGAAACTGCAGATGCTGGAATCTTGTGCAAATAAACAAAGTGTGGAGGAACTCAGCAGGCCAGCCAACATATGTGGGGGAAAATGAATAAGTGACGCTTTGGATCATGATCATTTTTCAGACTGACCATTTCCATCCATAGACTTTGAATGTTTGGGTTTATTTTACCCACTTTGCGTCAACTGTATTTAAGACATGTGTGCATTTCAGTCCTGATAAAGGATTTTGATCCAAGACACCAACTACTCCTCTGCCTCCACAGTTGCTGCTTGACTCACTGAGATCCTCCAACAGTTTGTTTTTGCTTCAAATTCAAACTTCTGCAGGTCTTGAGTCTCCATTAGAATAGGTCAGGGAAAAATAGTAAAAAGTCATACTTTATCCAAAAGCATTCAGCAAAAGAGAAAAATTATTGGCATAAATAGAAGTAAATGGTTATGATCAAGTACCCATCATGGAAATGTGGTTACAAAATGAACAAGGCTGGGAATGAAATATTCCAGCCTCTCTTTTGAAGATATAGGTGCCCTATACGTGGCGACTCTTTACATACCTTGTGTGTGGTATGCTAAATAAAGAATTTCACAATGACATGTTACATGTGCTAATAAAGAATCAATCTATTAATCAATAAGCAAAAGTGAAAAGTAGTAGTAGCTGTGAGAAAAAAGGATGAGATAACAGCATTCAAGACAAATAATCTTCGCACAGAAACTCCAGTAGAATTAGTTTGAATGGAAGTAAGAAGCCGTACGAGGCAGAATGCATTGGTAGGTGTGGTCTTAAGCCACCCATCCCCAAAACCAGTTGTTTTACAGTTATGCAGCCTTTAGGGAAGAATAATCATGATATAAAAATATATAAATATTGACAATGATCTAGTTCAATCTAAACTCTTAAATCGAAGCAAACTTGTGAAGGTATCAGGCATGAGTATGATTGTTAGTTTAATAACATCCTTCCTACAGCAGGGTGACCAGAACTGAATACATGTCTGAAGAAGGGTCTCAACCCGAAACGTCACCCATTCCTTCTCTCCAGAGATGCTGCCTGTCCCTCTGAGTTACTGCAGCATTTTGTGTCTACCTTCGATTTAAACCAGCATCTGTAGTTCTTTCCTACAATATTCTAAATGTGGTCTTACCAATGTCTTGTCCAACTGTAATGTAATGTTCCAGCTCCAAGCACCATGAACCTGCACCCCGGTGTCTATGTACACTACCTGCACTGGCTGTTTGGAATGCAGAGGGCAATATATGTTCATGAAATTGGATCCTTGAAAATTGTCAAATAAGGCTAAAGATAGATTTAATAAATGTAAACAGGTTAAATACCAACCATAAGTCACAAAATATACATCTGGAGGTTTGGTGGTGCCACCAAAGAATAAGGAATCTTGTTCCGGTCTATATGCAGGATGTTGAGAATGACATGGAGGACAAGTGGGGTAGGCTCAAGTGATACCTCTCAATGATCAATACTCATGTACAGTCATATCACTATCTGTAAATTGTCAAACGTTATATCTGCATCAATTGTATAGAAATAATCATGTTTACCAATCCAGGAGACTTTTGTCAGAGATTATCCCTTGAATGCTTGTTTTAATTAAATAAAGAATTGGTATATTTGTTTCTCCAGACGCCAAGTGGAATCTATGCAACAATAAGAATCAAGGCACTGATAGGAAAAGGGAAAGTAGAATAACAGTGTAATCCAGCTAAAAGCATGATAGCACACTGTACATTTTTTAATGGATATGGAAAAAGATAAAGTATAGCTGAGATCAATATGGATCCTTTAAGAATGAGAAAGGAGAAATTATATTGAGGAATAATAATAAAATAAACAAACTTTTTATATCTTCTGCTTGTAACAGCAGAAGATACACAAGACTTTCCAGAAATGGCGGAGGACAATGGGTCTAGAGTGATTGAGTTGAATTACATTGCTATTTGTTTAAAGAAAAGATACTGAAGAAAATGATGTACTGTTACACTTTCTCATCAATAACTTGCTCACCAGTTTGGATTTTGTTATGATTACTCAGTTCCAGACATCAACAGGGCAGCTACCCGTGACAGAATTTGATGTGTGGAATAGTCATCTGCAACAAGCCAATCTATTTACATTCCCAATGGTATTATCATCACCATGCCCTCTATCTTCAAATTCTGTGTAGTCACTAGTGACGAGAAAGCGATGTAGCCCATACAAATAAAAATTATGGCCATAAGAGCAGGTCAAAGGCTGTATCCTGTACCAAATTATTCAGCTCTTGATACTCCAAATGCATTCCACCATCTACAAGATACAACAAAGAATGTGATGAAAAATTCTCCACTTGCCTGGAAGACTGGAAATTCCAACAACGGTTAAGAAGCTCAACTCACCCTAGGTCAAAACAACAAATTTGATCGTCACTCTATGAATCACTCTTAAAGTTCAGACCTTCCACTCCCACCAATGAAAGCACTGATCGAGGCTCATCTTCCAGAATTTCCCAAGCCCACAACTTGTACAGCCAAAGATTGTTGGAGGAGCTAAGAATACCAGCACTTGTAAGTTCCTCTCAAAATCACAAACCACCCCAAAGTGGAAGCACAGTGGAAGAACCAGAAACTTCATAGTTTCTGGTTCTGAATCCTAAAACTTCCCAGTGAAGTTTGTACTGTTGTTGTACCAATACACCATTGCTTGATACATGCTGGCTTTTTCATCAACCCCTCACTTTGCAAATGAAAATAGAATCATCCGACAACACATTTGCTCATTAATTTTCTTTTTGCTGAAATCAAAGTGAATTAAACACTGCTATAATTGACCTGATAATCAATAAATAATTTCATATCTACTGACCCGTGGAATTGGTTGTAGAAAGCCTGGAGTCCAAAACAGAGATACAGTGCTTCAATGTCAAGATAGGAAATTAGTTTAACTTGGCTTCCCTTTCATATACTGGTCAATGATCACTGTGAAAAACAAACTAAGCACACCCAGAGATCAATGAGGCTGATTGACAAAAAAAAAGTTTTTTTGTATATTGGAACATTCTTGTAAATCCTTGGCTTCTATTCTTGGGAACAAATCAAGCTATTTGTCAACAAAAAACTATTCAGAAATTACTGATGTAATTAATATCAATGTGATGAAATGCAACACTTGAGAATTGACAGATGCATGATAAATGTGATATCTTGAATCTGAGAGATATGTTACTAGATGGGAGATAGGGAGGAAAAAACACAAAGTGCTGCAGTAACTCAGCAGAACAGGCTGTGTCACTGGAGAACATGGGTAGGTGACATTACGGGTTGAAACCCTTCTTCGGACAGACTGAAGTGGGGGGGGGAGAAAAAAGCTGGAAAAAGGTGAGAGGCAGGACAAAGCATGGCAGGTAATATAGGTTGATATAGGTGATGCAGTTTTTGAAAGGCAGATGGTTGGAACAAAGGCCAGAAAAGAACAGGTTTGAAGAGTTGTGGATTGTGAAAGAAGGAGTTGGGCAGAAGTACGAGGAAGCAGAATAAAGAGCAGAGAAAGGTGGACTGAGGTGAGTGAGCAAGGGAAGACAAATTAAGAGTGTGTAAGGCTTTAGGGTGTTTCCCTGTATTACAAATATTGTCAAGGTTGCGTTTCAATAGTGAAGTTGAAAGAGAGAGTTTAAAATCATGGAAGACATGGACCAGGGCAAGGAGATTTAGGAGGCCAATTCCAGAAATTAGACTTGAATGTATAATGTGGTGGAATAGAAGGGTGAAATGCACATGAAGTTTATTTTAGATGATGAAAGACACAAAAATAATTTCAAAACTGTTTAAATATATCTTACTTTTTATTTTGGCCAATTAACTACTATCCAAACAGATTTTAGCTAAATCAAGGAAGGGAAGGGTTGTGAAAAACATGAGTGGATGACCATTAACCTGAAAAATATTTTATTATTCTGCAGGCTTCAATCACATTCATTATCATTAAACATACCTGAATATGGTCAATAGAGGTTAATCGTCCACTACTGTCTGAGCTAGACCAAGAATCTGATCTAGCAGAAATGAATCCTTTTTGGTTCTGCCTTAGACGATTTTGTTTCTGTCGCTGATCTTGATCTTAAGAATAAAGGAGACAATTTAAGAGCAGTCTGACGTGTTGTGATACTTGCACTTGCATTCTAAATAGGCTTAACAATAATGTGAAGTCAGTGTAAAATCTGAAATACCACCCGATTACTCTCCAGTTTGATTTTTCTCTTCCTGAGAAGCCACGGCCACATGCTTTTGATGCTCCCGTGTAGCAGCTGTAGTGGTCACAGAGATAATGCCAATAATTGTATGATACCATAATTGGAGTTGAATGGCATGCAACCCGATGAGCAGATTATAGATGTTCTGTAATATGGTAACCTAATCTATATTTAACAATGTAAAAGAGGCCACATCCAGAGCACCAAATGCAGTCGACAAGGTTGGAGGAGGTCCATGTGAATCCTTGTCTGACCTGGAAAGGCTGCTTGGATAGTGGTTACAGCAGAGGTGTAGTCAGGTGTTGCAACTCCTATAGTTGAGGGGTAGGTATACCACATCTGTTCTCAGGGTGAGGCTTCACTACATCTCAGGATGAAACGTCACGACATCTGTTCTGAGAACATCCAAGATGTCTTGTTTTCAGGAAATGTAATTTCTGCTCTACTAGGAGCCCTCGTTCACATTTCCTGAACTTCTACTCTTATCCCTTCCCTCCACCCATACCCCATCCCCTCTGTACCCTCCCAGACAGCACAGGTCCTCATCTTTCATCCTATCAGCCTTTATATCAGGCACAAATTATCCTTCATTTTTGCCAGCTATAATGTGCAGAAAGAATGGCCCACCATCACATCTTTCCCTCCCCATACCTCTCTGCTTTCAACAGAGACCATTCTCTCAGTGACTCCCAGGTTTGTTCTTCCCTACCCATCCCTTTCATGTCCCATGGCACTTTCCCCTGCAACCAGAACCACAAAATCTAAAATAACAATCAAACTTTTAGTTCATTCTACATTGATCATGAAGAAGAAATAACAGATTCAAATTTATGAGTGGTTTTTGTAGATGAGATGTGATTACAGGCATGAAAAAGAGTGCAAGAGGGGGTAAATTTATACAGAGACAATAACGCATGCTTTAAAGAAGAGAAATCAGCAAAGAAACACCAGAGAGCATTGTTTTTCAAATATGCATTAATACACCTTGTGTATTAGTATGTATTGGATATCTGTCCAAATATTGAGAAATAAAAAAACAATATAAAAAGAAATAACATTCAGCAAAACATCAGTCCTTTTGGAGGCTCTAATAAATGTATTGAAGTTAATTTCCTTCATGATTTTCAAATTATCTAATGGTGCTGAAAATGAAGCAATAAGTTAATATGAGATAAGATAAGATTATACTATAAGATAAATAGTGTCCACTTCTGGGTGCCTAACTCTGGGAAAAGTTATTTTCCTCCTCTCTTCGGCAGTCTTTTTGGATCAAAGATATCTTCCTTCCATTGTACTTCTGCAAGTTCCGAGGTGGCTGCTGAGGCCCATGTGCGGTCCTCAGAATTTTCTACAGTGGGCAGGTGGATAATACAGGAGGGGGTGCCCTCTTTCAGCCATTTTCTCTGGGATGTGTACTCGCAATTTAGAGACTCAAGCTTCTCAAGCTGATGGTGCCATCCCAAATACTCCTCCTTCATTCTGTTCAATCACAAAATGGTGAGCAAATTATAGTTTTCCAAAGAAACTTTGCAGACATTCTCGAAACATTTCCTCCAAATCCTGGTAATCTCTTACAGGTTTGCATCAAGTATCACAGGAAAGGTGTGGCTTATCCATTCACGATGGGTAAGTGTAATCAAAGTCGCAATGTTGGGGATAATAGCTTGGGGGAGGGCAGACATTTTGCTTAAGAAGGAACTGCAGATGCTGGTTTAAACCAAAGATAGACACAAAAAGCTGGAGTAACTCAGCGGGACAGGCAGCATCTCTGGAGAGAAGGAATGGGTGACCTTTCGGGTCGAGACCCTTCTTCAGACTGGTTGGGGACAAGGGAAACGAGAGACATAGACGGTGATGTGGAGAGATAAAGAACAATGAATGAAAGATATGCAAAAAAGTAACTATGATAAAGGAAACTGGCTGTCTGTAGGGTGAAAATGAGTTGTAATGGCAACTTCCAGACTTTTCCAATAAATTCTTTTCTAATTGCCATTACTACACAGGAAGTCGGAGTGAACTTACACAAAGCCACAGAACAGATCTTCCAGTTTGATTTTTCCAGTTTAATTAGTTGTTTATTGAAGTAGTTGTACAAACAAGGAGATGAACATACCAGGCTCTACTTATTTTGCATACAAGTCGTAGCTGGCTGCTCTGACCCTGGTCTGGTCCCAGCTCTCCAGGTCTTTCCCAGGTCAGGTCGCCGGTCTGGTCGCAGGTCTGATAAGAACTGTATACTCTCCCTCCCTGTATCTGCCCACTCCCAGTCCCTTATGCCCATATATATACACCACCCTGTTTATCTAATGGCCGCCCCCAAGAGTCCAAAATAATACGGCAAGATATATCTAGACAAAATAATATAATATGCCAACAGTAGCTAGCCTAAACATAAACGGCTCCTACACACCGGCCCCTAATTGTTCTATGTATATGACGAAACAATTACCAGTAAACATTAAAAGGAGCTATAAAAACCTTACACATTATCAAAAAAAAGGTATGTACCATATGTTGGCATCTAATCTACTTTAGTGATTCTTCAATCTTTAGGGCCACCTGTCTCAGCGTCTTGGAGCAGACATATCTTCGTTATCAGTCTTTCCAAGATGTTGCTCTTAGTCTGAAGTCGAACTATGCGTACAAGACCTTGTGCATCTGGTATGGTCTCCAATATTCTGCCCATTAGCCAGGAGCCTTGTGGTGTAGTGGAATCAGCCACCACAACAATGTCACCTGGAGCAAAGCTTCTTTTTACACCATTTCTACCACCGTTGTCATTCTTGGATTAGAGACAAGTATTCTTGAGTCCACCATTTCCAAAAGAGATCTGCCATATATTGCACCTGTCTCCATCTGTGTTTAATGTATAAGTCTTCCTTTACAAAGAGTCCAGGTGGTAGTATTGGCTTGGCTTTCAACAGAAGAAGTTGGTTAGGTGTGAGTGCTTCCAGGTCCGTTGGATCATCAGAACTCTTGGTAATGGGTTGATCATTTCTGTGAGGAAAGATGTATATTCATCGTGAAACTTCTCATTCTGCCAAATATGCGTTTCAAGCTCTGGATGCGCTGCTCAGCAATGCAACTGTTATTTGGCATGTTGGTGTATTCTTGTTTAAAAGGTAAGTCTAGACAATGGTGTCCATCTGTATTCCTTGCTGAGCGATTCACAATATCCAAGAACTTTACATCTTCTCTGGACATTTCCTCTGTTTCCTTGCTGGTTCTTTCACTGAAGTCAAGATTGTACTGTTTGACCAGTAGCTCCTCTAGGTTTGCAATGGATATTCGATTGACAGCAGCAGCAGGGCAGCCATTTACTTCCCTGCTGTCATTGTCTCTTCTTAAGGGAGTAATCCGCAGGTGTTGCCACTTTCATTTCACTGCACATCTTGTATATGTATGTGACAAATAAAGTTGACTTGACTTGACCCACCCCAGTAGAGTCCTCAAAGTGTATGGGCCATCCCCTTGGCTGTTGACCAGCTCCCAAGGTTCCAATACCTTTGAAGCATTTGTCCCCATGAGTAGGTCAATGCCAGAGTCTATTTCAGGAATCTTGATATCCTTCAAGTAAGGCCATTGTGTCAGGTCTTCTTGTCTGGGAATGTTTAGCTGAGAAACAGGCATGGTCTTATGTGTGAACACATCAGATAGTTGAATAAAATAGTCTTTGTCCAGACTAGATATTTCCAAACCTGAGATATGACGACTGATCACAGGCTTCACTTGGTTCATGGTACGCAAGAGAATTTTGGTCCTTTGTCCTGTAATGTTCAGCCTTCTCATCAAGCTTTCTGTGCAAAAGGTAGATGAACTTCCATGATCCAAAAATGCGTATGTTTGCAACACTGTGCTCCCCTTTTGGCTCTTTACTTATACTGGTACAATGGAGAAGATGCAGGATTCATCACCGGGCCCAATATGTCCACACATTTAAGGTGAGAGAACAGTATTACTCGCAATTGGTTTTTCATTCTGTTCTGTATGTTCTGGTTTCTTTTCTTTGTCCTTTTCTTCAATGTGAAGTATTTCAGGATGATTTTGGTTGCACACATCACAAGTCAAACAACTCTTGCAGTCTTTGCTCATGTGATCTATTTTCAAACATCCAAAACAGACTCCCTTCTCCTTTAAGTCTATAGTGCATTCAGAAAGTATTCAACCCCTTCAATTTTTCCACATTTTGTTAGGTTACAGCCTTATTTTTAAATGGATTAAATTCTTTTTTTTATCATCAATCTACAAACACCCCATAATAAAAAAGCGAAAACAGGTGTTTAGAATTTTTTGCAAAATAATTAAAAATAAATAACTGAAATATCACATTTACATAAGTATTCAGACCCTTTACTCAGTACTTTGTTGGGGCACCTTTGGCAGCGATTACAGCCTCAAGTCTTCTTGGGTATGACACTACAAACTTGGCACACCTGTATTTGGGTAATTTCTCCCATTCTTCTCAGCAGATCCTCTATCGCATACAAGTTGTAGCTGGCTGCTCTGACCCTGGTCTGGTCCCAGGTCTCCAGGTCTTTCGCAGGTCTGGTTGCAGGTCTGGTCGCAGGTCTGGTCGCAGGTCTGTTCCCAGGTCTGATAAGAACTGTATACTCTCCCTCCCTGTATCTGCCCACACCCAGTCCCTTATGCCCATATATATACACCACCCTCTTCATCTAACGACCGCCCCAAAGTGTCCAAAATAATACGGCAAGATATTTCGAGACAAAATAATATAATATGCCAACAGTAGCTAGCCTAAACATAAATGGCTCCTACAGAGAGGTTAGTGTGAATTGGGTGGGGGAGGGATAGAGAGAGAAGGAATGCCGAGGTTACCTGAAGTGAGAGAAATCAATATTCATACCACTGGGCTGTAAGCTGCCCAAGCGAAATATGTGATGAATTCCTCCAATTTGCATTTAGTCTCACTCTGACAATTGAGGAGACTGAGGATAGAAAGATCTGTGTTGGAATGGGAAGGAGAATTAAAGTGTCCAGCATCTGGGAGTTCAGGTTGGTTCACGTGGGCTGAGCAAAGGTGTTCCGCGAAACGATCGCCCAGTCGGCGTTTGTTCTTGCCGATGTATGAGTCCACATCTTGAACAACGGATACAGTAGGTGTGGTTGGAGGAGGTGATCTTATCTTGTTTTGCTTATCTTGTTTATTGCTTATCTTGTTAGTGTACTTTGAGGGTTTTGTGGAGACAATGTTGCTACAGAGGGTGGTGTAGATTCATTAGGATAGCAGGGATGACAGAATATGATGATAGAGTCAGACCTGATAAACAAACTATCACTGTTCATTACACCAGAGGTTGAAATTATACTGTAAACTGAGAAAAGCTATTTGCATCAGTTAAGAAATCAGTAATCAATGGTCACAAATTCAAGATCAAAAGGGGATTAGAAGAATGTGTTTTTAAAAAGACACCAAGAGCTGGAGTAACTCAGTAGGTCAGACAGCATCTTTGGAGAACATGGATAGGCGATGTTTCAGATCAAGACCCTATTTCGACTGATTGTTTATTTATTTATTTTATGCAAACAGGCATTAACTAATGCAATGTACCACCAGAAATCAAAATAATAATAATAATAATAATAATAATAATATATTCCTTTATTTGTCCCACAACGGGGAAATTTACAGTGTCACAGCAGCAAAGTGGACAGCAAGAGATCATTCATTATAAATAAAACATACGTAAATTGTCATCAGTTTTCTGAGTGTTCTTAGCTGTTATTGTTGACTCGTCTGCTGGGAGCAGTGCAGGTTGTGCAGTCTCACAGCAGCAGGAAGAACCTCCTATATCTCTCCTTCACGCACTTGGGGTGAAGGAGTCTGTCACTGAAGGAGCTACACAATGCAGTGACAGTGTCCTGCATGGGGTGGGAGTTGTTGTCCAGCAGCGATGTTAGCTTTGCGGGACTTTTCACCGCTGGTGCGGCTCGGCTGCGGGACTTAGCTGCGCAAGGCTTGGTCGCGGGCCTTTCATCGCCCGGTTCGGCCGCGAGACGTTTCAGCGCCCGGTGCGGGGACTGTGCGGGTCGGTCGGGGACGAGCTGTCTGTCCGTGGGCGTGGGGAAGAGAGGGGAAGTTTTGTTGCCTCCATCACAGTGAGGGGGTGTTTGGAGTCACTGTGATGGACGTTTGTGTTGGGGTTATGTGTCTTGTGTTCTTTTTTTTTTTTTCTATGACTGCTATGTAGTTTCGTTCGGTACTTCGGTACCGAACGACAAATAAAGCTCTGTTATACCTGTTATACCTGTTATCCTCCTCTCTCCCACCACCTGCACTGAGTCGAGGGGGCAACCCAGGACAGAGCTGACTTTCCTGACCAGCTTGTCGAGCCTCTTCCCTTCCGCCGCTGAGATGCTGCTGCTCCAGCAGACCACTCCATAGAAGATGGCCGATACAACCACCGTGTTGTAGAAAGTCCTCAGGAGTGCCCCTTGCACTCCAAAGGACCTGAGACTCCTTAGCAGATAAAGTCTGCTCTGGCCCTTTCTGTATAGCGCATTGGTGTATTCAGTCCTGTGTAAATGGAACCAGCTTCATAGTTTTCAAAGAAAACATAGAGTCATAAAGTCATAGAGTGATACAGTGGAGACAGGCCCTTCGGCCCTTGAATATTTATTCAACATGAATAAATATTTGATAAAATGCAGAGAAAATGGAATTGAATGGACTGCTTTCTGAGATTTGACAGAGAATATTTGACTCAAATGTTCATTTTCAGAGAATAGGCTCTACCACAATTCAACAGTCTGCAGTGTAAATATTTCTTTATTTTACTGCACATTATTGTCAATTAAAACTTAATCATCAATAAATGAATTACTTACATTTTACACTTAATAACATGCTTTTTGGAACAGAACAATCCACAGAAGCTGAAAAACAAAAGTACAAAAGCAATTAAAAAATAAGCAATTTGTAAGTTTTGAATCAATAAAAAATTCAGTGTCCAACAAATAAACAGGCCATTCGGCTCAAGTGATCTATACCAGTTCTTTGTGCTTCAGACAAGCCTCCTTCCTCCCCTCTTTGTCCAACCTTATCAGTGCATCCACAGTGTCCTTGATTTCGTAAATATTTTTCTGGCATCTCCTTTCAACAGCACACAAACTAAAACTGCCATCAGCTTCCGCCCACCCCAAACTCCCATGCCTCTGATGCTGCATGACCTGTTGAGCTCTTCAACCATTTTTTATTTCTCATTTCCAGCACCAGCAAAATAAGTGTGAAAAGTCATGTTTAGTTTATTTACATTTATATAAAAGGGCAATGCAGTATTCCTGGTCCAATAGTATTCCTGGTCCAATATTAGAAAATTCAAGTTTCAACCTTACTCCAGATTCAAATGAAGATTGAATCTTCAGTTCTCAATTCTAGGTTGACAAGAAATAAATATTCTGATCTGCTGGGTTTAGGATTTTCCATGGTGTAAACATAATTTGGAGAGTCTAGAATCACAGGGCACACCCTAGAATAAAAGGACGTGCTTTTAGAATGGAGATGAGGAGGAATTTCTTTAGCCAGAGGGTGGTGAATCTGTGGAATTCATTACCGCAGATAGCTGTGGAGGCCAAGACAATGGGTATTTTAAAAGTGGATAGTGATAGGTTCTTGATTAGTAAGGGCATCAAAGGTTATGGGCAGAAGGTAGTAGAATGGGATTGAGAGAGAGGAATAGGTTAGCCATGATCAAATGGCAGAGTAGACTCGATGGGCCAAATTCTGCTCCTATCTCTTATGATCTTATTCTATCATAATAAACTAATTCAAAAATGGTTATAGCCGCAATCAAATCATTTGTATTGCAGTCTGTCTATATATTCATGAATCTATTATTCTCCTATGAATGACTGTGAAAGTATTAAGTAGTAAACCTGCAATCTGAAAAATAACAATTGGTTAGGAATTTTTGTATAATAAGAGAAACAAAGTTATTAAATTTATTTTGCTGATGCTGTATAATTCAATATTATTAGCTTCAAAGAGAGCTTAAGATTCCTAACAGTCATATTGGCCCAAATTTCTGACTCAGTGGTAAGCTGACAGTGGTTAACACAGAATTAGACAAATTGCTTGGAGATATTTCTCTGGTGCTCTCTTCTGTGTTGTTTTGTGTAGCTGTAAAAATAACTCAATGGACCAACCAAACTTGGAACAACCCATAGAATTCAGAAAAATATGGCAAGACCCAGACTCGGCCCCATGTTGCTGAGACAAGTATGCTATCCTTAAAAGTTTATAAACTTTAAGAAAAACATTTTTAGAAATTCAGAAATGTTGAACCTTTACAATATATCTAAATTCACAGATTTTTTTTTCAAAAGTGTTTATAAATTAACAAGTGATTGAGGGGATTTAATGTTTGTTAAATTTACAAGCTATTTGAAAGATCTTAAAATTTGGTTTTTAAATTAACAAATCATTGAAAAGATTTTTTAAAAGTTGATAAGCCAGCTAAAATGTACTACTTTATTCTCTCTAACAACTTGCTCTTTCACTAAAATCTACACTAACCTAGTGAAAAACAACATGACCCTATTTAAACATTGTCCAAAATGTTTGAGCAAATTTCACACTGTCTTGCTGATCACCACATGAAATAAAACATGGATACCTCATCAATACACTCTGCTTAGATGTGCTAAACCAATGTCAGAAATTTTGGAATTTCTGCATTAGATGGCTAGATTATGCATGGGCAAAAATCACAATGTTTATGTTGGGCAAAAATCACAAATTTATGTTGGTTCTACATTTAAAGACAAATAATAACTACACAAAACCCTGGCCAAGACAGACAATAAAGTATAATATGGTGGTCACACTGAATAGACTTTCTATATTAAACCTTGTGTGTTTACCTTTAGCAGAGAGTATTCTGTTGTAATGGGAAGTCATATGAGCCTGAGTTAGGTGCTGGTCAACCACTTTCTTGGGAGAACTTACATAGTAAGCTGCAAGGAAAAAGTGGCGTGTATTATATAGTGAGACAAATCCAAGATTATTTCCAAACTGAAACTTATCACCCGTAAATATAAGCATTGATTAACAACATACACCTACACATTAAACCGATATTAATATTCATGAGTAAGCTTTCAGCAGGTTTTCTGTTCAAAGCATTTTTGTCAACAATAATAACTTTCATTTACATTTTACCTTAATTGTAGTAAAAAAAATACCAAGGCTTTTCAAGAGGAGTTGGATCAAACAACATTTTAGGGTGGTACATTGGGTAAGACTGCTGCCTTACAGCTACAGAGAATTGCGCTCAACCTAGACTTTTGGTTCTCGCTGTGTGGGGTTTCCACATTCTTTCATATAGGTTTCCCCCCATTTCTCCATTTTCCGCCCTCATGCCAGAGACATACAGGTTGCTGGGTTAAACGGCTACCATTAATTGCCCCAATTTAAGTGGTAGGAGAATTGGGAAGCAGATGTTTTGACAGTGATGAGAGACAAAAGGGGATTAGTGTAGATGGGTACTTGGAGATCGGTGTCGATACACTGGGCCCAAAATTCCATAGAAATCACAACTGATAGCTCGTGCATTTGCTCAGTGCCAATCCAGAGGCAAGAACATGCACTGCCTTTCTTCTGGGTGATACATCTGCATTTTGGTTCCTTGTAGTGCTGTTGACCTCTAGTGGAGAAAGACTGCATATGATCTACACCTGGCCAATCGATCCAGATCCTGCTGCAATCCTTCACAATCATCTTCACTATCTGCAAAACCACCCACTTTTGCATCATCAGCAAATTTGTTAATCTTGCCCTGTATGTTCTCATCCAAATCATTGATGCAAATTTAGCACAGGCAACTGTCTCAATTAGTTACTTATTTCCCCAATTTACTCTAGGTTCAAGAGCCTTCTAACAAATCAGCACCATATGGGGAAACAATCAGTAGAACACCAGTTTACTTAGTTTCTTCATCATTGATGATTGCGGCATTCAAGAAGCTTCCTACCATCTTCAATTGTTTAATTGCTCAACAACTGAGAATTCAGCAGAAACCTACACTTAGCGCTGAAAGAGAATGTTCTTCATTAAGTGGTGAACTGCTCGAATTCTTTATCATGCATGTCAGAGAGGGAACTGTTCATTATTTCCTATGTGTGTACTTTGTCTGTGAGTTGTCAGGTTGTCTGTTAGGTTCATGAGAGCTGTAGCATGGATTTTCCTGTGGCAATGTTTCTATTGTCATTGTAAGTTGCTTTCAGGGTCAGTTGATGGAGACATCAGAGTAGATCAGATGCTGATCAATCAAACAGTCATTGAAATCCTTCTTGGCACAAGTGAAACTGGCATCCCTGTTATTATGGGATGATGGTATAATCTAACATGATAACATTCCTGGGCCAGTCACCGTTACATAAAAAATTGTGCTAGTCTCTCCAGTAAAGATGAGCCATGCTCCAAGTATTTTATTGTGAGCACCACTCTGATGACGTCTGCCTTCCTTACACCTTCCTTTCTGATTGCATTGCCCAAGGTTGTGTCTGTTCAGTTTGACGTTGCCAAGGAGGATTTTTTTTTAGAGATACAGCGCAGAAAAAGGCCCTTCGGCCCACCGAGTCCGCGCCGCCCAGCGATCCCCGCACATTAACACTATCCTACACACACTAGGGACAAATTTTACATTTACCCAGTCAATTAAGCTACATACCTGTACGTCTTTGGAGTGTGGGAGGAAACCGAAGATCTCGGAGAAAACCCACGCAGGTCACGGGGAGAACGTACAAACTCCGTACAGACAGCGCCCATAGTCAGGATCGAACCTGAGTCTCCGGCGCTGCATTCGCTGTAAGACAGCAACTCTAACGCTGTGCCACCGTGCCGTTTCTCTCTCTGGATTGCAAGCAGGGTATGATACGTTCTACTCAGTATCATTCACAAAAGCACGCATTGAGTGGAAGACCAAAACAACACACGTCTGGACACAAGATCGCCATTTTAAACTCTCTGTGTATTTTAGCAAACGCGCAGGCACAGCTTTACTATATTGTTGCATGTATACAAGGCAGAAAGGAAAGCTCTACAGCGGGTAGTCCATAGAGCTCAGAGGGCCATCGGAACACAACTACCAGACTTGGAGGGCATCTACAACACACGATGCCTCAGAAAAGCCACCAGCATCCACAAAGACTCTTCACACCCCTGCAACAGTCTGTTCGAACTCCTTCCATCGGGCAGACGATACAAGGCCTTCTACGCCCGCACCTCCAGACTCAGGAACAGCTTCATCCCCAGGGCCATAGCTGCTATGAACCGGTCCTGCTGAGCCGGATGGCCACAACGCATAGATCAACTTGCACTTTACCCTGTCTAAAAACTGTTACAATTGTTTCATTTCGTTGGGTTGCTGTTAATTACTTAAATTATTGCATCGTATGGGAGGCGCATTCCCAATCTCGTTGTACCCCTGGGTACAATGACAATAAAGATATATTGTATTGTATTGTATTGTATAGCAGCTTTACCATATTGTTGCATGTATACATCACAGGGTATCCTATTAAGATTGCAGGAAACATTCTATCTGGCCTCATCTGTGCATTTTAGGATTGGAATGTCTGCACATAACCATAGCATGCTGGTTTAAATCAAAGGTAGACACAAAATGCTCAGGAGAGAAGGAATGGGTGACGTTTCAGGTCGAGACCCTTCTTCAGACTGAAGGTTACTCCAGTTACTCCAGAATTTTGTGTCTACCTTCGATTTAAATCACCATCTGCAGTTTTTTCTCCTACGCATGCTGGTTTAATGTTAGCTAGGTGAAAGTTTGCCAGTCAATGACTTATTCCACAGGGAGAGTTACTGAAATGCCAGACTAATTCATTTCTCAACAACTATTCATCTCCTAGTTTGCTCATCCAGAAGAAATGTACCTACCATCTGATTATTCAAACTGCCCATCTAGTCTTACTTGGGGTGATGATGTCAATGTCAAAGCATCCAAAGTTCCTAGGTTATGATAATGGATGTTTTTCAGCATAGGGGTGGAAATTGTCTGTGATAGATTTCTTTTAACATTGCTACCAGCTACAACATAGACTTGACCCAGTCATGATGGGAGGAGTAAGATGACTGGGACCAGATCAGAGTAGACTATGTTCGGATCGAAACATGGAAGCTAAATTATATAGAACACGTGATGGTGTAAGGAACATTTTGAAAACCCCTCAAACTTTGTGTGATCACCCTTGATATCCCACATGATCAACTCATGTGCTTCTGCTTTTCCTGAAATAAGTCAAAAAGGCCAGAGGCTAAATAAAAAGCAACAAGACCTCAGGAGCAGATGGCATCCCTGCTGAAGCTCGTAAACTTGGATGTGAGGAACCTTGGTCACAAATCTATAACCCCATCGCCACATCCGGGAAAAGAAGATGTGGCTACCTCTAAAATAGGTGTAAGGGCAACCTCAAAAACATAATCTTGATGCATGACCATCCGCAAGAAACAAGACAAATCTGATTGTACGGTTTCCCTGCCATTGGACACAGGGAAAGTCATCACTACATATGTAGGTAAGAACTGCAGATGCTGGTTTACACCAAAGATAGACATAAAATGCTGGAGTAACTCAGTCTGTCCTGCTGAGTTACTCCAGTATTTTGTGTCTAACTTAAGTCATCACTGCAGTTCTCCTCAATCATTTTCTCTCAGTGGTTAAAAAGCTACTAGTTCCTAGAATGGCAGTGTAAATGGTGAAACTGATCTTCAAGAGAAATGCCATGAACAGCATATACATAAATTCTATATATGCTGTAGATGGCTTCTTTTTTAACATTAAGGCCATGAGTGTATTAACTGGGATGGACAGTCTTTTCAATTTGGCTGACACAGAAATTCTCCTCCGTCTCCTTTGATTTATGATGGCATGCAGATCATGATCCTTACCAATCTCAGTCCCTGTCGTTGTCAAGCAAGGCTCTGCTGTTACCCTAATATTGTTTTCAATCTTTCTTACTGCAAAGCAACATCTTTGCTGACTCCTGGGTTTCCCTGGCCCAAGATTGTTCAAAGTGGAGAAGGGGCACTTGGGATGGCACTGAGAATCTTGAGTCATGTGTTGACAGAATAAGGAATAATGGCAGAATGGATGCACCACTTCACAAACTACGCCACCCTGACAGGCATCTCATGTGGAAAAATCTGCAGTTCTCACCTTGGCCTTGTCAGTTACTTCAAAAATGGGGTTGAAGCAAGTCAACCTCATCTCAAGAAACAGTTTAATATTATGTCCCCGGTTCTTTGGCCTTTCTGCAGGTACACATTTTCTCTATAAACGCTGCATCCTTCGATTGCAAATATCTCCATCATATTCACATAACTTCTTCTGTTCCGTGGAGAAAAAAAACGTTTTTTCCCCACTCTACTCATATAATTGAAGTTTGTTATCTGTAAAATCATTTAATTAAATCCCTTCTGTTACCTCATACCTTTCTCAACAAGGAATACAATTGTCTGCGTCAGTTTTTTCTAAAGATTCACTCTAATATCCTTGCTATTGTACTTTGCCACTATTTAAAATCGCCAGAATCCCATTTGTTATTTTACTCAATTTCTATGAAATATGCATATACTTCCTGAATGTTCTTTCTGAAAACCCTTTTCAGCATTTGCCAGCTAGCTTAAATTGCTTTTTCTCATTCTTACAACCAAAAATTAACAGTACATTTCTCTCTATCTGCATAGAATGGGCACCTATAAGAAATATGTCTAAATATAACTGTTCCAACCAAAAAAAACAATGTAAACGCAACTCATCTACCCTCTAGATATGTTTAGTCCTCAGGATTCAATAATGAATTCACAAAGGTGGATAACTAGCCTTCTGTGTTTGTTGGAGCTGGCTAGTCTCTTGTAAGCTCATTTATCCGTAACATTAACGATACTCCCTCTTAGACAATACTAAAGGCGATTGTGTCAGAGGGATAACCTTGGATAATCTGTCACCTACATTCCCTTTGCTGTCTTTGCTTGAATTTATGTCTGCAATTTAAAAAATGACTTGTTTTCTCACTCTTCCAGTTCTGATGAAAGATCATTCATCTGAAACATTATGTTTAGTTTTTTTTTCTCTCTCTCTCTTCCCACGGGTACTTCGTGGCCTGCTGAATACCCTCTGGACATTCCGCTGTTATTTCACGTTTGCAGTATCAGCATTTTCCTTTTGCTTTCATCCATGCTGCTGCAGCCCCTTCTACTCTGCGGGCGCCAGTCCTGGTGCCCAGCCTGTTATGTGGCACCTTTATAAACGCCATCCAAGGTACAGGAAAACCCTGGTGCCGGGGGCGCGCAGAGACTCGGCCCCGACGGCTCATGTTGGTGAAGCCGCGGCGCGTTCACGGATCACTGCGTCGGCACGAGCAACACGCGTCCACGAGCACTGCGCGCGCCCCCGACCGACCGGACACTTCGGTTAAATTCCGACTCGGCAACGAGTTCCGGCGCTCAGGCGACACAGGACATACCTTTCTTGTTTGCCATGTTGGTGCTGATCCTTCCCATACTCTCCACCTGTGACTGGAGCGGCGGCGTTAGCTGGGCCCGGGGTCAGGCTGAGATGCCGCAGTCGCCATGGCCGTTGCTAGCGGTGCCTGCGCCGCCAACCTGCGGCGCATCACTTTACCGTCACTGTTGCCTTGGTGACAGGGCGCTGCTTCCGGGATGTGCGACCTTTCCTTCATCTGTGAGATCAGGAGAGGGAGGGAGAGAGGGAGAGAGAGGAGGAGTGAGGGAAAGGGGGAGAGAGAGAGAGAGGGAGAGAGAGGGGGAGAGAGGGAGAGAGAGAGAATTATAGGAGAGAGGTATGGTGAAAGAGAGACAGGGAAGAAGTAGGGGAAAAGTACAAGGGAGGGTGGAAGAAGAGAGAGACGAGAAGAGAGGGGGAAGAGAGAGAGAGAGGATTAGAGAGATGGAAAGGGTTGATAGAAGAGAGGGAGAGAGAACGAGGGGGTGGTTAGAGGGAGTAGAAGGGGGTGTGGAAGAAGAGAGAGACGAGAAGAGGGGGAGAGAGAGAATTAGAGAGAGATGGAAAGGGTTGATAGAAAAGAGAGATGGGGTTAGAGGGAGAAGTAGAAGAGGGGATGGCAGAAGAGAGACGGGGAGAAGAGAGAGGGATAGGATATTGGAGAAGAGAGAGAGACAGAGGGGGTGATGGAAGAGAGAGGTGGGTGAGAACAGATAGACGGAAGGTAGGGAAGAAGAGAGGGAGAAGTAGATGGGGTGGAAGAAGAGAGGGGGAGAAAGAGAGATAGAGATTTGGAAAAGAGAGCGACAGAAGGGGGTGATGGAAGAAAGAGGTGGGGCGAAGAGAAAGACAGGGAGAAGAGAGATGGGAAAGAAGAGAGGGGAAAGAAGAGAGACAGACGGGAGAGAGAGGGGAGGGAAAAGGAGAGAGGAACAGGGGAAGAGAGAGACAGAAAGCAATGGGATAGAGAAGGCAGAGGTGAGAGGAGGAAGAAGAGACTGAGATAGAGAAGGGAGGAAAGGGTAGTGAAAAAGAAAAGAGCGGAGATAAGAAGGCAAGGGTCTGTGAAGGAAGGAGTGGGATAGGAGTGTGTGGAAAAGGGGTAAAAGGAGCAAGGGGAGAAGGGGCAAGGGGGTAATGAATGGTTGATGTGAGCAAAAGGACAGGAGAGGAGAAGGAGGTGATGCATGTGTATGAAATGAAGATGAGGTTGAGGGTGGACAGTGGAATGAGGAGTAAAGGATGTGGGTAAGAGGATAGGTGAGTAGGGGGGGGGATCAATAGGGAATAAAAGGGCGTAGGGGTCAATGGAAGATATGAGGTGGGTAAAAACAGATTGGCATGGAGGACAATTGAAGATGGATTGGATAAAAGAGAAGTGGATGGGAAGAACTGCAGAGGAGAAAGGGAACTGACAAGGTTAGAGGAAATGGAGAGAGAAGATGGAAAATGGAGAAGAGTGTATTGGGATTGGGGAAATGGAGAGAGGAGTGTATAGGAATGGGGAGAAGTGTATAGGGATGGGAAGTGGTGTGAGTGTAGGAGTGAGAGAGTTGAGAAGGGAGGTTTAGGAATGAGAAGGGGAGACGGCGAGGGGCCAGTGGAAAGGGGGAGGGGTGTAGGAGCAGGGAGAGGGAAGGAGAGGGTATATGAGTAGTGAGAGGAGGGATGAACAGTTCAAAAATAAAGAGGAAAAGAGCCGAGCACTTGCGCGAGGCGTACAGCGGGGGTAAAGAAATTGGACATTTTTTTAAAATGTACACACAAAATTTCCAGTTTCAAGCCTCTCTTAGTGCATTTCAAAGTAAAAATGGACAAAATAATGTGAATATGTCACTGTATACTAATAACATTTTAATTATTTTAATTAACTTAGTTATATAATCTTGCACTTAAATTTAATATTTACTCATTACAGTTCCATCACTGATTTTCTGACACTCTTGACAGACCTTTGCTGGTTTATCCAGCCGGCCAAGGAAGTCGGCTATGGGGATAGATGTGCTGGCTCCAGCTGGGCTAGAGTTCCAGAGCCCCGGCCGCAGGTTGCAAATTCAACCCACCGATCGGCCGTGGAAGTCCCGATGAGGACGAGATTGGCTGCCTTGCCCAGCCTAGGTGCCACATTTTCAGGGAGACTTCCAGGGTGGGGGGGTGTCAAGTGGACTCTTGTAATTTTGTCCGGATTTCAATGATTAGCGGCTATTTCTCGCAGAACCCCTAGCGACCTCTAGTGGAACCCTAGTGCTCCGGGGAACCCAGGTTGAGAAACGCTGCTATACATGGTTATTTTCTTTCTTTTTTTAAATCCGATTTCTCTGTTGGTAAACGCAATTTTGACGGTGAAAAACGCGGAAATCATGCAAAAAGCACGGAAAATGGATTTTAAAAATGCGGAAATGCGGAAAATTCACATGCCTGGGTGTAGGGGCAGGAGAGAGGGTGCAGAGTGGGGGAGGAGGGGTTGTAGGGAGAGGTAGTGGAGAGCGGAGAGGGTATAAGAGTGGAGTGAGTGTGGTAGTGGTGATGGGTGTGAGTGGGGAGGAAGAGCATGGAGTGGGGCAAAGAGAGGGCACAGGAGTGGGGCAAGGAGAGGGTGCAGGAGGGGTGTAGAGTGGGAAACCGTGTGGACGGGGAGAAGAGCATATAGAGGGGTGGAGAAGGAGTGAGATGGAGAGGAGTAGAAGGAATAGCAGGAGGAGGGCACATTAAAGGAATGAGGAGAGGGTGTTGTTGAGGAATAGGTGAGAGCATTAGAAAGAAATGGTCAAAGAAAAAAATAGAAAAGGACAGAGGGAGAGTGAGGAAGGGAGAGTCGAATTTAGAGTGAATGTAGGGCATTAGGGAGGAGAGAAATGAAGGGAACTATGGGGTTAGAGGGGGGCAGTGGAAGAATGGGAAGAGGAAGAAAACATAGGAGGTCAAAAATTAAAAGTGGGTAGAATGAAGAGGTGACTATGAAAAGGAAGAGAAAAAGGCAAAGAAATGAATGGAGCGGAGAGAATGGAAACAGGGAGAAAAATACAGAAGGAAGAGGTTGTGAGGAAGCTAACAAAGGTGTGTATTTGTAAGAGGGAAGATGGAAAGAAGCACAAGTGGGAAAAGGTTGTCTGGAAGTGAGAGGAATGCTTGGAAGAGGAAGTAAATAGGAGGAAGACAAATTCAGGTGGCAAAAAATTTAAAGGAAAAATTGGTGAGAAAGAATTATGAATTGAGGTGATGAAAAATGGAAAAGTGAGGAATAAGATGGATGACAGGAAAATGTCATAGGGAGGGGTATGAAGAAGGAAAGAGGTGTTGTGAACATGAAGGAGACAAGAAACCAATCCTTCCCAATTCAAGATTGCGTCATCTATTTATCATGTCTCCTATGACCTTTTTGGATTTCTGCTTTAAACTATTTGTTTCCAAAAAAGGAATTGTAATATTTCCCTGGGGTGTACTTGTCACGTTACATTAGGTGACAACTTGTCACAGACTGTTACATTTATTATGTCATCTATTATTGATTCACCTTCAGTGTCTGGAGACTACACCATTTTAAATGTATAATAATAATGTATTTGCCTCTTCTCATAAAATTTATGACCATATCCAAAGAAACTAAAAAGAGTGTTTTCTATTTTTTTTAATATAAGTTAATAATAAGTAAGCTCCACAAAACTATCAGCATTATTCGTGCAATATAGAATCAATGGATTGCTACAGAAATTGTAGGGATTGGTTATTTTGCTAGATAGGCTAGACAAAAGTAGGTCCCCAAGGTTCTGTACTGCAAATGTAATGTTCCATCAAAGGTAGACACAAAATGCTGGAGTAACTCAGCGGGCCAGGCAGCATCTCAGGAGAGGTGGAATGGGTGATGTTTCAGGTCGAGACCCTTCTTCAGACTGAAGAAGGGTCTCGACCTGAAACATCGCCCATTCCTCCTCTCCTGAGATGCTGAAGAAGGGTCTCGAATGCAGTCAGAGAGTTGTGAATCTGTGGAATTCACTACCTCAGAAGGCAGTGGAGGCCAATTCTCTGAATGCATTCAAGAGAGAGCTAGATAGAGCTCTTAAAGATAGCAGAGTCAGGGGGTATGGGGAGAAGGCAGGAACGGGGTACTGATTGCGAATGCTCACATTGAATGGCGGTGCTGGCTCGAAGGGCCGAATGGCCTCCTCCTCCACCTATTGTCTATTGCCTATTGACCCAAAACGTCACCCATTCCTTCTCTCCTGAGATGCTGCCTGACCCGCTGAGTTACTCCCGCATTTTGTGTCTACCAGTATTGTCTATTGTCTATTGTCTATTGTCTATTTGCAGTTTTTTTTCCTACACGTAATGTTCCATCATATGTATTAATGGCCGAGAAAGAGATATGGTATAGAGAGCTGTATATTCAAGTTTGGACATGAAACCTAAATAGGAGAAATAACAAACTGCCTTGACAGGAGCTGGAAATTACAAAGGTTCACTTTGCCCTTGGTTCTTTTGTGAGTCAATACATGCCTCTCCAGGCCTTTCACATAGTTCTTGTCAGACTGTGAACTAGACTAGACAAAATACTCACAGCCCAATTAACATTTCACAGAGAAAGTACAGCTTTGCCACAGGGCCTTTGACCCACAATGTCTGTGCTGAACATTTTCCTCACTCTTTATTATATCTATAGGTGTTATGTCATTTGTAAATTTTGGTCAGCATGGGTGAGTTGGGCTGACAGGCATGTATTTGTACTGTATAATTCTATAACTCAAGTGTATTCATATGTTTATTCTTCTTATCGAGTTCACGTCACAAGATTAGAAATTGTTCAGCCAGAGCTTAACACACTTCTCAGCATCTACATACAATGGCATCGTGTGCTTTTTGTGTGTAGTGGTGGACAGATTGGTGCAAACAGGGCCGCAACGTTAACGCTCTTTCCTTGACCCCATGTTTATTACTAATAAAAATGTATTAATACCAATATTAATTAAATATAAGGGAAACATGATTCCTGGATCCTTTGGAAGCACTACTCTGCTCCTTGCTCTAAATCAAAAACACTTGTTCACCACAGAATCAGGGAGAAAGAGGCTGCAAGGGGATATGGACAAGTTGAGTAAATTGACAAGATTGGGACAGATGGAATATAATGTGGAAAATTGTGAAGTTATCCACTTTAGTTACAAAGCAAAAAGATAGAATATAACATAGATAATAGAAAAGTAGGGTATAAGAATAGGCCTCCCCCCCCCCCCCCTTCCCCCACCACCTCCCCATTATCTTTACCGGACATGATGTCAAGATAAATTAAACTCATCTCCATATCACTTCATTCCCTGCATATCTATGTGCCTATCTAAAGGCCTCTTAAATGCCACTATCATATCTGCCTCCACCACTACTCCCTGGCAGCACATTCCAGTCACCTACATCTCTGTTAAAAAAGCTTGCCCCGCCTATCTCATTTAAACTTTTCCTCTCTTACCTTAAATCTACGTCCCCTAGTCTGATATTCCCATCCTGGGAAAAATGTTCTGACTGTCTGCCCTGTCCATGCTTCTCATAATTTTATATACTTCTACTAGGTCTCCCCTCAACCTCCAGCATACCAGAGAAAACCATCCCAGTTTGTCCATCCTCTCCTTGCAGCTAATACCACCTAATCTAGGCATTGGTTTGGTAAACCTCTTCTGCACCTTCTCCGAATAAAGAATATATATTAAAAGGTGAGAGATTAGCTCATGTTGATTTTCATAGGAAACAAGGTGTGCGCAAATCGCGACAATCTCTCCTCTAAACCATAAACTTGCTGTTCCAGGAAACAATCCAATCCAGCAAGTCAGGGATCAGTGCTGGGTCCACTTGTGTTTGTTATTTATATTAATGATTTCAATGTGAATGTACAGTAGGTGGCATGGTTATTAAATTTGCAGATGATACTAAAATTGACAGTTTAGTGGACAGTGAAGATTATCTGCAATTACAAGAGATCTTGATTAATTGGTCCAATGGGCCAAAGATTGGTAGATGCAGTTTAATGCTAATAAATGCAAGGTGTTGCATTTTGGTCGGACAAATCAGGGCAGGACTTATACAGGGTAAGCTCTGGGGGGTGGTTACAGTAGGCTCTAGGGTTATAAAACAGAGAGATCCAGGGGTGTCAAGACTAAAGTCAAGAATCAACAGTCAAGAATGTTTAATTATCATAGGCACCAGGAACAGAAAAATGAAATTCTTACTTGCTACAACTTTACAGGCACATTAACACAACAAATAAGTATACAATAATAAGTAATACAATAAATCATCAGTGATACCAGGTAACCTGACCATAATAATACAAACCAAAGTACATAGCACAAACTATTCAAAGTCCATAGTGGTTTGTTGCTGAAGAGTTGTGCAGAATAGTTCAAGAGCCTGATGGTTGATGGGAAGAAGTTTTTGATTCAGGAGGTAACAGTCTCATGCTCCTGTTCTTCCTGATGATAACAACGAGATGCGACTCTGTCAGGATAGTGTGGATCTTTGCTGATATTAGCTGCCTTCTTGAGACAGAATTTCCTTTAGATTCCTTTGAAGGTAGAGAAGTGCTAAGTTCCATGAAGGTGGATATAATGGTGAAGAAGTCATTTGGTATGCTCGTCTAAATTGGTCAGGTTATTGAGTACAGGAGTTGGGACATCATGTTATAGCTGTAAAAGACCAATAAAGAGCTATGCATAACCCCTTGAGCGATCAAAAAGAAACAATTAAACTTAACAGGGTGCAAAAAACTTTTACAAGGATGTCATTGGATTAAATGGATTTGAGTTATAAGGAGAGGTTGGGCTTTTCTCTAAATGGTTTGGAAGGCTGAGTAGTGGCCTTACAGTGATATATAAAATCGAGAGGCATTGATAAGGTGGATTGCCACAGTCTTTTCCCCGAGGTAGAATTGTCTTAAACTAAGCATAGGCTTAAGGTGAGAGGGGAAAGATTTAAAAGGGACCTGAGGGACAACTTCTTCACATAGAGGTGGTGCATGCATGGAACTAGCTATTAGAGGAAATGGTAAAGGTGTGTACAATTACAACATTTAAAACACACTTAAGCAGGTACTATGGATAGGAAAGATTTGAAGGATATGGTCAGGCAGGCAAATTGGACTAATTCAGTTAGGCAACTTGATTGGCATGGAGAAATTGTGCCAAACGACGTGTTTCTGTGTGTATAGCTCTCTGACTGCCACTGTAAGGCAATATGCAGGTGCAGCAAGAGATTAGGACGGCTAATAATATATTTCCTTTGTTTTCCAAGAGGTTTGGATACAAGCGTAAATATGTTTTACCCTAAATATATAGTTATGGTCTCTTTGCCAATAAAAGGATACTTGTAAAGGTGAGAATGTAGGTAAGATTGACAATGTGTAGGAAGGGACTGCAGATGCTGATTCATCCCCAATGACAGACACTAAAAGCAGGAGTAATTCAACGGGTCAGGCAACATCCCTGGAGAAAAAGAATAGGTGACATTCCGGGTCGGAACCCTTACTCAGACTGAAAATGGAGGTGGGATGGGGGAAGGGAGAAAAAAACTGGAGGCAAAAAGAGGCCAGAACAAATCAGGGCTAGCAACAGATGACCTCAGGAAGGGTAGAACCCATAATGGCCCATTGTTGGCTGGGGAAGGTGCAGCAACAAGAGGGATACAAGTATACAGTGGAACTGGTAGGATGTCTAGGGTGGGGAGGGCAGAGAGAGGGGAGGGGTGGGATTGCAGGAGTTACTTGATATAAGAGAAACCGATGTTCATACCGCTGGGTTGTAAGCTGCCCAGGTGAAATATGAGGTGTTGTTCCTCCAGTGTGCATGCGGTCTCACTCTGACAGTGGAGCAGGCTCAGGACTGAAAGATCAATATGGGAATGGGAAGAGGAGTTAAAATGTTTGGCAACCGGGAGATCGCGTAGGCCAAGTCTGACTGAGCATAAGTGTTTGGTGAAACTATATTGGTTCCAAGATAACTGAGATGTGGTATGAGAGAATGACTTGATTATTGCTACATTTTCCAGACATTAGGAGGACAGAAATATTTTTGTGCAAAGGTCTGTGAATCTTTGGCATTCCCTGCCCCAGAGGACTGTGGAGTCTCAGTCATTTACTCCATTCTGTGATGATAGAACAGCCAAATGCGGATAGATTAAATTGACTTGGTTTGTGTCCATTGATGTCTATACAAATGAGAAGTTATCAAAATGAAATGTATTATTTTCAGATTCAAAACTCTGACAATGTGACAGATTTCCCCTCACCTGGGGTAACAGAAACACTCGCAGGTTACCGATCAAACGATGTAAGAATGAGATGAGAAATATATTCACTGAGACAGTGGTCAACCTATAAATTTGCCATCAAAGAGTACTGTCGAGGCCACATTATGGAGTCATAGAATCATACAGCAGGGGAACAGGCCCTTTGACCCAACTTGCACCCCCCCCCCCCCCCCCAACCAACATGTCCCATCCACACTAGTCCCATCTACCCGTGTTTGGCCCATGTCCCTCTAAACATGTCACATCCAAGTTAATGAATGTTTTTAAGAAGGAGAAAACTAAGTTTCCGGGAGCAAAAGTCATCAAGGGACAATGGGGAGGGGGGAATAATGCATTGATGCAGATGATCAGCCACAATTGCCATAGATTCCTCAAGTTATCCAGTGCTGAAAAGGCTCTGACAAGTGTGTGCTGACCATCCAGCACCCAGCTACGGCAATCCCATACCAATCCCATGTTATTTACCCATCAACTGCCTAAGAAGGATTCTACCTACCACTCATCCACACAGCAAAGGTAATTTACAGTTGCCAATTAACCTGCCAACAATTGTATTGGGCTGTTGAAGAGTTGAATACTCTGCATATATTCTTATTGTCATTCAAGATGGAGATTGATAGATTTCTGGACCTTAAAGGAATCGAGGGATTTGAGAGAGAGTGTCAATGGCACCTCATACTTTGTCCTTCGCCATGCCTACACCGTTAGTTTCCATACAAAGGTAATCTTCCCTGCCCCACACTCACCCCCACCTCCCCCCACAAAACCTTCCCCCAAATTCCTGTCTAGTCCTCAGGCAAAACTGCTTCATGACCAATTTCTTGTATTATTCCCATAAACTTTCGATTCAATTAAAATCCAGAACCAATCTCTATTTTGAATAAGATCTAGACTCTGAATATCCAAGGTAGAAAAAAAAATCTTCGTTTCAGTCATCAATGATCCCTGTTGGTCATTATGGAACTGGGTGGCGGGGTTGGAGGGGTGGTGTGGGTGAAAATCCAAAGGACAAACACGCAAATCAAATAGTTTTCAAGTTAAATTGTTGGGGAGTTGGACATAAAATGATGCCTCCTATATGGAGATTGCAAAAATGTGTATCCACCATCAAGGCACTATGTTTAGTTTTAGATCACGAAGATGATTGGTTTCTTGGTTCCCATTGGGAGAGAGAGGAAAGCTTGGAGTAGGAATGCCGCAGTCCTAATGACGGGGGCAGGTGTACAAGAAACAAGGGATGGGCGAG
Source organism: Rhinoraja longicauda (assembly GCF_053455715.1). Taxonomy (NCBI): domain Eukaryota; kingdom Metazoa; phylum Chordata; class Chondrichthyes; order Rajiformes; family Arhynchobatidae; genus Rhinoraja; species Rhinoraja longicauda. The sequence goes on along the minus strand of NC_135962.1, from coordinate 41,349,563 downwards.
CATTATGGAAAACGACGCAGAAATCTGCACGTCACAGCTTACATTCTGCCACAGTAGTTCCACGACGAACGTCTGCCTTCTACCTCACCCCACCACGCACGCAGCGTTTACACTGAATTTTATACACCGGCGATTTAGAAAACTTTTTTGGCGACATCTGTAGCGAATGAACGCACCAGATTCCCAGCCCCTCCCAGCTTTTATTTTACTTTATGTTTTCAGCTCCCTCTCCTTTGTTCTCGCCGTCTGGCCTCACACGGTAAAGGCTCTCGGCGTGTGTGAGCCGTGTAGCCGCAGATAAAATCGCCACCCGGCAAAAACCTGATTAACATTCCGGGCAGGCTTGTAGACTCAGGAATACCGGTGGCGACGCAATGCGATTAACTAATGTAAAATGCAGTCACCAATTGAACTTGCTAGTGACATCGCCAATGATTTCATGCCACCCTTCTTTAATCCTTGTATTTGTTTTCACCAGAGCCACGCCTGAACAGAGATGTTTAGTTAGTTTACAAACATATAATGTTCGTTCTGCAGCGCTTTGCGGTGTTCAGATTAGAACACAGGCTTCGAAAGTTTAAATTATTCCAAAAGATAAATTGACCGCAATAACGATTGGACGTAATTTAAAACATCGCAAACTATGGTTTGCATAATGTAGGCTTCTGCACTTGGCAGATGGTGGAGTGTTACAACCGGTTCTTGCGAGACAAATGCATGCATACATGCAAGCTGATGTCTATGCATACGTTGTCCAAGTAGGTAGGAATCGCAGCACACACACACACACACACACAGTGTTTACGCGTTACTGTGACAGTGGAAGTAAACACTCCTTTCCTCCCAAACAACCTGCTGCCGGTCACCCCTGCTCTCTTTATGTGGGGGATGTTTGATGAGGTGCCTGCCGCAGGACACTACCATGTGCCGAGAAGCCGAGCGTGACTCCGACTCACAACTCTACCTAACAACACGACACCGCCACACACAGCCTCCATCACCAGCCACAAAGAGTGAGTTCTGCCACTTCAGACACCCAGGAAGCAAAATCTGCTATTTTTCTCCAAAAAAAAAAAGAGATAATATACTTTTATTTTTTTTAAACGGGGAAAAATACATATGACAGGCAGGCGCAGGCAGTTCACGCTGCGGGGTGAGGCCATTCACGTACCAACCGTTCCTGTTGTTGCCGAGCCTGGTTTATGAGTTTTGCTTTATATTCATTTTCCTTTTGTTATCGACTTGCTTGGAATAAAGCACGCATACGTAAAATGTTGACTCCAGCGGATGCCCCATCATCTTAAACAGGCGCATTCAGAATAACTGGTTACAATTTGCGGATGCAAGAAAAGGCAAGATTTTGGCGATCTAAGATGAAATTTCCAATAGAATCGTCAAGAAAACACACTAATTGTGAGCCACCAGGTTGGTAACTGTAACGCAGTAAAAAATATGTACGTGGTGTGTGTGTATGTTTGTGTGTGTCATCAGGATTTTTGTTGCGCGAATTCACTGATATTTTCCATGTGGTTGATATTGTTCTCATATCATTTAATGTATTTATGTATAAGCAAATCGATGGCCAATTAATTGAACGTGCAACTGTTGTCTTCAAGCAGCCAAGAGTTTTCTTCATTGCATCGATATATACACATCTAAATGGGGTTCTAATACAGACCCTGGCAATAACCATTTTGAGAGGGATATACTGCACTGTTAACGGTGCACTTACATCGTGGATCGCAATAGAAGGGTTATTTTGAATATGTACATCTCAATTATCTCCAGATTGTATATTGGGAATATTATTTTTCTCACACTTTTCTGTGTTTTACGCATCGATCATTTAGATCCTTCGTGCAGCTATGATTTAGTGGGTATTTTTATTGCATGTAGCGAGGGGAAAAAAGACCCGCAGTGTGATGCGGAAAGGAAAAAAAAACATTGAGAAAAATTACTGTTACATTGATTTCCACCAAGACTATATTTTCTGGGGTATTAAAATGGAGAGGTAAACTGTTTATATCTATTCAGCTTTTTACCAGTTTTTCTATTTGCTATCTCTTACCGCTGTCTGGTTGAATTCCTGTTGATGCGTTGCTTGAAAACTATTCATTCCTTACAGCATCCACAACATACCCCCTACAACAATTTCAAGGTGATATTAGCTGCTGAAATATGTTTCCCCCCGAATGTTAAACGGACAACATTAACCTTTCAACTATTCTGTTCTCGGCACCATAACAACCACCTATCAATTTCTCATAGATACCAAAGACCGTCTGCGATTTTGTGAATTATTAGATGGTTTTGGAAACCGTATGCAAATGAACCAAACTGGCTTTTGGATTAAGACCACACATAGTAAGATCGCGATCCCTGTTCAATAACGATTGGCAACTGAATACATCCGATCGCCACGATAACAACCGCCAATATAGTGCTGCTTGAGGCGTCGTTATATGCAGAATAGATTACAGGGAAATCGATCGTTTCCGGTAACTCTACACAAGATGGTCATTTCTACTAATGCGTTTAATGCTTCTGGCTCTAATCACTCTCATCAAATGATATAAACGATCAGTAGAGCAATACCAAAGGTATACTACTGTCTATCGCTGCCTATTGGCACGGGGTTAACTCTGGCTGAAATAGTGCCAGTTTCTAAACATAGTTTGCTGCAGCTGACTTATTCTAGCTAACTTTATAACTAAGCAGGTACGGTGCTGTGGGGTGGAAGTAAGCGATTGAATTCTGGAGCATGGCGGCCCCGTCACCCTAAATGTAGTTTCACGGTTCCATTTACTTTGAACACTGAAGGCAAATTGCCCCAGTCGGGGGTCTCCAAGTGTAACCTGACACGACCACAGGAGATCACTTTGTGGGAATGATGTCACCATCACCAGGAAGTGCTATTGGCATGCGCCTGTTTAAAGCTGGGAAAATGCTACTCCAGCAGTGGGAACGCTTATGCATGACACGACTGCACAGAACAAACTTAAAGGCCGAGTTACATGCAACTGAAACAGTGGGCGTTTCACCAATCTGCACACCTCCAGGAAACATCCTGGTCACAAGGTCAGACTCGGAAGGGAAATATGAAGTTAGTATGTATCCTAAATTGGTATTAGAATGCTAGCTATGATGTATCCTAAACTGGTATCAGATTGCTAGATAAACCTGTAGATAACTTTTGGCGCACATAAATATTTTTTTTCCAGCTTATCCTGGGGATCAAAATTATGCTTCGTTATTTTTGTTTTAGTGGCTGTCCAATCCACTGTGCAAGGCTGTGACTCAAAGGCCAACGGGCACCATCCGGTATCCAGGCTGTCCATATCTTCCAGGACCACGGTGATAGCTAGTATGGACAGTTGTCCCCAGTCATCGCACACAGTCATGAAGTGGAAGACGGTGCTGGCCATTTTCGTGGTGGTTGTGGTTTACTTGGTGATCGGAGGCACGATTTTTAGGGCTCTGGAAAAGCCTTTCGAAAGCAAACAGAAGAATAAAATCACGGCGGAGAAATTCAATTTTCTTCGAAATCACCCGTGTGTGAACCCCGAGGAGCTTGATGCGCTTATTAAGGTAAGGACAGGTGTGTGTGCTCTGGTTCAGCTTTGTGCATCTCCTGAACGAAAATGGTTTACTCACTTGAACTCTCTGGAGCAAAAAGAAAGAGAGCGCTCGGCGGGTTTGGTGAAGGAGCGCGATTTACTCCAGGAGTCATCGATAAATGAATTTTACTTGCTTTTTTTTGCCGCATGGTCATCTTGATTTCTAAATAAGGACGAACAGGTGTTCAAACGCCAAGCAGGGTTGCTAAATTATTGCTGGTACAATGGCTTTGACTTAGATTACATACCTTTCCACTTTATGTAAACATCTGAGACATCTTGAAGGCTCCTGCTTCAAGGCAGCAGCAACGTGGAGGAGTCGGGGACAAGTAGTAACTTGCCTACTTTTGCATTTATTTTTCAATGAATTCGTGGCTCTCCAGGCAGTTGCAACTCAGCATACTGAACAATGCGCGGAGATGATTCACGGCTCTTGTTTTCAGTGAGTGATGACAGCAGCAGGAACAGGCTGTTCGGTCCCTCGTGCTTGCTCCACCACAACCAATTCATGGCTGATCTTTCACCTCTACGCCACTTCTCTGCGCCAACCCTTCACTCCCCAAATATCGAAACATCGGTCAACCTCTGTATTGGACACATTCAGCCACCGTGATCCACACACCCTCTTGGATAGTGATTACATAGATTCATTACTCCCTGGGCGAAGAAGTTCCTTCTCATTTCTGAACTGAATGGCTGAGCTCATGTTTTGAGACTGTGGCTTCTGGAAATAGATAGATCAGAGAGGGGAATCACCATCCTTGTAGCTATTCTGTCAACCACTGTAAGAGTTTTATGTATTGCAATGAGACAACTTCTATTTTTTTTTCTAAATGCTAGAGAGCACAGACCTAGCCTGCTTCGTTTCTTACACAAAGCACAATTCCCTCACACACCTCCTTAGGATTTCATCTGGTGAACTTACATTGTATTCCCTCCATCATGGGTACAGGTTTCTTTCTGTAAAGAGATCAGATTTGTCCATGTGCTCGAATTCTTTTATTCAAAAATACAGCCTGTTCTACTTGTCATTTTTAATTCTCCACATACAATGACACTCAAGTTTCTCTGAACACCAACACCTTGCATTCTGTCACCAAGTAATACATACTTTTCTTATTTTTTAAACAAAGTATTTGGTTTCACATTATTCCACAGAATATTCCTTCTTCCATAATTTCACCCACCCACCACTTGAATCCTCTTGTGTCCTCCTCGTAACCCAGAACCCAGCCTAATGCCATCAACATTACACCTGGTCCCCTCTTTCAAATCAATGAGATGGATTGTAAATGCATGGGGCCCACTGCCAATCTTTGTGGTACTCCACAGGTCACAGCCTCCCAACTCAAACGTGATCTGTTTATACCTACTTTTTGTTTTCTGTCCATTTACAAATCCTCAAAAAGAATCCTTATATTAGCCCCAATCCCATGTTTTCTATTTTGTTCAATAGCTTCTCAAACAGTAGTTGGGTCTGCAGAAGATTTGTTATTGAATTTGCCTAAACATTACCAGGCAGGCAATGCCATTAAGAATACAAGAAAATAGTAACAAATATGCAAACCTATAACAATTAACCTTAATATATATTTTTCAATTGAGCATAATATTTATATTTAAATTATCTGCCACAACCAACACAACTTGACTGTAGTTTGCATTATATACAGATGCACTGCATTTACCGCTCAAGACTCTACATCTCCTAAACCCATGAACCCCAGCAGTAAGAAGAACTGGGAATGTCTTCTTCTTGATGGGATTGTGGGGAGAATAAAATGGGATTAATGTAGTATTAGTGCATATGGGTAGGAATGCAGATGCTGGTTTAAATGGAAGGTTGACACATTTGCTGGAGTAACTCAGCGGGTCAGGCAGCATCTCTGGAGAGAAGGAATGGGTGACGTTTCGGGTCGAGACCTAGTGCATATGGGTGTTTGATTGTCAACATGAACTCAGTGGGCCAAAGAGGGTCTCTCACCAATGTCAACTCCATGACATTGTGACTTTCTAATTAAATCCTTGGTACGTTGATTTGCTTCCACGCCATTTTGTGGATTATGAGAGGCCAATGCAGGAACTGTAGATTTTATCACAGATGGGGCAGAAGATGGGTAATTTTGGAGATGGTGTGCAAATTCCACTTCTGAATGACCCTGATGTACAAACCTAAAGCCATCCTAAATGTTCCTATTTTGAGTGGCCATTGGCGAAAGATTCCCAGGTGTTGGTCGGGATATTTCATGTTTCACGTTTTTCAAGTAATCTTTGAGAACATCCTTGAACCCTCATTATTGTTCATTTCTGAGCTATGTCATGGCTCTCTTCCCATAACACAGCTCAGAAATTAGTACTTGTTTCATGAGTCTGCTATTGAACATGCAAATGTCATGCACATGACCAATTACGTCTCCACTGGATCCGAGTTTGCTTCATCGGCCAGTGGATTTGGAGAATTTAAGGAAAGCTGCATTGGTGGCACCTCTGCAGTGATCTGATGTGTCTGCCACTGGTTATTACAAGTCATACTGTATATAAGAGGGCAGGGACCACTGCTGTCTAGTAGACCATGAATTTTGTATCAGGCTTTAAGTTGTGATCTACAAACTCCCTTTTCTTTAGATGGTTAAAGGTTGTGCAAATGCATTGAAGGTGATGATTACTATCATTATCAATATCTGCTGAGTTAGTGGAAATGGTCTGACTTTTCTGTCTGCGGGTAGTATTGTATCGTGGGGTGGATTGCATAAGGTTGCACATACAAGCAATTTAGATGCGCGGGAAGACAACCAACAGCATGTTCCTTCAAATATATCCGGAATGTATCAATGATCCTTCACTGTGGCTGTGTCATATACATATGGAACATGGTCTCTTCCATGCCGCAGAAACGACAGGAGGCTGGCGAGTCTGTGAACCAATTTAAATGTCTATTACATGTCACTGCTCTGTGCAACACTCTCCACCCAGGTCCCTGATGTAATGGGCGGAGACCTCCACTGGGGTTCGCTCTCGCTGTCAGGTAGTAACACGGACCATCATGGCATGTCCAGATGGAAGACGAGGGCGAGGAATTGTAGAGTGTGCAGGAGCAGCCGTACAGTGAGTGTTTCCCGATGTCACAGAATGGCACGCCGAGTATCTCGGAGTGACAGCTCATGTTATGTGGGACCGGCTCCCGGGAAAGATCCCGAGGCTTGGGTCTTGGAGCAACCCAGTGTGTCAGGCAGCATTGTGGAGGGAAATGGACATTTGACATTTTGGATCGGAACCCTTCATCTGAACCAAAACAGTAGGGGGGGGGGGGGGGGGGAGAGGGGAATAGCTAGTTTAAAGGGAGAGGTTGGGATGGGGGCAAGAACTGGAACATGACAGGTGGATCTAGTTGAAGAGGAATGGATTGATGGATGAAATCAGGTTGGGGGGAAAGGGATGGGTGGGGATTGGCAAATGGTGTGGATGAGGAAGAGCTCAGTGAGAGGGAAGAGAATGTTGTGGGAAAGAGGAGAATGTGAGGGAACAGGATGGATAAAGGGACTGAGGGAGGGAATGCAGGTTATCTGAAATGAGATAATTTAGTGTTCATGCTATTGGGTTGTATGTAGATGACTGCTTTGCCAAGCATGTGGAGGAATATGAGGTGCTCTTGCCCTCGTTTGTGTTTGGCCTCACCCTGCCAATGGAGGAGGCTGAGGACAGATAGGTCAACATGGGAATGAAGAGGGGAATTAAAATGGTTGGCAACTGAGAGCGCCAGATGGCCCTGACAGATAGAGCAAAGGTACTTGGCAAAGATGTTGTCTAATCTGTGCTTGGTAGCATTGACGTTGAGAAAGCCATATTGAAAACAACAAAGGGAATAGACAAGGTTAATCGGTGGGGGGACATTTGAATCTCTGCCTCACCTGGAAGGGCTCTTTGGTCCCTGGATGAAGGTGGGAGTAGAGGGCTGGGTGCTTGTCAAGGATAGAGTGTAGACACATTGAGGGCACCCTTCAAGGGGCTCTCAATGTGGCCTACTCTACATCGACAAGACCAAGTGCAGATCAGGTGACCGCTTTGCCGAGCACTTGTTATTCATCTAACATGGCTACCCGGAACGGTCAGCCATTTCAATTCTACACTGACCTGTCTGTCCTTGGACTCCTCCATTGCCAGGGTGAGTCCCAAGTCAAATTAGAAGAAGAGCACCTCATATTCTGCCTGGATAGTCTACAACTGAATAACATCTATATATATTACTAAAACTCATCTTGTTTGTTTGTCCGTCGCTTTGTTAATTTGTACGTACCCGAAATACCGCCGAAATAGTACACGATAGCGCAACAATTTTAGGCACACCCTACTCACCATTCCCCTGCGGTCTCCATTGATTAAGTTTTGTTACATTTAAAAAACAATAAACTTAATAAACTTTAATAAATGCGCTCCCCCCCCCCCCCCCCCCCCCCCCCCGCCGGAAGGACTGGCGCCTGTCCCGGCATGCCCTGGGCCTGACCTTCCTCCCATGGTGCAGTGCGGCAGCAGAGGGTCAAACAAGATGGCCCTCACTGCCGAGGTGCTGCTGCAGGAGAGATTTCCACCCAACAGGCCCACGGCTCGCTCTGGCCGACGCTCTGGCCACACGGGGCCAAGGTGAGTGGCTCCTTCTCCCCTTTCCTCTCCCCCCTCACCTGCCCACGGCCCCGGGGGACACTCCCCGGCCGGCAACGGGTCCACGGATCGTCAGTTGGGGGAGGGTTGCCGGGCCCGCAGGACAGGTTTGAACCCAACGGGGGTTGCTGCGCCCACAGGAGAGATTTGGACCCAACAGATCCACGCCCGTTTAGTGAACATTAAATTTGGATAAGCTGCATCGCCCAGCCCCTTCCTCCTCATTCCTTTCATCCACTCCAATTTTCCACACACACCCTTTCCCACAATATCCCACTTCCTCTCACCCTGCTTCTTCCTCACACTCACCACCTGCCCGTCGTCACACTCTCCTCTCATTAGACCCCTTTCCCCCGGATTCCCATCTATCCTCCCTTATTTGGCACCTTCATTTCCAACCAGACTCCATCATCTGCAGCCCTTGGTTATCTCCGCCATTCAGATGTTTACCCCTCTCCCTCTTCCCCATGACTCCATCTAGCAATCCATTCTTCCTGTCCTGGATCTACCTATTGTCTGCCAGCTCTTACCCTGAACCCAGCCCTGTCCTCCTTATAGTGGTTATCTCCCCTCCCCTCGTTCAATTCAAAGAAGGGTCTCAAGCTGAAATATCTACTATCAACTTCTCTTCAAAGATGCTACCTGACCCACTGAATTTCTCCAGTAGACTGATTTTTGCCATAGAATATTTTACTTGTTGGTGAAAGATTACTAAAATTCAGAAATTGATATTTATTTAAATGTAAAATAAAACAATTCTGAATGAACCACTAATGTACAGATTTACAATATATTTCTTGATATGGTTAAGTCACCACAGTTGTCACAAATTCTGGTAAAATAAAATAAAATAAAAATGGCAGAATTAGTGCCAATTTGGTAACTTAACCATATCAAGAAAGATGTTGTAAATCTGTACATTTTTTGAGGGCTCTTTCTTCTATAACTTTTTCAAAAACTTTGTTCCACTGAAAATTGATCTTCAGAGAAGTAGCAAAATATTGTAACTGGTGAAAGATCATTCAGTTGAAGTTTTAACTTGTCCTCTCATCAGCACACAGAGAAATGTAACTTTGTTTTGTATTTGGTGAGATACATTAACCCATTAACCACATATATTAAATACAAACTCATAAATCTATATGTATTTAACATAATTATCAGATTTTAATTGATATGATAATAAGTATATAGATTTATGAGTGTATTTAATATGTGTTGGTAATATGGGGGAGATAGTCATGCCTTCCCTGCATACCCTTGTCTGGAAGTATAATGCCTGACATCATGAGTGTTTCCAGAATTGCATGCCTTTGTTGATATCTATATGAATATAATAAAAGGATAATTTCAAGCATTCAAACCACTTGTATTCAAACTAACTTTTGAATCTATCACTTAGTTGCAGATCATGAAACCATAATCTGCATACAAATGATCACAATCCGAATCATCAAATTGGAAGGACAAAATTAAATTACTACTTGAAAACCTCAATCAAGAGGTGAAATGCTTAACAATAATTCCTTCCAAATTACATTACAGAGGCTTCACCTTGAAGTTACTACTCCTTTTCCAGTATGGCCAGAAAAAGTGAGATGAACTCTGAGTGTAGAAACGAAGAACTGCAGATGCTGGTTTATACCAAATATAGAGTGCTGGAGTAACTTAGTGGGTCAGGCAGCATCTCTGGAGAAAAATAATGGGTAACGTTTCGGGTTGGTTCAGTCTGAAGAAGGGTCTTGACTTGATACATCACTGATCCTTTTTCTCCAGGGATGCTGCCTGACCCCTTGAATTACTCCAGCACTTTCTGTCTATCTTTGAGATGAACTCAGAGTTTGTCTGCCACATAGTGAGGGCTCACAGCTGTATTGACTTGCATAATACTGTACAGATTAGACTCTTCTGCAAAGATTTAGATTTATTCCTGCACATTACAAGTTATATTGTTCTCTTGATGATTATTTGAAAGTACAATTATATACACGTTTCTTTTCAGCATGCAATTGAAGCTCTTGGTGCAGGAGTGAACCCTATAGGTGACTCAACTAACAATACAAGTCATTGGGAAATTGGCAGTGCGTTTTTCTTTGCTGGGACTGTGATAACCACCATAGGTAATTTCCTTAAAACATTGTTACCAGTATAATTTATATATATGCAAACATTTTCAGTTGATGTAAACTGTTCCAGAGATTCTGTGATAGTTTACTCTGCTTTCTTTGAAATTCCCTTCTCACACTTAAACTCTACCAGTGTTAGAGTAAAGGTGGAATGAGTTAATGGGTAAGATCCAATTTAGGAATGATGAGCAACAACCAAAAATTTGCAGTTAATCCAGAAACAAGGAACTGCAGATGCTGGTTTACAAATAAAGACATGGAGTGCTGGAGTAACTCAGGAGGTAGGTGGGTGGTGTGGAGGGAGAAGGCTGCAAGAGAAGTGGGGGGGGGGGGGCAAGACAAAGCCTGGCAGGTAATAGGTTGATACAGGTGGGGGGGGGGTGGGGGAGGGGTCGATAGGCAGATGGTTGAACAACGGACAGAAATGAAAGGACAAAAAATGTCAGACAAAAGGATTGTAGAAATGTGAATTGAGCAGCTGGAGGAAGGAATGTAGGTGGAAGGGGAGGGGAGAAATAGATGCACCCAGGTGGGCCAAATAAAAGGGAGATTGGGGGAAGAAGGGAGAGTTTGGTAGTTATCTATGCTAATACCGTTGGGCTGTAAGCTACCCAAGCAGAAAATGCTTAACTTTGGTAATGGAGGCCCAGGACCAAAAGATCAGTATGGGAATACGAAGAGGAGTTAAAATAGCTCGCAAACAGAATGCTTAGTAGGCCTTGGTGAACTGAGCACGTGTTTGTCAAAACAGTCAATGAGTCTGCACGGTCTCTCCAATGTACAGGAAGCTACATCAGGAACACTGGAAGCAGTAGAGGAGGTTCATATTAAACCCTTCCTCTCTCCCTCCTTCCCCCACACTGCATCCTTCTTTCCCTCCTCCTTCTCCCCTGTGCCCCACATGAACCTGCATCTACTTCTCCCCTTCTACTTCTCTTCCACAAACATTCCTTGCTGTAGTTTCACAATTCACAACTCTTCAATCCTTTTGTCTCCCTCGTTCTGTCTTTTCATCTCTGGATTTTGTCCAACAATCTGCTGATCAAAAACTCCCTTCACCTGTATCAGCTTATTATCTGCCAGGCTTTAGCCTTCCCCTCCTCTCTTCCAGCTTTCTTCCCCTACAATCTGTCTGAAGAAAGGGTCAAACACAAAACGTTATCTATCGATGTTCTCCAGAGATGCTGCCTGACACGCTAAGTTACTCCAGCACTTTGTGTCGACTGCAGTTAATCTCTTGGATAAAGTAGATTCACTATTTTGAATAGTATCTAATCAATGCATAACTGGAATTGGTATGGTTCAAACTGATCAAAACGATCTTCTAATTAATGGGCTGAGTAAAAATACCAATTCGGAATTGATGCTTATTTATGAGCCTGAATTATACCAAATGCCACATCAATGAAAACATTCTGCGGGACACTTTCCATGCACTTACATACACAATTTTTTTCTGACACCAATTTCTTCATTCATCTAAAAACCAATTAGCATTCTTAAATTTGATATTAATTTGGAGAGCATGAGCTATGTGGGTGTGAAAACACACAGAATAATTAACTCTATACTTTTTTTCTCATCTGTATGTCCTGCAAAATGGTTGTACTATCAATGACTTTGATAGTCATTTTCTCAAACCCAACTGGCTGGTAACCTTTTGGAATGGCTCCTTTGTATATTTTTGCATGGAAGATTACAAATGATCAATCTCTCAGTATTCATAATGTACAAGAGTTTTGCTGCTCACTGAAATAACCTTTCCAATTTCATATAAGTCATATGAGCTCTTTCAAAGTAACAAACCATACTGGAACATTACATTAATTGTTTTTGCATAAATGATATTTCAGTTTTAATCAAAGAAAAAAAAAATCAAAACTAAAACATTCATATTGTATCCTACATGATCTTAGAATTTTGATGATTTTTTTATTTATAGAGAGCGTTGTGTTATTAAAAGATCTATTGCATACACTAAGGTTAACAAAGAGTGGCTATACCAGTATGTACTAACATTTTAAAAGGAAGGCTTTGTGCTTCTTCTTCTTTCGTGTCCATCATCCATGTTTCAAATGTTACATCACTGTCATCGTCCGTCCTGAAAAGTCAAGTCAAGTCAAGTCAATTTTATTTGTATAGCACATTTAAAAACAACCCAAGTTGACCAAAGTGCTGTACATCTGATTAGGTTCCAATGGGGAAAAAAATGAAACATACAGTAGCATGCAAACAGTTCACAGCGCCTCCTCAATGAGCCTCAAACGCTAGGGAGTAGAAATAGGTTTTGAGCCTGGACTTAAGTCGATGGAGGGGGCAGTTCTGATGGGGAGAGGGATGCTGCTCCACAGTCTAGGAACGGGCACAGGCTTCTGGCGACAATCAGTGGGAGCCATCACTTGTACAATAGATGATGGTGGTAGCAGAATTAGCTCAGGCCACTTCCAATTTCCAGCCCCGCGACGTGGACGCCTCTGCTATGGTGCCAGCTTTATGCTACAGAGGACATTTACTGTTATCATCATACGAAATATAATTCGCAAATTAAATCATTTTTCTTATGTGTCATTTGCTATTGAGAATTAGATTTACTAATTAATTAAAGATAGGGCAAATAGGTTAGGTCTAATTAGTATAATATGTCATAATCAGTGACACAAACTTTACAATGTTTGTGTATTAAAAACACCATTTGCAGAATTAATAATAAGAAACTGTTGATGCTAACTTTTTCAAACAAAGTAAAACTTGCAGACTAACATTTTCCCTCATGCACAGTATATTTCATTTATCACTTCCGAATTGTTCTTAACAGGTTAAACATATTTGGCTGGGATACAAGTCATTCAGGTTTCAACATGTTATTGAAAACTGAATGCTGATTTTTGGGTTGATATGATCACCCATCAGTTTGCTAATTCAGGTGTTTCAGGTAAAACAACAGCACTTACATTTTTTACACAATATTCTACACTCTGTTTCCTCTTTCTTTGCACTACCTGTTCTACTCATGTATGATTCATTGCAACCATGTATGAATTTTATTACCTACATAGCACACAAAACAAAGATTTCACAGTATTTCAGTACACATGACAATAATAAATCAATACCAGTACCAAGTGGAGGGCACTAGCGCAACTTAACATAAGGACTGAACTAGATGCCTAACTGATGAACGCATTTTTTAACTTCCTAATGTAAGGAATAAGTATCTAGAAATAAATGAAAGACCAAAGCTTAATTAGGTTTAATCAGGTTGTTGGTTACTGGATTTGAACCTAGTTTCCACGTCTATGCTGTATCTTTTGCATGTCTTTAGAACTGTTTGATGATCTAATGTATGAATTTGTTTCTAATATAGCAACTATTTATTAATCAGCAACAGCAGACAAGCTTGTTTATATTGTTTTATCGCCAAAATATGTTCTTATTTATTTTAATAGGCTATGGGAATATTGCACCCAGTACTGAAGGAGGGAAAATATTCTGCATCTTATATGCATTATTTGGCATTCCACTTTTCGGCTTTCTGCTGGCAGGGATTGGGGATCAATTAGGCACAATCTTCGGTAAAAGTATTGCAAGAGTGGAGAAAGTATTCAGAGTAAGTTGACAGTATTTATTATTTTAATCTATTGTTTTATACTACTGAAATGAATCTCAGTTATTGCACATTGATATATTACTATTGCAATTGCATAGATGACCAGACCAAAATTGTTGCATCACCAAAAGTTGTCAAATAAAATGACTTAAAGAATATGTTTTAAAAAAACATCCAAAGTTCTCTGTGCGGCTTTTACAGGCAAAGCAGATTATCACTTTGATATTCTGGCTTTATATTTCATGAAATATCACGCACCAGTTTCTCAGCAGTTCTTCCAGATGATCAATTGCCTTCCAAAGGATTCTAAATCCATAATCCAGCATCTAATGAGGTGAAAATTACTTTGCCCCCTGAATACTGTTCCTGTTCTGACTACCTGATTGAATGCTGCAAAGCAGAGTAAAGTGCATCTCGTAGCAAAATTAATCCTTACACACTGCATGTCAGCCAATGGTGAAGATAAGCAGTTGGTATGGTAAGATCTGAGGTGAATATATGGAAAATTATATTAGTATATCTCACATCCAAGAGAATACAGAGTGATTTCAAGATCAGTGGAATGCCGTTGCCCAATCCAACAGCCTTGGGTGCCCCCGTATCCACACTCAATGTTGCAGTACAACATCGCATACAACAGGTTTGCCTTCCTCAGGGTAAACCTATGGAAAGCAACTGGCCCGGACGTGGAGCAGGGAATGGTTAGGGAAGTCCTATTACGTCTGATACTATCATCCCAGGGAGCCGTGATCTACAGCAACATACCTAATGTTGTAACAGATTCACAGCTTGGTATGGCAACTACTATGGTCAAGACCACAATAATTGTGAATGCAGCTCTCCCTCTCCCATATCGATTCCATGTACACTTCACGCTGCCTCGGGAAACTAGCCAACATAATCCACTCACAAACCGGTCATTCCCTTTTCTCCCCTCTCCTGTCGGGCAGAAGATGCAAACGTTGAAAGCATGTCCCACCAGATTAACGAATAGCCTCGTTTCCACTGTTATCAGACTCTTGAACGGATTCCTCGCATCAAGTCAAGATAAGTTCAGTTGATTGACATGTGCATAAGTATGATTACTTCAAAAATACTCCCATCCTCAAGCTAATGACTATTTCTTTCAACTTTTTTTTAACATTTCCTTCAATTTAACATTATCTGTAATCTCTCTTTCAATCTATGGTTGGACCACTGTTGTGCTTTTGTTCCTTAGAAGGATGCATGATTGTTGCAAATCAGCTATTACTTGTTTAAATGTCACTCACTGTATGCTTACTGTCACACTCTTCAATGTAGTCACCTAATCTACCACAACCAATTGCCCCTCAGACCATCATAACTGGGTTTATTTAGATTGAACATACAGTTTTCAGATTAAACCTTTGAAGTAAATATAAAACTATATCATAATTGACACTGATTAACTATCCATTTCTTGTTCACCAGATCTAAAATAGTAAAAAGGGACATCCTGGTTTATTTTGCTTTTAGATTTTCCCTTCAGCCTGCAAGAATAACCCCCCCCCCCTCCCCCCACCCACCATTCTATGGGATAGTGTTAACATGTTGTGCAAGCATCCTATCCTTCAGCATGGAATTTCAGATCAGTTTGGACTTTAGATGAGTCTTATTATCCAATTGAAGTAAATTTAGTAATAGGCACAATAAATGGTAACAGCTGAAACTACCAGAAAAGGGTTAATAATTTTTTTAACTCCAAATGCATTCAGCATCCTGAACCCAAAACTCAAATTATGATTCAGTTTTGGATATGTATTTCCTGAAACAGTATGGTGTTATCTGGACCTCAGAGACAGGTGCCTTGAATTTCCATAGATGTTTTCTTCTTGGAGATCAGCAAATTTCCCCAAGAAGTTGCTTAAGCGGTTCAAAGTAGCTGTAAAAACAAATTGATTTCCTTTTGAATTAGAAACATCGACAGGAAATTCTTTTGTATCAAATAGGGTATCTCTTTCGTCTGGCTAGTTGATAATATATTGTTAAAAATAAAACATAATTATTCAGGAAATAATACTCATGAATCTATTTTTAAAATAACACTACGTTTTGTGCTTACAAGATGAAGGATAATAACGTTGGCAACCAGCCGTCAAAAACACATCCAACAACATTATTTTCTAAAGTAATCATTTATGATCTCTCTTTTGCCAAATTGTTGTCAATTGAGGTGAAGTCCTGTATCGTTTTTACATTGCATTTTAGTGTAAAATCAACTAAGTATCTTTTGGAGGTAATTATAAGAATATTATAAAGGTCAGCCAAATATAAATCTATAATCTCCTCGCTTATGTGAGAGTAACCAACTTTGTTTTAACAGCAGCAGTAGCTCATATATAAAACGAGAAAGATAATTTTATTCTGATGGTTTAACTTAGTTCCCAGAAGTTAAAGAACTTCCACTCTAGCTATGCCCAATTAGCCACGTCCAACTCCAATTTCACAAGTAATTGGCATTGCCCTCTAATTTCCTTTATTTGTCCTCCATGTGTGCATTTCTCCAAATGGTCTATTTTATCCAAGAATTTTACATTACTGTAATTGTGACTATTTACTTATATTTGTTACTTTCTTAACCAATTTTGTCTTCTCAATATCAAACATTTGCATTAATTCAATTTATGCCATCAGTTTTAAATGTGAACCTTAATATTTTTTTTTCCAGAAAAAGCAAGTGAGTCAAACTAAAATTCGGGTCATCTCCACAATCCTTTTTATTTTAGCGGGTTGCCTTGTTTTTGTGACTATTCCAGCAATTATTTTTAAACACATCGAAAGATGGACAACGCTGGACTCCATCTATTTTGTTGTTATCACATTGACAACAGTGGGATTTGGTGACTATGTGGCAGGTAAACAGTTTATTGCCTTAAGATTGTTACTGGTACCAAAGTATTGCTCGACAAAATATCACTGTCATTGTTCGGTTTATATATTTATGAACAGTGTTCAAGGATCAACTTTGCATTTGTCTACAAATTATTGGATCAAATTAGTATGACCAGAATGAGCAAATAAAATTCTTGTTTGTTGGTGCTATAATTAGGAATGAGTGTTAATTTGAGACAAAGGTCTAAGCTATTCCAGTTAAAAAGTAGGCAAGCCAGTGATTGCAAGATAATGATGTTCTGAGATGAAGCTTGGCAGACAGGGCATAGCAATATCTCTGTTTAATGGCCTGGCAATGGAAACAGCCTGTAGCGTAAATCTTCATAATAGGAGTTCTGCTCTGGCTCTGTCGCAATTTAGAAGGATGCTCAATATTAATAAAGAAAATAAATATTATAATTTCATGCTTTTAATTGAAAATAACCTGTAATGGTATATAAAACCCAATGCATCGCAGATATCCCAGAATTTACTTAATGAACAATTCTACAATCTCTGGTGCAGGATGAAATTTATAATTAATGTAAAATTTGATTGTATGCAGTTTTGTATCTTCAAAACTGAAATAAACCTTTATATTATAGGTAAATTGAAAGGTCTAAGGATTGGGCAAGAACATTGAATAGAGACTAATGATCATACTTATTGATAGAGCAGATTCAAGGGGCAAAGTGGCTATTCGCTCTGCTATTTCTTATGTTCTTAAGTTCATATGTTTGTGATATAGATATATTTAACTGCCAGCTTGTGTAGGGCACTGCCCCTGTTTGCTGAAGTTGTTTGAAAAAGATAGCAAACATTCATTGACAAAACCTTAGTATTAGATTTATCATGAAACAGTGCAATCAGGCCACATATCTGAACATAATTGATTCAGAAATGATCCATACAGTCACAAGTCATGGAATGTGATTGTGTAAAGCTCAAGAGGAAATTTAGTCCTTTAGGGAGCCTAAGGAGCACTTGGTAAATATTCATATCTGAACTCTGAATACAAAAGCAGAGCAGGACACATCTGCCTGACTTTATTGAGAATCACAGTCACATAGCATGAAATCAGGTCCTTTGGCCCTACCGACCAAGATGTCCCATCTAAGCTAGTCCCATTTGACCACATTCAGCCCATATCCATTACAATCTTTCGTAGCTATCTACCTATCCAAATGTCTTTTAAATGCTGTTATTGTATCTAAGAAACTATATATAGAGAGCTGGCCACAAGGCACATATATTATGCACATATATTATTGAGTTTATTGCAACATAAACAGGCCTGCTCAGCCTTCAGTTATTTTTGTTCAGATGAGTAATGTTGGATTAGAATCATAATTATGGAGTCGTACACCGTAGAAATCTATGTCGACCATCAAACGACTGTCTGCATTAATCTGATTTACATGCACTTGGTTCATAACCTACTGCCTTGGTATGTTCAGATGCTTATTAAATATTGTGAGAGTCTCTGCCTCCCAATTATCAGTACTAAATTCTGTTTGCCTTTGCCCAACTAGCCAACTGATAAATATCATCTGTAGCCTTGTTATCAACACCATCAATCTGCAAATTTACCAAAACCTCCTGCAATGGCTCCTAAGCATCTAACTCTTTAATGCATATTATAAACAGCAAGGGTCCCAGCACAAATCCCTTTGGTACACCACTGGTCACAGACTTCCAATCACAATACCAACCCATCAAAATCAACTTCTGTTTTCTATTATCTAGCCAGCTGTGCATCTAATTTGACAACTTGCCTAAGATCCCATGAGCACCAATCTTTTGGACCAGACTTCAATGTGGGCCACTTCATAGGCTAGAAGTCCATGTAAACTACATTAACTACACTATCTTTTGTTTAATTATTCTTACAAAAAAATGTATGATATTAATCAGGCAACAGAGAAAAGGACATAAAATTCTGGAGTAACTCAGCAGGTCGGGCAGCATCTCTGGAGAAAATGGACAGGTGGATCCGAATGTAAAAACACGCTCAGGGACACTGAACATAAACATTTTGTTTGATTCGTCTAACATTCCTTTACATTCCTGGCAACATATGTCCTCTGACCTTTCTGACTCATAGTAACATGTGATACATTTAAATATGATGTCAATTACCATGACATCCCTCCGTTATCAAACAAAAAGGATATCCGCATCACCATACTGTAAACTGACCTTTCCAACATCATTTAGGATATGGCATTCGTTACATCGATAACACATCATTTTTACATGTCAATACATCTCATAGTCCTTGTATCTCTTGGGTGATCTCTGACATTTTGGTTTGACCGCTACCTCCATCCCCTACCAATCTTTGCCTTCTGCTTGGGCAATTCTCATCATCTTCTCTGGAGATTGGTTCTGTCATTCCACTATCTCTTCCTCGTCACCAATGTCAGATTCTCGCCTGGATCCGCATGTAATAAACACGCTTCAAGGACACTGAACATAAACGCTTTGTTTAATTCATCCGCCATTCCTTTACATCCTGGCAACATGTGTCCTCTGACTTTTCTGACCCATTGTAACATGTGGTACATTTAAATATGATGTCAGTTACCATGACAGTGACATTTAGAATCAAGAATTTTCTTTATGTATTAACTAGCATCTGCAGTTCTTTGTTTCTATATCTCCAACAGTGAATGGTGTGCTGACTCTCTTGTTTAATTCCTACCTTTCCAATATCAAAATAAAACTGGCCCTCAGAATTTTTCCAATAGTTACTCTAACACGGACTTTGGACAAGCTACCTCATTTTTATCTGATTTATTCCAGCTGCCCCTCTTCAATAAAGGTACTAATTTGCTGCCTTCCAGCACATCACTATTGGCTAGTGCTGATTTTAAATCTCCATCAAGGACCCAGCAATCCCCTCCCTTGCCTCCCACAGCAGCCTGGGATATAGCTCATCACATTTCATCTCAATGATAATGGTTACTTCTGTCCTCTAGCATCATAGCAAAATGTCTCGACCCGAAACGTCACCCATTCCTTCTCTCCCGAGATGCTGCCTGACCTGCTGAATTACTCCAGCACTTTGTGAATAAATCGATTTGTACCAGCATCTGCAGTTATTTTCTTATACTCATAGCAAAATGTGTTGATTATGTCTAAATGACTGCTATTAATGGATGCAAGTCCACATTACAGATGACATTGTTGTTGGAAAGAATTGCTGTAGGCTCATGGACTTCTAGACCAATTTTAAAACTTGGAGACTCTCCAGCATTTAGGAAGTCATTTAGGCAGAAGAGATTAGTTAAACGTGGCATCATGTTCTTTGTGGGCTGAGGACCTGTTCGTGTGCTGTGCTGTTCAATGCTCTATGTTCCATGTTATGTTCAGCACTTAACATTCTGTAATTTTTATCTGTATTTCATTTAATCCCACCCAGATTAAATGTTAACTGTTCAAATAATGTGAAAAATATGCAGTCTGCTATAATCTTCCACAAAGCTTTAAAGCCATGTGCCACTGAGAAGGAATCCCACCTAGATCAGACACCTTAACCCTGCCCGAAACATCACCTATACATGTTCACCAGGAATGCTGCCTGACCCGCTGAGTTACTCTAGCACTTGTGTCCTTTTTATGTAAACCAGTATCTGCAGTTCCTTGCTTCTAGATCAGACATTGCTCCTCATACCTCCCCATAAAAATGAGCTAACGTTGATGTACAGTTCTGTGCAAAATGTGCATGGAATAATTGATGGATCACATCCACTACATCGCACAACCTTGACACTTGATAAATAATAATATCCTATTGTACATTTTATTACTATTGATGTAACTTGCCAAGGAGATACTTTACAAAAAAAAGTTACTTCACATAACATAACATGGTATTTTCTTTTCCTCTAACATTTGTGAAGAATATCCAGGCAAATATCTGAAGGCTTTAGGAGAAATGAGATGCTTTGGAAAATCACTATGGTCAGGAAATAGACTTGCAATTAGTTGTGGCTGATCGATCAACATTAATGGCAAACATTGGCTTAGAGAATGAAATGTAGACTGAAATGTAGAGGAGTTCAACATAGATCTTTGGGAATTACACTTGGGAAAGTATACAGAAAAATTCTAGTATACCTCTGTGTGTACATGCAAGTAATAATGCCTTGAATACATATGGTATTTACAAGGTATCTAGCGTACATACCAAGGTATCAAGCCAAATTCAAAACGAATTTACTGTCGGCCTTGGCCTGACTCGTGTGCATTGAATAGCCAGTTGGAGGAAAAGTGAAATAAATTAGAATGAAGTGTAGTTCTAATATGGGCAGACCAGTTTGAGTGGGCAATAACAATGATAATAGTGTCTTAAGTGAACAAGATTATTTGACTATGTGATTATTACAAGGTGACAATGAACCAGGCAGCTGATAATGGACAATTGACAATGACAGATGATGACCTAAGAATCAAAATCTCAGACGCTGGAAAATGGAAATAAATCGGGAAACATGGGAAATTCTTAGCAAGTTAGATAGCACATGTGAAAAGTGATGCAGAGTTAACTTTTCAGGTTGAAGACCCTTTGTCAGAACTAGAAAAGAGCTCAGATGAGGTGTTTTCAATGCTACTTCTCTGTCCATAGATACCGATTGACTTGCTGAGTATTTCCAGCATGTTTGTTTTTATTTCAGTACCCATGTCCTACTTCACAGTGACATGGAGTAGTCTACCACTTGCAAAATTTGTTTATGCATATACTCAGTTGAATATAGATAAGGGATGTCAACAATATTTGACAAATATATATAAAATTTGGATTTACCTTATAACGTGAAATCATCTACAAAGATCTTTAAAGCTACCATGAGTAAAAAAGTATTTTATAAATCATTGTCTATGTGATGTAATAACAGCTACAAATAGCGAAGAAGAAAATGTTAGAAAGCAACAACACAAACACAATGATAAGCTTAAAATATGTAATTTGCATTCAAACTGAACAAAAAATAGATTACCCTTGGGCATAAAGGTAATGCAACTGGATTTCAACCAGTCAAAAAAATGTGGAAGCAATTGTGAAGGCAACAAAACTTGAAAACATTACAGAACTTAGACCATTCTTTGTCATGGAATAGTGCAATGCAGTAACTTGTCACAGTTTTGATGCCATTTACTTGAGTGAAGAAGAAAGGCCAAACAATGGAATTTAGGCAAAGAACAACAAAAGGCACGCAAAGCATGACACAAGAGTCATGAAAAAGCGTTTTTGAAAGTTCACTGGGTTAAAATGACAGTTGTTAACATGCGTAACAATACAAACCATTGTGTGACTTTATGATGTATGAGGTGTTGCATATAGAAACAAGGAACTGCAGATGCTGGTTTACACAAAAGAACACCGTGCTGGAGTAACTCAGCGGGTCAGGTAGCATCTCTGGAGAATATGGATAGGTGATATTTTGGGTTGGGTGTTACATAGAGTTGTTACATTCATATATATGGCAACAGTTTTTAAAAAAGCAGTGTTTGTATATTGATAAAGATTGAGAAAAAGGCAACAGAAATCGACTTTGAATGAAAAAGTTTCAATTCCTATTGGCCAGACATTTACTTTAGTTAAGATCTCTGGGTAGAAGGAATGGGTAACGTTTCAGGTGGAGATCCTTCTTGAGACTGAGAGTCAGGGGAGAGGGAGGCACAGAGATAAGGAAGGGTAAGGTGTGAAAACGAGACATCAAAAGAGATGCTGTTCAAAGAAAATCTAGAATAGTTCATTGTTAGCTAGGAGAAGGTGACAAAGCATACAGAGATAAAATTTAATCAGAGGGATAGTCAAACTGGTCAGATAACTAGGAAGGTGGAGGGATGGAGAGAGAGGGAAAGCAAGGGTTACTTGTAGTTCAATGTCAATATTCTTAATGCTGAGATGTAAGCTGCCCAAGCGCACCCCTAACACCCCAGCAGTATGAATATTCTCTAATTTCAAGTAACACTTACTTTCCCTCGCTCTCCATCCCTCCCCCTTCCTATTCTCCGACCAGTCTAACTGTCTCCCTGATTAAATTTTATCTCTGTATTCTTTGTTGTCACCTCCTAACATGAGGTAATAATGATCTATACTACATTTTTCTTGTGCCACATCTCCTTTGATGTCTCATTTTCACACCTTATCCTCCGTATCTCTGTGTCTGCCTCGCCCCTGATTCTCAGTCTGAAGAAGAGTCTCGACCTGAAACGTCACCCACTCCTTCTATCAGAGATGCTGCCTGTCCCGCTGAGTGACTCCTGCATTTTGTGTCTATTTGGTGTAAACCAGCATCTGCAGTTCCTTCCTATACATTTACTTTAGTCACCTATCATAAGCCCTTGTTCACAATTCCTGGTGTAAGTCGGCAGTATTGACTGATGTAAAAGTATGGTTTTGCAATTAAAACAGTAGTAGATGACTTTCTTGTTATCGCAATGCAAAGAGCTGGGAAGACATCAAAAGGCACTAAACCCAAATGATGAGATAAGAAAAGTTTGAAAGAATGCGCTGAATAGGACAAATAACAAAAACTGATCCATAAGCTGAAAATGGTTCAATGAGGGCATAAATTGTCATACCAAATTAATCTTCTGGTAAATTAAACTTCTGTACACTTAATCATCTGGTCTTGTGACCATGAAGGTGACATTGCCGACTGAGACTAATTCAGTTGTCAGAAATTTTATTTACTGGTTGGAATTAGATATAAACAAATGTACCATCTGTCAAGATTGCTGAGCCAAGATAGCAAAACACCTTAACAGAATTGGAAATGACCAGGGAGATGTTTCCACTGAGTACACATTTATTATTGTGAGAATGGGATTGGTGATTTGTTAGCAGGTTAGTTTAGTTTAGAGATACAGCATGGAAACATGCCCTTCGACCCACGAGATCCACACTGATCTGCAATCACCCATTCACACTAGTTCTCTGTTATCCCACTTTCTGGAGGGAATTTACAGAGGCCAATTAACAACAAACCCTCACATCTTTGGGATGTTGGAGGAAACTGGAGCATCCGGAGGTCCCTGTGACCACACGGGTTTTCTCTTAGTGCTTCGGTTTCCTCTCCCACTCGAAAGATGTACAGGTTTGTAGGTTAATTGGCTTCCGTAAATTGTAAGTTGTCCCGAGTATATAGGATAGTGCTAGTGTACCGGGTGATCGCTGGTCATCGTGGACTCGGTGGGCCAAAGGGCATGTTTCCGTGCTGTATCTCCAAAGTTAAAGTAAACAAACACAAAATTATGGCTTAAGCCACAGAGAGTGACATATTAAATAGGATAACAGAGTTGTTTCTGAATATCACCAAGCTAATTTGAAATCCGGAAATGGGGTGTTAGAGTAATAATGAAGCCTGCAGAAACAGGGCGTGTGAATGTAGCTGACAAATTATGCTGACGAAATCAGAACACAGTTGTGCTACCCTCAGTAGTTTCAGTGCTTCTCAAACCCAATGCAATATTGATCTACGATCAATAAGTGCAGATAGACATGTATTCAAACAGCACATTTCACGATTTTTGGTTTTGTCATGCACTCACTGTTGTAATGTAAGAAATAAAACGGCCATTTATAGTTCAGCAGCTTCCACAAACAACCATAAACTCAAAGACTATATAATTTGAGACTAAAAGAAAAAGTGCTGGAAAGGCTCAGCAGGTCAGGCAGCATCTGTGGCAGCCTGAATCTTTTCCACAGATGCTACCTGACGTACCAATGTGGGCCGCAGGGTCTGTTCCTGTGCTGTGCTGCTCTATGTTCTACGTATAGAGTACCTTAGAAGGCAGTGGATTGTGTGGAATTTATTGCATTTAAACAAAGATCAATGAATTTCTGTAAATGAAAGGATTCAAGGGATGTCGAGGTAGGGCAGGAAAAAAGGAGTTTGAGGTAGAATATCAGCCATGATCTGGTTAAATGCCAGAGTAGGCTTGAAGGGCTGAATGGTCTACTTCTGCACCAGTTGCTTATGTTCTAACACCACATCTTAAAATCAAATGAACAACTGTTTGCATTGTCTTCCCGTCCACACAGACAGAAATACAGAAACAAGGTACTGCAGATGCTGGTTAATGCACAAAAAGGACACAAAGTTCTGGAGTAACTCAACAAGTGTTACTACAGCGCTCCTGAGTTACTCCAGCATTTTGGGTCCTTCTGATAGAAATACATTTGTGTAATCAAAGCATTGCTGATTGTAACAAATCAGATTATTTTTTTTCCCCCATTGATTTCTAATTGAAAAAGTAATTTTAGCTTTTTGATTCCAATTTGATGCAGGCCAGATTCAAACGACCAAAAATCTAAATCAAGGTCAATATTCTTAAAGTTGATGGTGCTTATTTTTGCGTTGATGTGAACTTTAAATGTTTAATTGGCCATCCATGGGCAGGAAAGATTTAAAGGGACATGGGCCCAATCAATATAGGCAGGTGCGACTAGAATACATGGGGCATCTTGGTTGGCGTGGACAATTTGGGCTGAGGGGGCTGTTTTCATGCCATATAACTTTATAACTATGATTCTATGACTCCCTACCTCTAATGTTTCTGGCCATGCTGATGATGAATCCAGTGCAACTGGAATCCAGCGTGTTACAACTTTAACAGGTTTCCTCAGGTGATGGAGGTTGGAGACAGCTAACGAGAAACTTGATCATCATTTTACAATTTAGAAAGAAGCAGTGAAAAGTTGAATTATGTGCACTGAGCTTTGTTTAATCCATTTCTGCAGGTGGAAATATAACTATTCATTATCGAGAATGGTATAAACCATTGGTGTGGTTCTGGATCTTGGTGGGCCTGGCTTACTTTGCAGCTGTCCTCAGCATGATTGGAGACTGGCTACGTGCAATTTCCAAGAAAACAAAGGAGGAGGTAAGATGCTATTTTTATTCCTTAAACATCAACCCACTAAATAATTTGTAGGGGTTTTGGGGGATGTTGTGGAATAGATTAACAATGAATGAATGAATGAATGAATGAATGAATGAATGAACGAGTTTATTGGCCAAGTATGTACATGTACAAGGAATGTGCCTTGGTGCTCCGCTCGCAAGTAACAACACGAACATACAGTAAACAATTAAGAATAAGCATAAAACATTAAAACATTAAGAATACATCATTACGGTTTAAACATGTGAGTGAAATGAACCAGAGCATAAAGAGACTACAGACCTTTGGTTGTTGAGTAGAGGTACTACCCGCGGAAAAAAAGCTGTTTTTATGTCTGGCTGTGGCTGCTTTGACAGTCCGGAGTCGCCTTCCTGAGGGAAGTGCTTCAAAGAGTTTGTAGCCAGGGTGAGAGGGGTCAGAGATGATCTTGCCCACTCACTTCCTGGCCCTTGCAGTGTACAGTTCGTCAATGGGGGGAAGGTTGCAGCCAACAACCTTCTCAGCTGATCGAATGATTCGTTGCAGCCTCCGGATGTCGTGCTTTGTGGCTGAGCCAAACCAGACCGTGATGGGGAAGGTGAGGACGGACTCAACGATGGCAGTATAGAATTGGACCATCATTGCCTGTGGTAGATTGTGTTTCCTCAGCTGCCGCAGGAAGTACACCCTCTGTTGGGCCTTTTTGACTGTGGAGTCGATGGTGGCCCCCCATTTAAAGTCCTTGGAGATAATGGTTCCAAGGACCTTAAATGGCTCCACAGATGTGACTGTGGTGTTGTTGATGGTGAGTGGGGGGAGGGGAGGGGAGGGGAGGGGGAGTTCTTCTAATGTCTATAATTAGTTCCACTGTCTTAAGAGCATTGAGCTCCAGGTTGTTGCGATGGCACCAGGACGCCAGCTGTGTCACTTCCCGTCTGCAGGCAGATTCGTCCCCATCCTCAATCAGTCCAATCAGGGTAGTGTCATCCGCAAACTTGAGAAGCTTGACAGAGGAATCTGTGGAGGTGCAGTCGTTGGTGTAGACTGTAGACAGAGTAAAGGAGAGGGGAGAGTACGCAGCCTTGTGGTGCACCTATGCTGAGGGTCTGCGGGTCCGAGATGTGCTTTCCCAGCCTCACATGCTGCTTCCTGTCTGTCAGGAAGTTGATGATCCACTGACAGAGGGGTTCAGGCACAGTCAACTGGGAGAGTTTGTAGTGTAGTAGCTCTGGCACAATGGTGTTAAATGCAGAGCTAAAGTCCACAACCAAAATCCTTGCATAGGTCCCCTTGCGGTCTAGGTGCTGGAGGATGAAGTGCGGGCCTAGGTTGACTGCTTCATCCACCGATCTATTGGCCCGGTATGCAAACTGCAGAGGGTCCAGCAGGGGGTTTGTGACATTTTTCAGATGGGCCAGCACAAGTCTTTCAAGGGTCTTCATGACTACAGGTCAGTGCAACAGGCCTGTAGTCATTAAAACTAGTGATCCTTGTCTTTTTGGGTACAGGGACAATAGTGGAGAGGGTGGGTAGTGGACGAGGGCCCAGTCTTTGCAGAATGGAGTCACACTGTAAGTGGGTGTGAAGTGGTGATTGCAGAGGGGTGGAGGGGGGCGGGGCGGGGGGGTGGAATGGGCCAGTCTTTGCAGAATGGAGTCATTCTGTGAGTCGGGGTGAAGTGGTGATTACAGAGGGGTGGGGGGGGGGGGAGGTGGGGAGGGGCCAGTGTTTGCAGACTGGAGTCAGGCTGTGAGTAGGTATGAAGTGGTGATGGGGGGGAGGTGGTCCCAGGGTTATGCTTCTGTTTCTCGAACCTGCAGTAGAACTCGTTCAGGTCGTTAGTCAGCTGACGATTGTCCAAGGAGCTCCTCTTGTAGCTAGTTTTCCTCTTGTAGTTGGTGATTTCTTGCAAGCCCTTCCAATCTGAAGAAGAGTCATTAGGTGAGAACTGACTCCTCAGAGTACCTTTACTTGGCAGCTTTGATTCCACTTCTCAGCTTGTACTTGGCCTGCCTGTAGAGGTCTGCATCCCCGCTCCTGTAGGCCTCATCTTTTGACTGGCG
Organism: Rhinoraja longicauda; assembly: GCF_053455715.1. NCBI lineage: Eukaryota > Metazoa > Chordata > Chondrichthyes > Rajiformes > Arhynchobatidae > Rhinoraja > Rhinoraja longicauda. The sequence goes on along the minus strand of NC_135962.1, from coordinate 41,321,704 downwards.
AAGCTGTCTGAGTTCTGTTGTGAACCAGGGCTTGTCGTTGTTGAACCAGATCTGGGTCTTAGTGGGAATGCAACTGTCCACACAAAAGCTGACATAGGATGTCACAGTGTCTGTGTACTCATCGAGGCTTGTGGTTGCTTTCCTGAATACATTCCAATCAGTGCAGTCAAAGCAGGACTGTCGTTTTTCAATGCCCTCGCTTGTCCACCTTTTTGTTGTTCTGACCACAGGCTTAGCAGATTTTAGTTTCTGCCTGTAGACCAGAATAAGGTGAACTAAACAATAAGTATCCCAGGTGTTGTATCCCACATGTTGTACAGGTTTAGTTTCATCCGGAGAAATGTCAAGATAGGCAGACCCATCATTGTAAACTGCTTTACCTTTAATCATCAAGAGCTGGAGATTCTCAGGAGTCAGAGTAAATGCTGCATTTCTTCAAGGAAGCTTTGTAGACATTCCACAATCTGTTCCTCTGTCTGGCTGGTCATCTCTCGCCATGACAGGTATCAGGACAGGTTGTCCGTGTTGGGGCTCTAATGTCAAGAATGAGAACGGTACAGCTAGGTCTTAGAAATTAAGATGTTTCCCTGGAAGAGGACACTGAACATTGGTTTGCTTATTCTTCATTGAATTTGAGGCATTTTACAGAAATAGCTTAATGGTGCTTGCTGTAGGTAGGCCGGCTCTAAGGAGTGTACACTGAGGGCAGGGATCACGTTGCCTGGTATGTGAGTACAGTAAAACAAACACCTTGTTAGTTCACACAGACAGGGAGGCTGGACTGTCTGAAAACAGGGTCAGGCAGCATCTGTGGAAAGAGAGCAAAAGTTAATCTTTCGGATGGTAGACCTTTCATTCGAACCTGGCCTATGTTTCTGTTTCCACTGTCGCGGCCAGACCTGCTCAGTGGATCCAGCATTTTCTATTTCTGTTTCATGTTTCCAACACGACTTTAATTTTTTTTTTAACTTGTTCTGAATACTGGGAGTTCAGCTTTAGGGTAAGGAATGTGTGATATGTACTCAGAAAGGAGAATGTGCGGGTTTACACAGTAAAAACAAATCTGTTCAGCGGTGTGCGTATCCTGCATTAAAAAATCTTCCAGATAGTTAAAGATGTACCAGTGTCCCTTAACTGTGCTCCATGTCCTGACCCCTCCTTGCTTCAATCTATTTCTGTGGGCGTGTGATCTTCAGCCTTTTAATGAGCGACTTTATTGAAGTAACACTCCGCCTTTTTCCCAAACTAGATTATTCTAAAACCGGCAGGCATAGGTTTGAGATGTGGGGGAGAAATTTAAGAGGGATTTCAGGGGCAACATTTTCACTCTGTGGGTGGTCCATGTCTGGGACGAGCTGCCAAAAGAAACTGCAGAAGCAGATACAATTATGACTCTCAAAAGACATTTGGAAAGATGCATGGAAAGGAAGGATTTAGAGCACGGGTGTCAAATTACCGGCCTGTGGGCCACTTCAGGCCCACAAAGTGATCCAATCCACAGCGGGATGATTTGGGGGGAAAAAAAGTATATTCGCGACCATTTATTATGTATCTGTACGGCTGCCGCTCTCCCTCTCTCTCCCTCCCTCCCTCTCTCTCGCCTCTCCCCCTCTCTCTCTCTTGCCGCTCTCTCTCTCTCGCCGCTCCCTCCCTCTCTCGCCGCTCCCGCTCCCTCCCTCTCTCTCCCTCCCTCCCTCCCTCTCTCTCCCTCCCTCTTTCTCTCGCCACTCCCTCTCTCTCGCCGCTCCCTCTCTCGCCGCTCCCTCTCCCTCCCTCTCTCGCCGCTCCCTCTCCCTCCCTCTCTCACCGCTCCCTCTCTCGCCGCTCCCTCTCCCTCCCTCTCTCGCCGCTCCCTCTCCCTTCCTCTCTCGCCGCTCCCTCTCTCTCTCGCCGCTCCCTCTCTCTCTCTCTCTCTCTCGCCGCTCCCCCCTCTCTCTCTCGCCGCTCCCCCCTCTCTCTCTCGCCGCTCCCCCCTCTCTCTCTCGCCGCTCCCTCCCTCTCTCTCTCGCCGCTCCCTCTCTCTTGCCGCTCCCTCTCTCGCCATTCTCCCTCTCTCTCTCTCTCGCTGCTCCCTCTCTCTCCTGCCGCTCCCTCTCTCGCCGCTCTCCCTCTCTCTCTCTCGCCGCTCCCCCCCTCTCACGCCACTCTCCCCCTCTCTCGCCGCGCTCTCTCTCTCTCCCTCTCCCTCTCCCTCACCGCTCTCTCCCGGGACAGGCCATGCGGTGATGTAAAACACAATGAGATTATAAAGTTTGGCAGTTTTATCATTATGGCAGAAGTACACAGGCTGATGGAAGAAGTCAAATGCCATTGTAGTTAAATGCTTAATGCCAAGAATAATAAATCTACAGTAACTTGTTTTTATCTGAATCATTACTTTTATTCAGATTTAAATTATTATTTGTGTAGGCAAGGTGCATTGGGTAAAGATTCACTAAAATCATGAAATTTAATTAAAAATAGAATTTGTTTCCTTTATTGATCACAAGATTCAATAAAGGAAGCATCTGAATTTGACATACTTGTCATCGGTGAGGCTCCACAACTCTTGCAGAGCGTTGTGAAATCAGGTTTAATACTAGGTTACAAACTCAGTGAAAGAAATCTGAAGGTTCCACAAACATTAATGAGTACCATTTTCCATACAGCCCATAAACAACCTACTTCACAATTCACCTGCCTTACTAGATCCCACGGGTAAGGCAGGTGCATTAAAGTCTTCACTCTAAGGGATGCACTAGACTGAAATGAAGATAGGGTGTCTCAGTGTAGTACCTGGGGAGCTGAAACAGCAATGAGGAATTTTCTTTAAAAAGCATTAATTGGCTTGCACCATTGTTATTTGTGTTTGGATCCCAAAGATAATTTTTGAAGTATCAAAATTCAGTGTCAGAGGAATCAAAGATAATTCTTCATTTTAAAAAAACCCTTATTATATTGGCCTACACTTTCCTGTTTGTGCCCAACTCCAGTACTCATTTTAGACACAAAGTGTTGGAGTAACTCAGCGGGTCAGGCAACATCTCTGGAGAAAAAGGATGCGTGACGTTTTGGGTCGGGATCCTTCTTCAGACGGAAAGTAGGAGGTGAGGAGGGAAGTGAAGAGCTGGTCTATTCACACCTCCAGCTCTTCATTCCCTCCCCCCCCCCCCCCCCAACTATTTTCAGTCTGAAGAAGGATCCTGACCCAAAACGTCACCCATTCTTTTTCTCCAGAGATGCTGCCTGATCTGCTGAGTTAATCCAAGAGTTTGGGTCCATCTTTGGTAAAAATCAGCATCTGCAGTTGCTTGTTTCCCCAATACTCATTACCCATTTTCCCGAATACCCTAAGCTAAACTGGTTCAGATCCGGAACACTAATGTCACCAACCTAGGGCTGAACATTGTGGATCTGAGCAGAGGCAGAGCCACAAATGCCAGCATGGGACATTTGGGCCAGACTCGAAATAGAAAGAGCTTTAGAAATGAGCAGTAGAGTGTGATAATTGAATAGCTTTTCAAAGAAGCTGGCACAAATATAATAATCAGAATAGTACCTTTTGGATTTCTAAGAAACTGGCAATGTCTCATACCACCTTAAGCAAAGGTTTTCACATCAGACAGAACAGATTGCTTTCAATACAACACAGGGGTTTTCTTTATTTATTCAATTTTTTGAACTATGGACATTACTGACAAAGCCAGCAATTACTGTTCATCCATAATTGCCCTTGAGAAGGTAATGGTGGGTTAACTATATGAATCACTTGAGTTATTGTGGTAAAGATATTCCCACAGAACTGTTCACTATGGAATTCCAGGATTTAGAGGCAGTGACAGTAAAGGAACGGGGATATATTTCCAAGTCCAGATGGCATGCAGCTTGGAGGGAAACGTAAAGATAATGGTCTTCATATACACCTATTGCTCTTGACTTTCTTTGCGGTGGATTTGAGAAAGGTGCTGTTCGTGTGGTTTGGGCAAGTAACTACAATTCATTTGTAGATGACATATCCTGATGAATCGGTGATGGAGGAAATGAATGCTTAGGGTGGCAACCAAGCAGGCAGCTTTTTCCTGGGTGGCATCGAGCTTCTTGAGTGTTGTTGTCGCTTCTCTCATCCAGGCAAGTGGAACATATTCCATCCTGCTCCAGAGTTTTGCCTTCTGGATAGTGGAAAGTTCAACAGTTCAACAACAGTTCAACAGAGCTTTATTTGTCATTCGGTACCAAGGTACCGAACGAAACTACATAGCAGTCACACAAAAAAGAACACAAGACACATAACCCCAACACAAACGTCCATCACAGTGACTCGAAACACCCCCTCACTGTGATGGAGGCAACAAAACTTCCACTCTCTTCCCCACGCCCACGGACAGACAGCTCGTCCCCGACCGACCCGCACAGTCCCCGCAAGGGGGTGGAAGTCCCCGCGGCCGAGTCGCACCGGGCGCTGAAACGTCTCGCAGCCGAGCCGGGCGATGGAAGGCCCCGCGACCGAGCCTTGCGCAGCTAAGTCCCACGGCCGAGCCGCACCGGGCGATGTTAAGTCCAGCGGCCGAGCCGCACCAGCGATGAAAAGTCCCGCGGCCGAGCCGCACCAACGATGTAAAGCCCCGCGGCCGAGCCGCACCGGGCGATGTTAAGTCCCGCGGCCGAGCCGCACCAGCGATGAAAAGTCCCGCAGCTGAGCTGCACCGGGCCATGTTAAGCCCCGCGGCCGAGCTGCACCGGGCGATGTTAAGCCCCGCGGCCGAGCCGCACCGGGCGATGTTAGGCCCCGCGGCCGAGCCGCACCGGGCACTGTTAAGTCCAGTGGCCGAGCCGCACCAGCGATGTAAAGTCCCGCGGCCGAGCCGCACCGGGCGATGAAAAGTCCCGCGGCCGAGCCGCACCGGGCGATGAAAAGTCCCGCGGCCGAGCCGCACCGGGCACTATTAAGTCCAGCGGCCGAGCCGCACCGGGCGATGTTAGGCCCCGCGTCCGAGCCGCACCCCGCGCGGTGAGGAAGAGACCTAAAAGAGAACGGTTTCCCCCGCCACCCACACCACCCACACCACCACCCCCCACACATACACAACCAAAAAAAAACAAAAACCATCCCAACACCGACACAAAAAAAAAAAAAAAAAGACGAACAGACTGCTAGCGAGCCGCACCCGTTAGGCGCCGCCACTTCTGGATTCAACCTAGCATCAACCTAGATTACTTGCTCCAACCTTTCACATTTGACTACAACTGACAACCTCTGTGGCAGCATGCTAATATTAATCGAGGCTGGCAGCGCACCTGCACTCGGTGTTACGGTAAGGGTTGTAGCCAGAGAGCTCTGGACATCTTAGTGTAATCTTTTTATTAATTATTGTTAATATGTCCCAGTCTTAGAATGCTTTCTAATTTGATGACAAGTGCAATGAATGGATTTGGTAGTTAATGTTCCCAGTTAACATCTATAGATGTGTAGGAAGGAACTGCAGATGCTGGTTTACACCAGAGATACAGACAAAATACTTGAATAACTCTGGGTCAGGTGGCATCTCTGGAGAAAAGGAATAGGTGATGTTTCGGGTCGAGTCTCTTCTTCAGATGCTGTGTCTATCATCTATAGTTGTGGTTTAAGCTGTAGAACATCCGTATCTTTTTCAGTCTTTCCTTCCTTCTGGACTCTTTTAAAAACTTTGTTCTGCTATAAATCGTCAGATTTTGATTTGCATTCATAGAGTCATGGGGTCATACATTTCAGAAACAGGAACTTCTGCTGATCATATCCAACATTTTGCCCATCAACACATCTCAATTAACCACATCAGGTCCCTATCCTTCTATGCCTTGATTATTTAATAGTCTGATAATGCTGAATAGTGATTGTATCTGATTCCACCACTGCCTCAGGCAGCACGTTCCGGATATCAACGACTCTTGGGTTAACAAACTTACCCCTGAGATCACTTCAAAATTCCTTTCTCTCACGTTAAGCCCATGTCCTCTTCTTTTTGATTCCCTAACCATGGGGAAATGATTTTGACCATCTATCTTATAAATGCCTCCCATAATCTTATATTCCTCTTTCAGGTCATGTTTCAGCCTCCTTTGCTCCATAGTAAATGAGCCCAGTCTATCCAATCTCTATCCATACCTAAAGTCCTCCAATCCACTCAACATCATAGTGAATCTTCTCTGCACTCACTCCATCTCAATCACATCCTCCCTATAGTGTAGCAATCAGAACTGCACACAGTAGTCCAAGTACAACCTAATCAGTGCTTTATAAAGTTATAACTTCCCACTCTTAGATTCTTGTCCTGACCTATGAAGACAAGTATGACATATCTTTTCTTCACCATTCAATTTACTTGTAGTGCCACTTTCAGGAAAATATGGGCATGAACCTCAAGTTTTCTCTTAACAAAAATGAAACAAGCTGCTGGAGAAACTCAGTGGGTCAGGCATAACCTGTGAGCAAAGAGATAATCAACATTTTGGGTCAAGATCCTGCACCAGTCCTGATGTAGGATCTCAAACCAAAATATATCAACCGTCTCTTTAGCTCCACAGATGTTGTCTGACCCACTGAATTCCCCCAGCAGTTTGGTTTTTTTGCTGCACATCCCAGCATTTGCAGTCTCTTGTGTACCCTGGGTCTCTCTGTTCATCAACATTCCTTAAATGTTGTGCCGTTTGCTGGATATGCCTTACCCCTGTTTGCATTCCCAAAATGCATCACCTCGCGCTTCCCAGGATTAATTCCATTTTCAAATGCTCAGTTAAATTTTCCATCTGATCTTTGTCCTGCTATAGCCTCCGACAACCTTATTCACTCGCCAAAGTACTTCCAATTTTTATGTCATCTGCAAACTTACTTATCATACATTCTCATCCAAGTCATTCATATATATTGCAGAAAAACATGGTCCAAAGCCAATCCCTACAATCCACCATTGGTCACAGACTTCCAGGCAGAAACATATCTCCACCATTTTCTTCTGTCTCCTATTACCAAGCCAATTTGGATTCAAATAGCCAGGTTTACTTGGATCTCCTGTACTCTAACCTTCTGGACTGGCCTACTAAGCAGGACCTTGTTGAATGCCTCGGTAAAAGTCCATGTAGATAACATCTACAAACTGAATTTTAACAGCCTCCTTCATTGCTCCTCGAAACTCAATCAAATTAGTGAGGGGAAATTTCCTCAACCCAAAACCAAGCTGTCTATCCCTGATCATATCCTCTTTCCAAATATATCCCTTAGAATTTACCTACCATTCACATAATGCTCATTGGCCGATAGTTGCTGGCTTATCCTTGCTGCTCTTCTGAAACAAAGGAACAATGAAATTAAATTCTGGCATGAAGGGAACCTTTCATACTGTTGCAAATTTGTGGTGTTGCAGATATTACTTAAGCAAAGATGCCTTCACAGAGCTTTTCACTGTACCTTGGTACAGGTGACAATTATAAACCTAAACCTTTGTTTAGCACCATTGTTAATCTTGGATATATTACTTTGCATATTGATGAATTTTGTGCAGTAATAAATACCGATTTGTGTGTGGTTACAGGTTGGTGAAATTAAGGCTCATGCTGCTGAATGGAAAGCAAATGTGACAGCAGAGTTCAGGGAGACACGGCGACGATTAAGTGTGGAGATACACGACAAACTACAAAGAGCAGCAACCATCCGAAACATGGAGCGAAGGCGGCTTGGCTTGGACCAGCGAGCCCATTCCCTGGACATGCTCTCCCCTGATAAGCGGTTAGCATTTGCAGGTCCGGAGACTGGCCAATTCAAAGCAGCATCTCAGGAAAGTATAAATGGCAATGCTAACAATCTACAGCAGAAAGAAACAAGGCAATATGACAAGCACATGCAGGGAGCGTCAGAGGACAATATCTTCAATAGATTTGGATCTTCTTCAAGAGGAATCAAGAGATACAAAAATAAAGAACTTAAAAAAGAAATACCAGAGGATGTTAGAAAAATATATGAAACATTTGGGAATTGTGCTCTGGATCAAGAGAAAAAGGATCTTGAAAAAGAGAATGAAAATAACCCAGTTGTCCCAGCTATAACTAGTTACGTTCAGCACCCAGAAATAGAGGATGATGGTATACCCAATGAAACCAAAAATCCAGAAAACAGGAACTTACTTGAAAAACAGATTTAAAGTGGTACGGAGAACAATGTAAGAAGTTTGAGGATTTTAAAAATTCCTGACATGTGCCTTATCATTTTCAAAATGTGACAAGATTATTTTACACACATGCATGGTCTACACAACCTGTTGACTGATTTATTGTGCCACTGTGATGTAAGGGTTTGACTAGCAAATATCAGCCATCAGCTGAATTAACCCATTGAAACTTTGAGGATGTGTTTTGCGATGGACAATACAAACGTGAAAATTTTAAGAGGACCTCGTGCTCACTACCAATGCAGTATACCTTCGGAAGAAAATGGATGCCTCTGTACGTTGTTATCAGAAGTCCTACTTGATCTCTGTATATGTTTACTACTGAGAGGATTCACCTTTGGAATATTTATTTCCTTTAATTTATTATAACTGTTATACAATTTTTAACCAAACATCAGTTTGTGCAAACATCTTGTGCATCTGCTCGGCGTGTGCTGTTTGTCCCTTTGAAGATGTTACATTTGTGATAACGGTAAGACTTCTGCAGCAGACCAATGCAGTAAAGTTACATTGTTACAATATCCTTGTATAATTGCTAAAGAGTAAACACTCAACAAAAATGTCTGCATGTTCATATCTTTGTAATTTAATATGCAACATCCAAGACTGATCTTGAAAAATGTTAATTTCTCAGAGCTCTCTTGCCCTGCTGTTACAATGTTTCCTATATTAGGTCTACAATAGGTTGTTGGGAATAATATTACACAGAAGTAATAATTCAGAGAAAGCATGTTGATTATATTGATCTATGATAATTCTCTTGTTGTCTGTGATTCTTCTGCAATTGATGCAATGAATTGGTATTGGTTCTTGAAAATTAATATCAATAAAATGAAGACAGAGCCTGATAAAGTTAAGCAGGTATTTTTAATCACTGTTTTACTTCTTTTTTCCTTTTCTTTTGTATGATGGCGACACCCTTGATCCAGCCTTCTATCATGGAGGCTGGTAAAACAGGTTAGACATCCTGAAGCTGCTTTTAGTGCAGGTGCTGCAGTTCACAAAGATTAAAAGGATAATAATCCAGGGTCAGATATTTCTTCTCTGTAGAACTCTGATCTATGGTTGATTAGGAACAGACAGGTAAATTCACAGGATACTTAATATATTTATTTCAGAAATGGTCCAGTCTGAAATCTGCAACCTCAGGAATTTACAAGTGGTTTAAAGATGCAGACGACAACGACTTTGGAAATGCATGCACCTTGATCTGCAATCTTGCTTAAACACTATGCATACTTGAGATTCCTAATCACACCATATCCCACAGGACTTCCTCAGAATTTGATGTGATTCCCAATCACACAAAATTCCAAAGGGTCTTAGCAATTAAACCCTCGGTGGCTTGGCTCGGTATTTGTTACGTGCTCTGGCAAGAGAATCTGGAAACTTTCCTAATTAGGCTACTGTGTTTGCTATTTATTCCCTTTCACCCTGTCCCCGACACCTCGTCTTGTCTGGCACCACCTGCAAACTAGTGGAACCTTTATGGCCCTCATCAATAGGATCCTATGTCTCAAGCTCCGGGTTATCCCCTATCACTTAATGCAAATATACCTGAGGTTCTGTACTGACTCAACACTGGATCCGTACTAAGAGCCGGTCTTTGGAAATTGATAACCGAGGGGCATTTGGTTGATTTTGTCACGGATCCAACAGACTCACAGATAAAGTTACATAAGGCATCTGCTGAGAGAGTCAACAAATTCGGAGAGCAGATTGTTGCCGTGCATTTAAGCAAAACAAAATCTTAGAATAGTTTATTATAACTAGTTTTGGAGTGATGTAAACAAACAGTAAATGAAAGTAGATGCTGGCTATCAGAATTAATACTAGAAAATGCTGGGGACACTTAGAGGATCAGGCAGCATTTATAAAAAGGAAACCTAGTTAATATTTCAGATCAAAAGCGGATTGGATGAATGTAAGGTTATTTACAACTGGTTAATCGAAAATCCAATTTTCATATTTTTTATATTTCTTTCTGTAAAGTTGTATAATTTTTGAACTAAAGAATGAACAACTTTCAACTGTTTTCTTTCTGTGATTATTTTTTGTCAGCATTGATGACTGTGTTCCATCCAATTTCATTTCCTGAAGTTGAAAAAATAATGTTCTAACCTGTTTAAATTTCAAATTTAACTTGCAACTTGAACTCCTCAGGAGAGTAACATTTGTGTTGGTATTGTATCATTGTGTGATATCACTTCAACACTATAGTGCAATACAATTCTGCTGAGCTAAAAATAAACCCCAGGAAATTACAGCTCACACAAGAATTTCCAAGGGTGATTTGTCGTGTTACATTTAATATTTTTAATTATTTTCCAAAAATGGGAGTTTGGCACGGGTAATATGTTTCTGACAAAGAGAAGATGATTGATCACTTAAAGAGTATGACGGTATTTTTAATTAAATGATTAAGCACAAAGGTATTATTGATGACAAAGCTATCAGTCTTTGCTGTCTACAAAACTGGGTTGATTTCTGATTTCTGTGCACCTGTACCGTGGCAAATATTTTTCTTTCTCAAATTATTCTCTTGTCTTTTCTCAAGTAAAATTCAAACTTATCTTGTCCACAATGTTCCCCTGCGGTTCATTGGAACTTTGTCCACAAAGTTCCAATGAGCACAATCCAACAATCCCTTGGTCCCACAATCCTGCAGCAATATAACCCCCTAAAAGCCTCCTGCTCATCCATGAATTCAATCACTTCACCATTAGATGCCATGAACCAAGCCTCAGAAATCTCCTTGGCCATTCTGTCTGTCTATCTGTGATCCCTCCTTTAATATGCTGCCTTAAACCTTCCCCTTTGACCAAAAGTTTGGCTAGCTGTCCTAATATTATTTGCTTCAACACTGAAATAACCCTCCCTCAAATTGCAGAGCTGTCCTTTTTAGTTTATTGTCACGTATGCCAAGGTACAGTGAAAAGCTTTTCTTTATGTTGCATCCTATCCAGTCAGTGGAAAGACTATACATGATTACAATCAAGCCGTCCATAGTATAGAGATAAAGGATAAAGGGAATAATATTTAGTGCCAGATAAAATCTAGTAAAGTCTGATTAAAGATATTCTGAGGTCTCCAATGAGGTAGATGGTAGCTCAGGATGGCTCTCTAGTTGGTGATAGGATGGTTCAGTTGCTTGACAAACAGCTGGGGAGAAACCATCCCTGAATGTGGAGGTGAGTGTTTTCACACTTCTGTATCTCTTGCCTGATAGGGGAGGGGAGAAGAGGGAGTGTGCGGTGTTAAACCAGACCTTGCTTATGCTGGTGGCCTTGCCGAGGCAGCTTGGTGTAGATGGAGTCAATGGAAAGGAGGTTGCTTTGTGTGATGGTTTGGGCTGCATTCACAATTCTCTGCAATTTCTTGCGGTCTTAGATGGAGCTGATCCAAAATCAGGCTGTGATTCATTGTGATAAAATGTTTTCTACAGTGCATCTGTAGAATTTGGTGAGAGTTGTTGGGGACATGCCGAACTTCCTAAGCAATGTTAGCACAAGAAGACAAGAAAATAGAACCAGGTCAGGGCCACTTGGCCTCACAAACCATTCAACATGATCTGCCCCAGACCTCATCGCCTCTTCTGTGCCAGTTCCCCATTTCATTTAATTATTCTTTTTAAATATTCACAATGATTTGGTTTAGTTTATAGATACAGCGTGGAAACAGGACCTTTGGCCGACCTAGTGCGTGCTGACCAGCAATCCTATCACATTAGCACTATCCTACACAATTTTTACCAAAGTCAATTAACCAACAAACCTGTACGTCTTTGGAGTGTGGAAAGAAACTGGAGCAGCCGGGGTAAACCCATGCGGTCATGGGAAGAACATACAATCTCCATACAGACAGCACCTGCAGTCAGGATTGAACCCGGGTCTCTGGTGCTGTAAGGCAGCGACTCTACCACTGCGCATCCATGCCACCCAAATAGCGTAGCTATTTGAAGCATGATAAAAGGAGTTTGTAATTCGCACAATCATTTGTTGTCAGCAATTTTGTGGTCTTCTGCAAATAAATTAGTCACTGGCAATATTATGAATTTAATTTCTGGCAATCCAGACTCACTGAAAAATAAGCAAATATCATATCGATAATTACTGGCCATCGGAAAGAGTTTTCAGTGGCACATCATTCGCTGATTCCTCATTAGTAAGTTATATTACCCTACCTAAGAATCTAAATTTCAAATAGATGTATTCATTAAAAATATTAGAGATTTTTAAATATATTTTAAAAATATGTACCTTAATCATATTTGGATGTTCCATTCTTTAGCACCCTGTACAATATTTAATGAATTAACTAAGGAATGCTTTTTGCTCCAAGGCATGCTGTTTGTGAAAACTTATTAAAGCGATAGGTTGCTCAATGAGCTTGAAAATAATGAGTGAACTGATGAACCAATGCCTGACAAATGAAGGCATTTGCTTTGAGGCCATTGCTTTGTCAGTGGCATTACATTTTGGGGCAAATTTATTTTTATTGCATTCATCCATCATTGGTCTTGAAAAATATAAAATAGAGCCATTAATTATAAGTCATCAACTATGATGTCATGATTTTGGAGTGGATTTAATTGAATTCATAACTAGACCAAGTGGACCCGTTGGGGCCCAAACCACTCCTGCATTGGTGCAACACCCTCTCCTCTCCCACTCCCCCCTCCCTAGTCCCCCCTTCCCTCTCCCCCCTTCCCTCTCCCCTCTCCCCTCTCCCCCACTCCATCCCCCTCAACCCTCCTTATCCCTCACCCCCTCCCTCCACCCCCCTCCCTCCCAAGGAGATTGATTTAAACTTTAAAATGTGACTACCTTTAAAAATATAACACCGATTTCAATGAAACTTCTTCCATTAGCACCAAAGGGACGACGGTGAGTAAGGTGGGCCTAAAATTGTAACACTATAGGGTACCGTTTTGGCTGCAGTTCAGGAACAAACAAACAAGAGTTTTGGTGTATAGATAAATTCAGTGTGTAAGAGAAACCACAGCACAAGCATTTTTTGACAATAGTGGCGAAGCAGAAAAAGGGGCATCACGGTTTTCTATTTTTCAAACAAATCATATTCTAATAAATCATATTTATGATATCAAGGTAAACAGATCACCTTTGAATAAATCCAAAATATTTAAAAGATATATTAATAAAATTACTGAATTTGAGAGAGACTGATATGATTTAATTGAAGAGCTTTGATAGCAGAAAATCACCTTGCCATGTGAGCTAGTCTGAATATACTTAAATGCTCCATTAAAAAAGTGAGACGAATCAGAAGTTTTTGATGGATACAATCATTAAATATGTATTAAACAAGGTGTGGCTGAGAAAGATATCATTGCATATTTTAAGGGAGCAGTTGCTACGGGTTTGGTGTTAAAGGGAGGAAACATCACTGTGTTCTGGGTTTGGTTGATCTAAAAAATATACAAGGCGTAAAACAAATGTGTTGCAAACCCTCATACTTCCAGTGTCACATTATTCTATTTACACATGTTGCCTCTGCCATTATTTTGTATTTAAATAAATCCAATCTTTCACAAATATTGAAGTTGCCTTGATTACTGTATCCCAACCCAACACAGTATTCAAAGATATTCATGGTGGTCCTTTGCGGATTCCTTTGATAGGAACCTAATCTTAAGACACCACATTAATTTTATACCCTCAGTATAAGTGATAGAGAGAGTAAAACATGAGAGATTTGTGTCTGAAAACATCCAGCCCTTAATATTGAACTTTACTGATCAGGGGTTTTTTTTTCTGAGGACAACAGTCTGTAACACGTGTTATTTTTTTGAATCCTCATCTTATTAATAGAACAAACACCTAATATTGGGAATGAGTCGCATTATCATCAAACCTACAAGATGAAGACAATGTCTTTCTCAGGAGTTAACCAGAGAAGAAACCTTGAGCATCAGGTCATTGTAAAGTTGGTACCAGACCTTGGCTATGTTCCCAATGGGGTCAACTAGGAGAGGAAATGTTGAGAAGGGCACCAGCTAGATCAGGGTGAGATAGGGTGGGTGGGGATATATTGTGTTGGTGACCAGAGTGGTCCTAGGTCACAGCAATATATGTCTGTAGTTTTACTAACTGATCAAAAGGAGAATTCCTGCCATGCCCAAACTTACAGTTAAATATTTGAGCACCTTCACCATTGTAATACAGCCTGCAGCAGTTATTATCTTTTTTTCCCAGGGTTGGGGTATCTAAAATTAAAGGACTTTAGGTTAAGGTGAGAGGGAGGAGGTGTAAAGGGGTTTTGCGAAATAGGTTTTTATACATACTGCAGGATGTGGTGGTGGAATTAGTACAATTTAAGAAGCATTTACACAGGCATTTACACAGGCAAGAAGCATTTAAACAGAGCAAATATGGACATATTCCTAATGTCGGCAAGTGGGATTAGTGTAGTTGGGTGGAAAGGTCAGTGTGGATGTGATGGTCGAAAGGGCTGTATCTGTGCTGCATGACTCTATGATCCCATGACAATTCCCAAGAGCCCTGGAGGTATGTGGCAAACTGATAGGATGACAACAATAATGTTGTGACATTTTATTTTCATTTAACTTCTGACTCATAAGGTATCTTCTCCCAAAGGCATCCATTTGTTTTGGTGCCGAAGTGCTGTGGAAAACATTGTGGTGCCACAGTTATGATGCAGTGCTGAAGACCAGCACTGCAAATGGGTCTTAATTAAAGCCTGTGGTTAAAATTATTTGGCAGGGATTAAGATTAATTGATATTCAGGACAAACAGTGAATGCAAGGCTCATAGTGGGTGGGGTTTGTTCGGATGGTGATGGTGGGCCGGGGGTTTTGTGTTCATTATTGCAGAAGGTCCAGGGAGAAGCACGGGGCTAGTGGGACAAGCTCTCTGCCATAACCGTGGACATTACAATAAAACAGTATTGAAATGGGAAAAGAGGGCAACAGAAATATTATATTGTAACTGCCATCGACCTTTTCCTGAAATAGAAACAAAGAACTGAAGATGCTGGTTAATACACAAAAGGATACAACGTGCTGGAATAACTCAGCAGGTCAGGCAGCATCTCTGGAGAACATGGATAGGCAAAGTATTAGAAAATAACTGCAGATGCTGGTACAAATCGATTTATTCACAAAATGCTGGAGTAACTCAGCAGGTCAGGCAGCATCTCGGGAGAGAAGGAATGGGTGACGTTTCGGGTCGAGACCCTTCTTCAGACTGATGATAGGATAGGCAAAGTTTTGGGTCGAGACCCTTCTTCAAACTCTGAAGAAGGGTCCCGATCCAGTCTGGAGGTCTCGACCCAAAACATCACCTATCCATGTTCTCATGGGATGCTGCCTGATATGCTGAGTTACCTTAGCATTTTGTGACCTATTTCTGAAATCTGACCATCCTTTGGAAGTATTGCAGTCTTCAATAAGTATGCTATTACTTTGAGAGGTAAGTTCTAAAGGGTATTCAGAAAGATAAATAAAATCTAATCCTATTCAAAAGCCTCTTAAATGCCACTTAGATATAATAGTGGCATGTAAGAGGCTTTTGGATATGTATATGGATATGCAAGGAATGGAGAGCTATGGATTATGTACAAGCAGATATGAAATGGTCTTGGCATCATGTTCGGCACAGATACTGTGGGCTGAGGGGGCTGTTTTTGTGCTGTACCCTTCTATGTTCTATGTTCTATGTTTGATTTCCGAAGCTAGCTGTTCACATTATCCTCCTTCCACTCAGAGACCAAATGTTTCCCACTCTCCTGTCAGGAAAGTAGACACAGCTCATCCTTGTTCTCTCTCAGTGATCACTCTATTTTGCATCTTTACCTGTTAAGAGCGGCACGGTGGCGCAGCGGTAGAGCTGCTGCCTTACAGCGAATGCAGCGCCGGAGACTCAGGTTCGATCGTGACTACGGGCGCCGTCTGTACGGAGTTTGTACGTTCTTCCCGTGACCTGCGTGGGTTTTCTCCGAGATCTTCGGTTTCCTCCCACACTCCAAAGACGTACAGGTATGTAGGTTAATTGGCTGGGCAAATGTAAAAATTGTCCCGAGTGTGTGTAGGATAGTGTTAATGTGCGGGGATCGCTGGGCGGCGCGGACCCGGTGGGCCGAAGGGCCTGTTTCTGCGCTGTATCTCTAAATCTAAAAAATCTAAAAATCTACTGAAATTCATGCACTCATGGCCATCTTTTAAAATAGTACATTTTGTGATGGAGACATAGGTAGGGAAGCTAACAAAAAAAGATTATACCTCGTCATGCTTCTACCAGTTCTTTTAAGACGCTCTTTGGGATTCAGTAAGTCCCAGTGAGAGAGCTGTGCCCACCAGTACTGAACCACAGTTTTAGACACTGACACATGTGCCCCACAGGGTATGGTATCCTTGGGTGTGGAGTTAGATATGGACCTAAATCTGAGTATAGATTGAAGATTGGGTCAGGTTCAGAATGGTCCCTGGGTTTCCGATCCTTGTCCCAAGCTAGGCCTTGATGCTAGGGCAATTCTGATGTTTTGTGCCAGGCCCAGGATGTTTTCTAGGTCCAAAGTTCAGACTGGTATCAGAACTTAGGAACCGAGCAGACAGAAGGGAGTGATGGATGGAGGAGGGAGGGGTGGTCAAGTCAACCCTCAGCCACTCTATAGAGCTCCTCCTGGTTACTAAGCACTTCTAAACACAGAATGACATCACCAGTGGTTCCTCTAAAGGATATGGGACTGTCTAGAGGATTTCCAGCCAATTCCGCATAACTGCAGTTGATTCTGTTGGATTTATGGAAAAAATTGGCATCTCAGACCAGGCAAGCCTATGTTGGAGAGTCTAGCCCAGGTCACAGATCAGGCAGTTCCTCAGGCACCAATGGTGTTTTTCAGGGGCTTTGGGTTGTTAGGCACTCTGGGGCCTGGGGCCTATGAGGTTGCCTGTTAATCTGCCTGTTGGCAGAGTGAAGAATTTCTTGTACATTTATTATCACCAGAAAAGCATAGCTAAATAATTTATAACATATCAAAACTTCAACCAAATAACACAACAGAGCACTCTCCTGTACAGGTCCTCTCCAGGGTATGACAGGGTTCTGACCCTGATAAGTGCTCATAATCTAAACATTTCGTAAGTAAAAAATGTGGCTGCAAACCCAGTTCTCACATGGCAAAAGATGCAGCGCAGGGGAGCTGGCAAATCCACCCCGCCAGTCTCCCAAACGCTTGATCGAGCTGCACATAATTTGGGTGTTCATACGATGGGTACAACCTTCACTGGTATTCAGCATAAAACTTGCATGTATACAGTATTTCCGTAAGTATTTTCATGTTACTTTGGCTGCTGCTACTTTATACAAAATATCCAAGACAATGCAGGAGCAGCAGAAGCAGAGATATTATCGTACAGATGATGCAGCAAACAAAATTTAGCAACAAACTAAGCAATTCAACACAAGTTTAAAGAGAATTGAAGGTGTTGAGTTCCCGGAAAAAAAACTGCAGATGCTGGTTTAAATCGAAGGTAGACACAAAATGCTGGAGTAACTCAGCGGGCCAGGCAGCATCTCGGGAGAGAAGGAACGGGTGATGTTTCGGGTCTTGACCCTTCTTCAGACTGATGTCGGGGAGGAGGCGGGACAAAGATAGGGTGTAGGAGGAGACAGGAAGACTAGTGGGAGAACTGGGAAGGGGGGGGGGGGTAGAAAGGGAAAGCAGGGACTACTTGAAGTTGGAGAAGTCAATGTTCATACCGCTGGGGTGTAAACTATCCAAGCAAAATATGAGGTGCTGTTACTCCAATTTGTGCTGGGCCTCACTCTGACAATGAAGGAAGCCTATGACAGAAAGGTCAGATTGGAAATGGGAGGGGGAGTTGAAGTGCTGAGCCACCGGGAGATCAGATTGGTTAAGGCGGACTGAGTGGAGGTGTTGAGCGAAAAGATCGCTGAGCCTGTGCTTGGTCTCGCCGATGTAGAGAAGTTGACATCTGGAATAGCGGATACAATAGATGAGGTTGGAGGAGGTGCAGGTGAACCTCTGCCTCATCTGGAAAGACAGTTTGGACCCCTTGGATGGAGTCGAGGGGGGAGGTAAAGGGACAGGTGTTGCATCTCCTGCGGTTGCATGGGAAAGTACCTGGGGAGGGGGTGGGTGGGAAGGACGAGTGGACCAGGGAGTTACGGAGGGAACGGTCTCTGCGGAAAGCAGATAGGGGTGGAGATGGGAAGATGTGGCCAGTAGTGGGATCCCGTTGGAGGTGGCAGAAATGTTGGAGGATAATTTGTTGTATGCGACGGCTGATGGGGTGGAAGGTGAGAACAAGGGGGACTCTATCCTTGTTACGAATGGGGGGAGGGGGAACAAGAGAGGAGCTGCGGGATATTGAGGAGACTCTAGTGAGAGCCTCATCTATAATGGAAGTGGGGAATCCCCGCTTCCTAAACAATGAGGACATCTCCGATGCCCTGGTATGGAACACCTCACCCTGAGCACAGATGTGGCGTAGACGAAGGAATTGGGAGTAGGGGATAGAGTTTTTACAGGAAACAGGTGGGAAGAAGTGTAGTCAAGATAGCTATGGGAGTCAGTAGGTTTGTAGTAGATGTCGGTCACTAGTCCGTCTCCTGTGATGGAGGTGGTGAGATCCAGAAATGTGATGGTGATGGTCCAAGTATATTTAAGAGCAGGATGGAAATTAGTGGTGAAATTGATGAAGTCAGTGAGTTCTGCATGGGTACAAGAGGTAGCACCAATGCAGTCGTCAATGTAGCAGAGGTAGAGTTTGGGGATACGGCCAGTGTACACCTGGAACAGCGATTGTTCGACGTACCTCTCGATTGTTTGAAGTACTTCTCCTTTGACTCCTCCCACTTCCTCCAAGTCCAAGACGTAGCTATGGGCACTCGCATGGGCCCAAGCTATGCCTGCCTCTTTGTAGGGTTCGTCGAACAATCCCTGTTCCAGGCATACACTGGCCCTATCCCCGAACTCTACCTCTGCTACATTGACGACTGCATTGGTGCTACCTCTTGCACCCATGCAGAACTCACTGACTTCATCAATTTCACCACTAATTTCCACCCTGCTGTTAAATATACTTTGACCATCTCTGACATCTCCCTACTATTTCTGGATCTCACCATCTCTATCACAGGAGACAGACTAGTGACCGACATCTACTACAAACCTAGTGATTCCCACAGCTATCTTGACTGCACTTCTTCCCACCCTGTTTCCTGTAAAAACTATCCCCTACTCCCAATTCCTCCGTCTACGCCACATCTGCGCTCAGGGTGAGGTGTTCCATACTAGAGCATTGGAGATGTCCTCATTCTTTAGGAAACGGGGGTTTCCCTCTTCCTTCACTAGGGTCTCCTCAATATCCCGCAACTCCACTCTTGCTCCCCCTCCCCCCATTCGTAACAAGGATAGAGTCCCCCTTGTCCTCACTTTCCACCCCATCAGCCGTCCTATACTACAAATTATCCTCCAACATTTCCGCCACCGCCAATGGGATCCCACTACTGCTCACATCCTCCCATCTCTACCCCTTTCTGCAGAGACTGTTCCCTCCATAACTCCCTAGTCCACTCGTCCCTTCCCACCAAAAGCACCCTCTCACCAGGTACTTTCCCCTGCAACCGCAGGAGATGCAACACCTGTTTTATCTTATCGTGGAAACTGGATGCAATGCTGCAAAAAATATAATCAAATTAATACAAATAGCCAAGGTAAAGCATAGAACTTGTGACCACTGTGAATGGTTGAAGTAAATACGTTGAGACACTTAAGGAGAGTTTGATAAGGATATGGGTGAAAAGGCAGTAGTGAGTTCACCGTTAGGTTCAGGTAAGGAAACAAGGGATTAGGGTTGAGAGGAACATCAATGTTGACATTGGGCAAATGGTCTCTTTCTGTACAGTATATGTAGTCCTATGTTAATCCAATATTCTACCTTATGCACCATCAATCCTATACTCTCCTCAATTCGATTCACACCAGTTATTCACGTACCAACAATCTTTATCAATCAGCACTCATACCGAACATTCATGTACTTTACCACACCCTCAGATACTTAACTCTGCTGCTAGCCTCACACCCACATCGTTCAGTTTGCACACAATGTCAGCTATTTCCCCAGAACACCTACGTAATCCAAATAGCCTCAATAACAAACTTGCCTCTCCCTAGCAAGAGAAGGTGATGCACAAACGGAGATGACAGGAACTAATGAGAGGGAAACAGTGCACCCGGGACCCAGAATCCCCCTGGATGAGGTGGAACTGGTTAATATAGGAACACCATTCCTGAGGCTGTGGTGGTTGGTGATGAATCCACTAAAGGCCACACTCTCCTTCTTTCCGACAGTCCTCAGCCAACCCACTTCCCTTGATCATCATCACCATCTCTTCTGACTCACAATATGTTCATAAATTCACAAGTCATAGGAGCAGAATTAGGCCGTTCGGCCTATTGAGTCTACTCCACCATTCAACCATGGCTGATCTATCTTTCCCTCTCAACCCTATTCTCCTGCCTTCTCCCCCATAACCCTCGACGCCCTCACAGATCAAAAATCTTGTCATTCTCCGCTTTAAAAATACCCAATGACTTAGCCTCCAAGCCATCAGTGGTAATGAATTCCACAGATTCACCACCCTCTGACTAAAGAAATTCCTCCTCACCTCCTTTCCAAAGGTACGGCCTTTTATTCTGATGCTAAACCCTCTGGTCTTACTGTTACATTAATTCCCTTCACCAAAATTATACTCTTAATGTTTCAGAAATCTTTCATACATGTTTACCTATCAACTTTAGTGGAAGAATATGTTCAGCAAGAGGGCAGCAACAGCAACTGTCAGCTGACACTGTCCTGTCGATTTAGTACTGAAAACAAAAAACATTGCCAAAACATGACAGCATTCTTGGAAAGAGAAACAGATAATATTTCAGGTTGTAAACCCTTCATCCAAACAGGAAAGTGAAACGATAAGTTATAAATTCCACCTACTTAGTACCAGTTACTTAAAATAAATTTCTCCTCCTGCCCTCTCATCCCACATATTCATTTGCTTTCCCCATAATACAGTATATAGAAAATGTGCGAGGGGTTATACTTAATTGGTGCCATCAGAAATGTCAGGAATTAAAGATGGTTTATTTTCATATTTCCTTACAACAGGAAGCCATTCAGCCCATCAAGTATGTACAGTCTCTCAGAGCAATCCCGTCAATCCCACTTAGATCTCTTTCTTTTTCTTCCTTTGCAATGGTCCTCATTTGGCCAATGATATGGGTCATTGCAAGAGATTCAGTAAATGGGCATCTATTAGTTCCTTGCCTTTTCCTGCGCATGACCCATGATGATATGTGTTGTCTCCTGGGGCAGTTGTATGGATGTTCATTATCCAAGAACACTCGATAAAGCAATGGTGAACATTGGGTATCTGGAGTGAAATGCAGGTTCTATTTAAACAAAATAGTCAGAGGTGATAGCATTGCAATTCGTAGATTTATCACCACCACTGGCCATAACACAGGCCCATCACCTGCAATTGCTATCTACATTTTCCCCTCATCAAAGCCGACCTGATCCAAATACAGAGATGTTATCATCAAGCTTGAACTATACTAGACTCCACTAGCAAGTGCAGGGCTGGGTTTCAAGCTGGGTTTCAAGCACTGCACTGGAAAAATCTTTACCCCAAAGCTCCACAGGTAGCCTCGATTGATAGGCAGAGAGCTCCAGCCCCAGTTTTGCCAGCTGTCAAATTCATCAGAGATACATCAGAGATGTTTGAATGTGTTTGAATTCTGCTGTGAATCAGAAACACTTTAAAACACGAAAACTGAAATAAATATTGACAACTTAAAAAAAATCCTTACATTGAAATGAAACAAAATAAAAACGTATAAAAAATTTAAGTCATTAAATAAAATCAAAATAATTTAATAAAATAACCTACCTTCCAATGTTCTTTGTTCCCTACAACTCTGCACTCCCTTTAAACTTACTGTGAACCTTCATTAGTACAGCACCAGAGTGTATTGAAACATACAGCGGTCACGATAGCTCGAGGTCTTGGATTCTTCCGTATAACTTGATATGTTAGGAAGTCTGTGATCTGCTGATCATGAAAAGAATAAATGCTGTTGGAACCATTGACATTCACTCACAAAATTCAAACCTTTCATTTCTATTTGTGTACAGTTGGTTGTTATTAAATTCCTGAAATATTTGAACAAAGTGCTGTGCAGCTTCTCTAGGAATGATTCATATAATTTGGGCAGCACAGTGGCACTGCTGTAGAGTTGCTGCGTTACAGCGCCAGAGACCCGGGTTTGACCCTGACTATGGGTCAGTCTGTGCGAGTTTGTAAGTTCTTCCTGTGAACACATGGGTTTTCTCAGGATCCTCTGATTTCCTCCACATTCCAAGGACGTGCAGGGTTGTCAGTTAATTGGCTTCTTTCAATTGTCTCTCGTGTTTAGAATAGAACTAGTGTAAAGGTGATGAGCCCCAACCGTCCCGACGTGGCAACTCCAACAGCCTGACCGCGGGAGAAGACGGCAGGGGAAGAGAAAAGACATTCTGGCCTTCCATCACAGTGAGGAGGTGACTGGAGGAGACTCACTGTGATGGATGTTTCTTTTGTTTGGTGTTGGTTTATGATTGTATGTGTTATTGCATTTTTATTGATTATTCTTATTGGTCTTATTGTTGAACTGCGGGTAATTTTTCATTTCACTGCACATTTATGTGTATGTGACAAATAAATTGACTATTGACTATTGATTGCTGGTCGGTCGGTCGAGGGTCCTGTTTCCACATTTGTATCGTTGAACTAAACTGAGCTGAATTGAATTTGGACAAGGGAACGCAGATAATTAAAACAGAGGTTCAGTGGAAGGACTCTGGGAAGGCTGAAAGTAACAAATTATAAAATGACATCAGGAACAGAATTAATATAACAGCATAATGAGATTAATTTAGCCAAATCATAATGAAAGAAGTGCTAATGGCTTCAGTATAGAATTGTTAGACTGGCCACTGCTTCATTCACCATTACTTTTAAAGGGGCTTTCATATGAGGGTTTTTAATCTGCATCTGGCTTTCTTGCAGTGATCCCTTTACCATGAAACATAGAAACATAGAATCATAGAAAATAGGTGCAGGAGGAGGCCATTTGGCCCTTTGAGCCAGCACCGCCATTCATTGTGATCATGGCTGATTATCCACAACCTGTGCCTGCCTTCTGCCCTTAATTCCACGAGCCCTTAGAGCTCTATCTAACTCTCTTTTAAATTCATCCAGTGAATTGGCCTCCACTGCCTTCTGTGAGGCAAAATAAATATCAGATGGGGACATTGAATTTTTTGTTTTGTACGAGTATTGTGGCAGCAATGCGTGCATGTGTTGATTGTTTTGCTTATCAATTTATTGATTGTTTTGCTTATTATCTATAAGTCAAGTCAAGTCAAGTCAAATTTATTTGTCACATACACATACACGATGTGCAGTGAAATGAAAGTGGCAATGCCTGCGGGTTGTGCACAAAAAGAATTACAGTTACAGCATATAAATAAAGTTAATACTGTAGTGGCCTGGCGGAGGCCAGAGAAAAGGCAAGACGCCAGGCAGTGTTTAGTAAGATTCTTTTATTAGGCTGTGAGCTCCTGCCCACAGCGTAGTTCTCCTAGGGATAAGATACGCCTTCCCTTGGTCTGGCTTTTAACCCCTTTCGCCTGTCCGTCACGTAACGAGGGGGCTGACCCAAGGAGTGGCCTGATCCGCCACAGGACCCCCCCCAAGAACTGGAGGCGGACTTCCCGGACATTGTGGAAACCCACTTCTCCTCCTCCGCTCCCAAGCACGGGGTGCAACATCACATCCCCACCACCGGGCCACCCGTGCACGCCCGAGCGCGGCGTCTCGCTCCAGACAAGCTCCGTCTAGCTCGAGAGGAGTTTCGTCAGATGGAGTCAATGGGCATCGTGCGCCCTTCCGATAGCCCGTGGGCGTCACCACTCCACTTGGTCCCCAAGGCGGACGGGGGTTGGCGACCGTGCGGGGACTATCGGCGCTTAAATGACGCGACCGTTCCCGACAGGTACCCGGTTCCGCACATCCAGGACTTTAATGCCCACCTGGCCGGAGCATCCGTGTTCTCCAAGGTGGACCTTGTGCGTGGATATAATCAAATCCCGGTCCACCCCGATGACATCCCCAAGACTGCCATCATCACCCCGTTCGGCCTATTCGAGTTCCTACGGATGCCGTTCGGGCCAGAGAAAAGGCAAGACGCCAGGCAGTGTTTAGTAAGATTCTTTTATTAGGCTGTGAGCTCCTGCCCACAGCGTAGTTCTCCTAGGGATAAGATACGCCTTCCCTTGGTCTGGCTTTTAACCCCTTTCACCTGTCCGTCACGTAACGAGGGGGCTGACCCAAGGAGTGGCCTGATCCGCCACAATACGTTACTATTAGTGTCGACAAAAATTTAGTCTCTGGGGTTATAAAAGTTGACAGTCCTGATGGCCTGTGGGAAGAAGCTCCGTCTCATCCTCTCCGTTTTCGCAGCGTGACAGCGGAGGCGTTTGCCTGATCGTAGCATCTGGAACAGTCCGTTACTGGGGTGGCAGGGGTCCCTCATGATCTTGCTTGCTCTGGATCGGCACCTCCTGATGTATAGGTCCTGCAGGGGGATGAGTGTAGTTCCCATGGTGCGTTTTGCCGAACGCACTACTCTCTGCAGGGCCATCCTGTCCTGGGCAGAGCTGTTCCCAAACCAGACTGTAATGTTGCCGGACAGGATGCTCTCTACAGCCCCAGAGTAGAAGCAATGAAGGATCCTCAGAGACACTCTGAATTTCCTCAATTGTCTAAGGTGGTAAAGGCGCTGCTTAGCCTTACCCACCAGTGCGGCAATGTGCGTTGCCCACGTCAGATCCTCTGTGATGCGGACTCCCAAGTATTTAAAACTGCTCACCCTATCCACAGTAGACCCATCTATCTCCAGTGGCGTGTACGTCCCTGGATGTTTAACCCTTCTGAAGTCCACAATCAGCTCCTTTGTTTTAGTGACATTCAAGAGGAGGCTATTGTCCTGACACCAGAATGCCAGATCAGCCACCTCCTCCCGGTAGGTCTTCTCATCGTTGATGGAGATCCGGCCCACCACCACAGTGTCATCAGCAAACTTGATGATGGAGTTTGAGCTGAACCTGGCCCCACAGTCATGTGTGTACAGGGAGTACAGTAGGGGGCTAAGGACGCAGCCCTGGGGGGATCCTATGTTCAGGGTGAGGGAGCTAGATGTGTGTTCCCCCATCCTGACCACTTGGGGCCTGGCAGTGAGAAAGTCCAGGACCCAGGCACACAGAGGGGTGCTAAGCCCCAGTTCCATCAGCTTCTCAACCAGTCCGCTGGGGACTATTGTGTTGAATGCTGAACTAAAGTCAATGAACAGCATCCTCACATAGCCCACCTGGCTGTCCAGATGAGAGAGAGCGGTGTGTAGAACCTGGGAGACCGCATCATCCGTGGACCTGTTCGGATGGTATGCGAACTGTAGTGGGTCCATGTTGCGAGGAAGGAGGGCGCAGATGTGCTTCTTGACTAGCCTCTCAAAGCATTTCATGACAACCGAGGTGAGGGCCACCGGTCGGTAGTCATTTAAACACGCTGGAGAGGCATTCTTTGGCACCGGTACAATGATGGATCTTTTGAAGCATGCAGGGACCACGGACTTTGCCAAGGAGAGGTTGAATATTGTGGTGAGCACTGGAGCAAGCTGAGTAGCACAAGACTTTAGTACTCGCCCAGATATACCATCTGGGCCTCCAGCTTTCCTCGTGTTCACACGCGTCAGAGCCCACCTCACCTCATGCTCGGACACCGAGAATGTGTGCACATCCCCGGCGGTGGATCCCCCTCCAGCCTCGCTAGCCAGCGCCCCTTCAGTGCTGTTTTTAGACGGCGAGCTGGTGGTGTTACCCGTCTCAAACCGTGCATAAAAAGAGTTCAGGTCATCAGCTAAGGAGGAGCCGGCACTTCCGGTTGAGGGGGTGCTGGACCTGTAGCTAGTTATAGTCCGTAGCCCCTGCCAAAGGCGCCTGGTGTCCTGCTGCTCCATCTGTGACTCCATCTTGTCCCGGTACCTCCTTTTTGCATCTTTCACTGCCCTTCGCAGTTGGTAGGACTCTCCCTTGTAGTGGTCCATGTTGCCGGATGCCAGGCCAGAGTTGTAAGCAGCGGTGCGAGCAATCAAGGCCACGCGAATAGATCTGTCCACCCAGGGTTTTTGGTTAGGGAAGGTACTGACCCTTACCGTGGTATGTATTGCATATACAAGCCTGCTGTAAGTATGAATTTAATTGTTCCGTTGTCGGTATGTTTAGCAATTAAACACTCTTGACTTGTTAAACATAAGTAAGGCACAATCTGTGCTCCGCCAGAGCCCAGGTACATAGGAGGGAACGTTACATGATGCACAGGCAACAAGGAATAAGATACGTTTAGATGGATGACTATGGATCTATGAAGTGTGTAGTTGCTTTGCCAGGCTTTGGAAACATTATCAGGAGAGGGCCTTTTTCCAATGGGCCTCCACCTTCCTTGATACCACCAACTTCACCTGCTTCCAATCTCACCTTTCTGTACAGCCCTCTCCCCAGATTCTCCCCTATTGCAAATCTCCTATCTGATATTTATTTTGCCTCAATCTAATAAATCACAACTGGTGACCAATGGGTTGTGGACAGCTTACCTGCTTTGTTTAGTGAAGCTAACGCGGAGTCTGGAGATTCCTCCAGTTAAATGAATGCTCAACAAACGCCACCCATTCCTTTTCTCCAGAGAAGCTGTCTGACCCACTGAGTTACATCAGCTTTTGGTGTCTATCTTCCATTTCAACCAGCACCTGCAGTTCCTTCCTACACATATTCCCACAACTTGTTGCCTGTTTCAAGCCGATACAAGGTCGAGTCATAGGGTTTGCCAGGCCAGGAAGAGGGAGATTGATGATGATATAAGGAGAGCCTGTGGCAGCAGCAAAGCGTGCATATGTGTTTGTGCCCAGTTGGCACATCTGTTCATCGTAGCACCATGAGAATAATTTAAAAAAATTGTTTAAGGTCACTTTGTGTTTATCATCTGTGAAACTGGATGAGAGATTGGGACAGATGTTGACAACTATTCTGTCAGGTTTTGTAGAGAGTGGCAGGTGAGAGACGAGAAAGGAGCAGTTTGGAATATCTGTCTTTGAAGGCACGCAAGCATCGATTAGTGTTTCCATGGAGATGGAGCTAGTGCATAGCAGATTGGGCAACATTGCACAGACAGAAATAGCTTGTTTTTTTGGATTGATTCGAGATCTGTATTGTTGGGTTTATTCCAAATGCTTGGCCAAGAAGGGGAATGAAATTAAAGCTTAAGCTGGGGACTGAAAATGTATGATACAACTTTCTGATGTAAGTTGAAGGAGCTGTGACTTCAGAGCAGGCATCTAGTCTGACACAATGGAGCTGATAATGTTGAGGAGGTGAAACAGCTGGTTGTGACCATTGAACATATGGAAGTTGACTGTATTTCTGTGGATGAGGTCCCTTTACCAGAATGCTGTGTTTAGGCAAACGCTGTGACCACAACTCTACATGCACTGATTTTGATTGATTGGTGAAATTATCTCCTTTAAATTCCCACAAACTAACTTCAATATCTTATCTAAAATGGCACATTTTATAGTGAGCACACAAGAAATTCCATAAAAACTGGTTCTGCTGTATGGGTGGGTGAGGCAAGATCTATTGACTAAATTTCTCAGTGCAGTTTGTTCTTTTTTAAGTACTAAGAGCCATAATGTAATGGAAATGCTTTAATGGAATGGAACTGCAAATTGCATCGCAGCCATCCTCTTCATTAAGCTGAAATGGTTCTTGTTTCAGTGTAGCAGCCACCTTTTGTTTCAATATGTAGAACATTTTAAGGAACAAAATACAATTGTGGTCCGAATACTGTGCCTCTCTGTTCTCCCCTCACATCAAATTTCATAACATTTACAGAACTTAGGTGGGCCATTTAGCACAAATGTCCTTGCTAGTGTCAGACAAACATCCTCCAAAGCCATTTCTATTAACTAACTTCATGTCAAAGCATGAAGCAACTTGGTTACTAGATTTGGCGGCAATTCTAGAATACGCAGCAAGATGCTTTGGGAGACCATTAGGCTCTGTGCAAACTTTTGATGCCAGCTGCTTTCCAATGGAAGTTGATTACTCATAAAGTCATTCTGCCTCAAAGTGGTTGGACTATGGCTGCAATCCAGAGGCAGGAGAGGAGAGTGCTACTGGGGAGCTACAAGTTGATGAAAGGATTCATTCTTCCCATATTGAGAAGAATGAAGAAATGCCTTTGTCTCCATGAGGTTACATAGTATGCTCATACGTTTCCTCATTTTATAATGTCACTGACCATGCATGATAGTATCATTTAAGCAAACTTTACACAAAGAGTGAATGCCAAACAAGGCGCACAATTATTCAATGCATTTTCGACCATGTTCAAATATTTTGATTATGGGCCATTAAATGATGGAAGTGAAAAAAATAGTTTAACAATGAGTTGCAAAAGCTTTATTTGAGTGTGAGAAGATGATGAATTTGTGGTATTTTTTTGTGTCATGAAATAGGGTTAAGAGCATTGGTGCTGGGTTTTTTCTTCTGTATTGAGTGCTTGTATGGAAGGTGGTTTTGTACATTCTGGGCCTTTCAATCAGAAACGGTCCCGTGGGCATGTCTTCTATCTCTACCTGGTCCACAGAAAACATTAAAAAAAATTAAAGGTTCAATTTCCCTTGCTCAACTGTGACCAGAACCCGAGTTGCTGCATTTGAGACTGTGTGTGGGCTGAGATGTGGCTTCGGCCATTAAATTAGCCATCTGTATCTCTGAAAAATGCATTCATCCCATTTCTCAGTTCGCAAGGTCTATGCCACATCTGCTTGTACAAACACCTTTTCTTCTCCACTGGGGCATGCTACCACAGAGGTAAGTTAGGTATTTACAATCAAATCAGAAATGGAAAACAAAGTATGTGAGTGTGGGGTGCTTGGTAACCATGTGCAGTTGTTATATAAATGCAACTTGTTGTACACATTCACTTTTCCAGAGGCTGAAAATTAAGGTCATTCTTTTTTGCAAAATGTACATTTCCATTTTGTTGATAGCAACACGGGCGCCGTCTGTACAGAGTTTGTACGTTCTCCCCGTGACCTGCGTGGGTTTTCTCCGAGATCTTCGGTTTCCTCCCACACTCCAAAGACGTACAGGTATGTAGGTCAATTGACTGGGTAAATGTAAAAATTATCCCTAGTGTGTGTAGGACAGTGTTAATGTGCGGGGATCGCTGGGCGGTGCGGACTCGGTGGGCCGAAGGGCCTGTTTCCGCGCTGTATTTCTAATTCTAAAAATCTAAATCCTCCTGAAATTCTGTTGTTCATTAGAGAATATAATGAACTTTAGCATTTTTCTGGAAAAATACAGCCTGCAGTCCATATTATTATTAGGAAATCTCTGCTGAAATAAGAAAACTTCACAAGCTAAATGAGGCATGGAGATAGTCATAAATAATAGGATTACGGTAGTAATAATGTAAAATCCGATTATGAAAACTGCAATAACATAGTTTTATTGATCGTTTTCCTTTTCTATTTTCTCTAGTAAATTAATATAGATTTAGAAGTCACAGTGATTGAATTTCCTCCCTATAATGAAAACCATAGAAACTACAGATGCTGAACTAATTCAAGAAAGAACCGGAAACACTTGCCAATCATGTAGCGTCTATGAAAAGAGAAGCAAGAGTTAATGCTAAAGTTTGAAGACCTGACAGGGACGGATAAGACAAAGAGAATACCTCTGATAAGGTGAGCGCAGGTTTGCCGTGGGGATGAAGCCATCTATTTGTTAGGTAATTAGAGAGGAAAATTAGGGAAATTGTAGGGAGAGAATACAAACAGAGAAAATGCAGAAGTTGTGACATGCAAAGCAGTAAGGAATGTCCAGCAGATCAAACCTGAGGTGAGAAAAAACTTTTTCACCCAGAGAGTTGTGAATTTGTGGAATTCTCTGCCACACAGGGCAGTGGAAGCTAAATCACTGGATGGATTTAAGAGAGAGTTAGATAGAGCTCTAGGGGGCTAGTGGAATCAAGGGATATGGGGAGAAGGCAGGCACGGGTTATTGATTGGGGTCGATCGGCCATGATCACAATGAATGGCGGTGCTGGCTCGAAGGGCCGAATGGCCTCCTCCTGCACCTATTTTCTATGTTTCTATGTTTCTATCAAGCTGTGCTGGTGGAGAGGAAAACTGACTATGTCTCACAACCGGATGATGTACAGGAAATCTGGCCACTTCTAGTGACAAACTAGAGTGTATTAGCATTTAATTTCAATTGATGAAAGAAGAATGAGTCTGAGACAACTATTTTAAATGTGAATAAAATTAATTATCTTAACGATTTTCTTAAATGTGCACAGCGACATCTTGATTGATGATCCCTTAATCTTGCCAGTTCATCTCAACTAACTCTGCTTTTGTGCATCCATAATTAACCTTATTCATATTAAAATTAGTGGTCTTGGATCCATTCTTCTTGCCCTCAAATGAAATACAATATGAAATTAAATTATGATACAACTCTAAACTATCCCTAAAATGCCCTATGACTGCATTCGTCCATATGTTTTTTCTGTCCATTTGTAGATTAAAATCACGCACAGTTATTGCTGTACATTTCTGACATGTTCCTTTTATTTATTTCTGTTTACTTTGTCCTCTCGCATAAACAGTCAAATTGGAAATAATGGAGCAGTGTCTTATATTATAAGCATGCAAGATGAATTTTAGATTATTTTTTCATTTCATTTTCATTGGAAGTCAGAATCGGTGCTAAATCAGCTGAGAAAATGGAACATCATGAATGGTGGATCTAATTTTTATCACTCTAACCAATGATATTTAAAGTTAAAGAAGACAGAAATAATTATTGGCAATAAAGTAGGGCTGAATTAGAATCAAACTTGAAATAATGAGTGTCAATAAAGACTGGGTTAAGGGACTAATATATGAAGAAAGAGAAGAAAAGGAAGGTAATTATTTTAAATAATTATAAGGAGTCCTGGGTGTAGCATTGATGGCCAGAGAGGGGATGACTCCAGAGCACCTTTGCATAAAGAACATGCCTCGATCAGCCACTGTGGTTCACCAGTGAGTCTAGGTCTATCTACCCCTTTATGGGAGCAATCTCCTATTCACTCCCATCATTGCAATATCTTACACAAGTAAAAGAATGAAATGATTAATAGATCCTCATCTGGGACAGCACGCACAGAATCTCCACATTCTGGTGCCATATTCTGGTGCCATCGGGAAACTTTCAAGTCTCAAGCCTCTGAATAATCTGATCTTTGCCTAATCTGATATGCAGTTTCTTATGTTCTCACTTTAAGGTCCCGGTGTCCTGGTTGCTCTGGACCGATGCAGAGGTCGGTCGGCCTGGCCCAGTGCGATGCTGTCGGCACCTTTCGCCATCGCTCTGTGCAGCTACTGCAGGCTGCACTCACCCTGCTTGTTCACCCGGCTGCTGTAGGGCCTCCAGCACTGCCTCCACCAACAAAGTTGGATCACTTCCCTATTGCTGAAGCGTGCTTGTGTTAGGCGATGTTACCTTTAACAACTGGTTGCTATGTACAAGCACAAAACTAAATTTTGGCAGCTGCTGGTAAATGTAGGAGATCAATACAGAACATTAAGCTGAATCTGACACCTTGTGGTATTAGCCCAGGAAACCCAAAGGACAACTGAAGTCCCACAAAGCGCTTTTAAAAGATAGAAATTTGAAGCAGTTCGAGGAGAATTTACTACCTTGGCTGCAAGGCACCACAGTTTAAATTGATTGATTGTTGAAAGTTACAGCATAGAAACAGGCCCTTTGGCCCGCTGAGTCCACGCCGACTATCGATTGCCCGTTCACACTAGTTCTACATTATCCCACTTATGCATCCAATCCCAATACACTCGGGGCATTTTAAGAGGCCAATTGACCTATAAACCCGCATGTCTTTGTTCCCCTTCTGGGTCCCCGAATTTGCATTTCATGTCAGGATGATAAATTACCTGGTTAATAGAGTGCGAACATTCAAATTGCAGCTTTAAATTCCTGCAGCAAGAGTCATGTACGTTTTTGGCAGAAATCCAGCAACCTTTTCATTTTCATTGGAAGCTGAGGTTAATAATAATAGCAGGGTGGTGCAAATCATTCAGACCATGTGACAACTAGCAGCTCATAGGACAGGTCTTCTACACAGCAATTGGTTGGATTTTTTTGTAAACAGGGATTGTTTTCCTTCAATTATTGGACTGTTATATCTGCCATGTGCAATTCATTTTTTCTTAATCAACAAATAATGGATCTTTTCCTGGTGAAGCAACAAAAAAAAGTTTAAGCAGGAAGGAACTGCTGATTCTGGTTTACAGCAAAGATAGAAAATGGAGTAGCTCAGCAGGTCAGGCTGCATCTCTGGAGAAAAAGCAAGGGTGACATTTCGGGTCGAAACACTTCAGAATGGTCTTATTCCTTTTCTCCAGAGATCCTGCCTGACCTGCTGAGTTACTCCAGCTTTTTGTGTCTATCTAAAATAAATTTTGATGTGGGCTATTTCTGGTATTGATTCCATATCCCTCTATGTCTTTCTCATTTAGGTACCAGTGCAGATGCCTCTAAAAAGTCGTTACTGTTCTTGCCTCTTCCTCCTCTGGCAACTCAGTTCAGATACCCACTATTTGTGTGAAACATTTACCTTCAGATCCTCTTTAAACCTTTTCCCCCTCAACTTAAACCTATGGCCTTGAATTTTAGACACCCCTACCATCAGAAGCATCGTGCCTCTCATAATTTTATATACATCTATCATGTCATCTCTCAGCCTCCTTCGTTCCAGGGGAAATAAACCCAACCTATAAAATCTCCCCATATAATTCAAGCCCTCCAAACCAGACAGCATTATTTTTTAATTCTTTTGAGCTTAAATACAACATTAAATAGAACCCAAAAAAAAATCAAATCTAAAAGTACAGTTGGAATCTTTATTATCGAAATATTGATTTCAAATTGGGATTCAAAAGTGGCATTAACTTTTGCTTGGTTTTACATAGTACTGGTGTTAGCTATTTCTGATCACACTCAAATATCATTCACATACATTAACTAAATGCACATATTTATTGTAGACATTTTAAACTTCCAGATTTGTCTTTAATGGCTACAATCATAACATAAAATCAACATAACATAATTCATTCCCAATTGATGCATCATTGAATATTTTGCTGAAATTTGTCATATTAGACATAGAAATAGCCACAATGAATAACAAGCATAGTTTATTTGCACCAGAATGCTCTTCTATCAATGGTGTTCTTACAAAAAGAAACAACATGCCATTAATTTGAATTGTACAATCCATTAAAATATTTAAACTCATTTTTTTCTATGGAAATTTTTATTTGAGTCTGATCAGGGATAGCTAAGAGTGGCAATCTTTCACAAGACCAGTGTTATATAAAGTCACATAAAAAATAATGACACTATTTTCATGAATCCAAAGCTCAAGCTAATTCTTTACATTCCATATGTCTCAAGGCAACAATTACTAGAATTGCAATAACTCATTGTTACATATTTGTGCAACCAACTTACCCATTAAAGAAAAACAAATTATAGTAACATTCTTTTGAAATCAGGGAATGAAATTTTAGTTTTTGCCATGTTATTTTAACTTATTAGTTATAAATGCATTTTACTGAGAAAATTGCCCTGGGTCTCAGAATCACTGTGAACCATTGGTGGAGATGTGCATCAAATGTGGGCAGAACATTTATTAGACTCCAATTTTCAATGCATCCCAAGCAATTATTCATGCCCCCCATTCTCCACTTCCACACAGCAGCTAGATCAATAACTGAAGCAAATCAGAAGTTGCATCTGTCCACTCTGATACTCTGGGTTCAAGTTCCAATCCTGGGACTTGAATGCAGAAGTATAAATGGATACTCCTGCCTGGTATTGGTGGAGCTCTGTCTGCTCTCTCATGTGGATACATAGTTATCCATGGCATTGGTTTGAAGAAGAGCATAGGAAGTATTAACAGTGACCCAGGTAAAATGTATCTCTCAGATAACATTACAGAAACTGGTTATTTGCTCTTTCTCACATTTAGAAACAGAAATACTTAGTATTGTTTTAAATGGTGAATGATTGCAAAATGTTGATGTTCAAAGTGTGCCCTTGAACTGAGCAGGTCAAATGGCAAGCAGTATGATTGGCCTTTATTGCTGCAAGACAAAAAATAGAATATATTTGTTATAAAAAGAGTAAAGCATAGATTTGTTAAGTATCACAAAATGCTGGAGTAACTCAGCGGGTCAGGCAGCATCTCAGGAGAGAAGGAATGGGTGACGTTTCGGGTCGAGATTTGTTAAACTCATTCTTAAGTTGGCAGGCTTGTCTGATGAGAGAGATCGATTTGGCTAGGCCTTTATTCTTTGTAGTTTAAAATAATTAACAAACAGAAAGCTACAAATTTCTTAGGGAGCCTGACAAGGCTTAGGTAGATACATAGAGACTATTTCCCTGAGCTGAGGCAGCTGGAAACTCAGGGCAATCTCAAACTACGAGTACTTATAAATGTATGTGTTAAAATAAGTGTACATCACCGTATTTATGTATAATGACAATAAATTCAATTTAACTTGAGTAGGCAATCAATGATAAGTTCCTCCTCCCAGCTGTTATCCCAGATGCAACTGAACCATCCTATCATCAACTAAAGAGCGGTCCTGAGTTACCATCTACCTCATTGGAGACACTCAGATTAACTTCCATCAGACTTAACAGTATTCCCTTTATCCTTTGTACTAAACATTATTCCCTTTATCCTTTATTTGTACACTGTGGACGGCTTGATTGTAATTATATATAGTCTTTCCATTGACTAGATAGCACGCAACAAAAAAGCTTTTTACTGTACCTCAGTACACGTGACAATAAACAAAACTGCAAAAAAAACAAAACCATCAGGAGGTTACTTGGTTGTCAAACGAAGCATTGCTTGTTTCGCAGCACATTTGGGCCACGTGGATTTGGATCGATAAAACATTCAAATCAGATAAATATCTCTAATAGTTTAGTGGGCCCAGCCCAAAGCAGTCTGGCAATATAATTTGCATATAAAAAGAGGCTAACAATAACGAGATCATGATTCTGCAACTGCATCAAAAGCTGAGAAATAATTTGCTCTGATCATTTTGGTGGATTATTTGGATGGCAAGCAAACATTTCTGTGAAGAAATATCACTCTTGCTAATATATATTAAACGTTGGAAGCAGAGATTTAAACCCATGCTCAGACAAAGATCTTCCCAGAATGAAACTGGCAGATATTTTTTGTTGCCATATAATTCATTCTCCTTTACAATTTTGTGTTCTGCATGAGTTATAGTCTGCAAACAATTGATTGGATTGAATATTTAAACTCACGAACTGACACATTGTGATCTATTTAGTCAAACAGCTCAGCAATTTCAATGCATAGGCAGGCAGCAAAATACAAGGCAGTTGTTTTACTCCAAAAAACATGGAAAAAACTTATGACACAAATTATGTTTATATTTACATTTTAATTCTGTGATTTAGACAATAGTCAATAGATGCAGGGGTAGGCCATTCGGCCCTTCGAGCCAGCACCACCATTCAATGTAATCATGACTGATCATTCTCAATCAGCACCCTGTTCCTGCCTTCTCCCCATACCCCCTGACTCCGCTATCCTTAAGAGCTTTATCTAGCTCTCTCTTGAATGCATATAGAGAATTAGCCTCCACTGCCTTCTGAGGCAGAGAATTCCACAGATTCACAACTCTCTGACTGAAAAAGTTTTTCCTCATCTCCATTCTAAATGGCCTACCCCTTATTCTTAAACTGTGGCCCCTGGTTCTAGACTCCCCCAACATTGGGAACATGTTTCCTGCATCTAACGTGTCTAACCCCTTAATAATCTTATATGTTTTGATAAGAACCCCTCTCATCCTTCTAAATTCAAGTGTATACAAGCCTAGCCGCTCCAGTCTTTCAACATATGACAGTCCCGCCATTCCGGGAATTAACCTAGTAAACCTACGCTGCATGCCTTCAATAGCAAGAATATCCTTCCTCAAATTTGGAGACCAAAACTGCACACAGATTTAATTGGTATCACAGTAACATGCAGGAATATCCGTCTCCATAGGTTGTTTTTCTACCTAGGTTCAACCCTACAATACAGTATTTTTTCTTATAGGACTCATTACAATATAACATTCAAAAACAGTACACCATGGTTTGACTCCATGGAGAATTCAATTTGTGAAAACAAATAGCACAATGGGATATTAAAATTTAGAGGTGATTAATGCATCTGCAGAACAAGAGCAATTAAAATTACATAGATAATGGGGAAAGGATACAACAGCAAAAGGAACATTATCATTCCAGTGACAGTTTATTAACTGTCAGGGAAAGACAAGAATTGCAGAGCAAATTTAGTTTTATTTGCATTTCATTAGCAGAACATTTACACAGAGATAAAAGATGACAACCAGCAAAATGATGTTTCATAAAAAGCAAAATCCAAACTGAATCAAATTCCTTCAGCACAATTAATAGGTTATCTGCCTGACTGCTGCATTCTCTCATGTGTACATGCAATGATGGCAATATCTTTATGAACATAAATGATCAGAAAATACTGTATAAAACCCCCATACCATGGTACCTCATTTAGAGCTTTCCCCGCACAGGATTAATTCATTTGGACACTCTTGGTGCTCCAATCTGAATACTTACAGATTTTATATACTGTCTTATGCTTAAAGAACTTAAAGGCGCAACAGTGGCACAGCGGTAGAGCTGCTGCCTTACAGCGTGAGAGACCCAGGTATAATCCTGACTACGGATGCTATCTGTATGATGTTTGTACGTTCTCCCTGTGACCGCATGGGTTTTTTCCAGGTGCTCCGGTTTCCTCCCACACTCTAAAGACCTACAGGTTTGTAGGTTAATTGGGTTTGGTAAAAAAAATGGCCTAGGGTGTAGTATAGTGTTAGTGTATGGAGTGAATGCTGATCGCCGTGGACTCGATGGGCCGAAAGGCCTGCTTCCAATCTGTATCCCTAAAGTCTTAAGTCTAAATTCTAAACAACCTCTACTCAGGCTGCTCTTTGTTGTATCCAGTGTGAACCTCTGAAGAAGGGTCTCGACCCGAAACTTCACCCATTCCTTCTCTCCAGAGATGCTTCCTGACCCGCTGAGTTACTCCAGCATTTTGTGATACCTTTGATTTGTACCAGCATCTGCAGTTATTTTCCTACACTCCTTCAATTGAATCGAGATGGATATCAGTTGGGTATTGTAGGTGCGGATTTCTAGACCATCATCACTTGGACGAGATTTTAAACAATCAAAGATAATAGAATCTTTGGCGGCACGGTAGCGCAGCGGTAGAGTTGCTGCTTTACAGCGAATGCAGCGCCGGAGACTCAGGTTCGATCCTGACTACGGGTGCTGCACTGTAAGGAGTTTGTACGTTCTCCCCGTGACCTGCGTGGGTTTTCTCCGAGATCTTCGGTTTCCTCCCACACTCCAAAGACGTACAGGTATGTAGGTTAATTGGCTGGGTAAATGTAAAAATTGTCCCTAGTGGGTGTAGGATAGTGTTAATGTGCGGGGATCGCTGGGCGGCACGGACTTGGAGGGCCGAAAAGGCCTGTTTCCGGCTGTATATATATGATATGATATGATAATCAATGATTTTGTGGATTTGGGTAAGAATTACAAAATCAAAGAAATTGCAGTAATTTTTGATAAAGTGGTAATATCGCAGTGGGAATATGGTCATCACCGTTCGAGTCTTGGAAAAGGTGCATTAGAGATTTATTAGATTAATGCCGGTGATTAACGCATAAATTTGGTTGGTGATGGACCAAGAGAAACTGGGAATGTTCATTTTAAAACAGAGAAGTTTCATGCATCATAACATAAAAACACTTAATATTCTGTTAGGGGAGTGAAGGTAGGAAGAATCTAAATCACAAGCAAGAAAGGGAACCAAAAAGAGTCGCCAAGGAAGTGTCATAGAATTAAGATAAGTTGCAAGAAACTATGAAGGATATAATTCTTATTCCCCTATATTTTTGCATTTTCTTGCATCATAGTAGGAGGCGTTTGTCATAATCGTTGGGTCATTAGCAGACGTAATAACCCATTCATGAGCACAAATCATTTGGATGACACAATCATATAACACCTCAGCAAACAACAAATTTGCATGACATTCGCATATCGATGCTAGTTATTTGCAATCTAATTTAATTTTTTTCCATCACCAACCAAATTAATGCATTAATTTTGATCCCTGTGGATTGTCGCGCTCAAGGAACTATCTTAATGTGATATATATTAATACAAGAAATTTGGCATTAAATAGAAATATTATGATTATAGATTACACAAACACATCTCAATCTATCTAGACCAAGTGGATCCTTTGGGCCCAAACCACTCCTGCATTGGTGCAGCACCCTCTCCTCCCCCACTCCCCCCCCCTCTCCCTCCACTCCCCCCTCCCCCTACCCCCTTTCCCTCTCCCCACTCCCCCTCACTCCCCTCTCGCCCCCTCCCCCTCCCTTCCCCCCCTCTCCCTCTCCCTCCATCCCCCCCTCTCCCCCCCTCCCTCTTAGGGTTGCCTTTCCTGCATTGGTGCAGAACCCTTTCCTCCCCCACTCTTTCCTCCCCCACTCCCTCCTCCCCTCCCCCTCCCCTCCCTCTCCCCCAGGACACAGGTGAGTAAGGTGGTCCTAAAATTGTTGCGCTATCGTGTGACGGGGGCACAAATACGGTTCACAGGCATCGGCAAACATCCCTCACACTGGCAAACAGAGAGTTTTAGTAATATATAGATACAGTGCATTCAGAAAGTATTCAGACCCCTTCACTTTTCCACACTTTGTTACGTTACAGCCTTATTTTAAAATGGATTAAATTCATTTTTTAAATTAAAAATCTACACACAATACCCCAGGATGAATAAGCGAAAACAGGTGTTTAGAATTTTTTGAAAAGTTATTAAAAAGAAATAACTGAAATATCACATTTACATAAGTATTCAGACCCTTTGCTATGACACTCAAAATTGAGCTTAGGTTCATCCTGTTTCCATTGATTATCCTTGAGATGTTTCTATAACTTGTTTGGAGCCCATCAGTGGTAAATTAAATTGATTGGACATGATTTGGAAAGGCAAACACCTGTTTAATAAAGGTCCCACAATTAATAGTGCATGTTAGGGCAAAAACCAAGCCATGAAGACGAAGGAATTGTCCGTAGACCTCCGAGACAGGATTGTGTCGAGACACAGATCTGGGGAAGGGTATAAAACAATTTCTGCAGCATTGCAGGTCCCGAAAAGCTCAGTGGCCTCCGTCATTCGTAAATGGAAGAACTTTGGAAACACCAGGACTCTTCGTAGAGCTGGCCGCCCGGCCAAACTGAGTAATCGGGGGAGAAGGGCCTTGGTCAAGGAAAAAAGAACCCGATGGTCACTCTGACTGAGCTCCATTGTCCCTCTGTGGAGATGGGAGAACCTTCCAGAAGGACAACTATATCTGCAGCATTCCACCAATCAGGCCTTTATGGTAGTGGCCAGACGGAAGCCACTCCTCAGTATGGAGTTTGCCAAAAGGCACCTAAAGGACTCTCAGACCATGAGAAACAAGATTCTCTGGTCCGATGAAACCAAGATTGAACTCTTTGGCCTGAATGCCAAGCGTCGTGTCTGGAGGAAACCAGGCACCGCTCATCACCCGGCCAATACCATACCTACGGTGAAGCATGATGGTGGCAGCATCATGCTGTGGTTATGTTTATCAGCGGCAGGAACTGGGGGACTTGTCAGGATCAAGGGAAAGATGAACGGAGCAAAGTACAGAGAGATCCTTGATGAAAACCTGCTCCAGAGCATTTTGGACCTCAGTCTGGGGCGGAGGTTCACCTTCCAACAGGACAATGACCATAAGCACACAGCCAAGACAACGCAGGAATGGCTTCGTGACAAGTCTCTGAATGTCCTTGAGTGGCCCAGCCAGAGCCCGGACCTGAACCCGATCGAACATCTCTGGAGGGACCTGAAAATAGCTGTGCATCGACGCTCCCCATCCAACCTGACAGAGCTTGAGGATCTGCAGAGAAGAATGGGAGAAATTACCCAAATACAGTTGTGCCAAGCTTGTAGTGTCATACCCAAGAAGATTTGAGGCTGTAATCGCTGCCAAAGGTGCCTCAACAAAGTACTGAATAAAGGGTCTGAATACTTATGTAAATGTGATATTTCAGTTATTTCTTTTTAATTACTTTGCAAAAATTTCTAATCATCTGTTTTCACTCTTTTATTATGGGGTATTGTGTGTAGATTGATGATAAAAAAAAGAATTTAATCCATTTAAAAATAAGGCTGTAACGTAACAATTTGTTCTGGATTTGTTCTGTACAGTGTTCAGAATATTGTGAATCCAACTGAAATGCTGTGATATCAGACTTACCCATGCTTCAGACTGAACACCTGGCCAAAATGATCAAAGAATTTGAATGTTGGCAAATATTTCTTATATTCTAACCCACTTGAACTCCAAAACTGCAGTTATTTGGCTGCTTCAGTAACGTTTCTGAACAATGGTGCTCCTTAGGTTGGTAATGCTGAGGGACTAGTTGCGGGTAATGTTGTAGAATATCGAGAGTAGGTGGTTAGTCAATCTTCTGTTGAAGATGGCCATTCCCTATCATTGCATGATGTTATTGTTACTTGTCACTTCGCTGCCTATGCGTGAATGTTACGTAGGTCTACTTGCATGCAGGCATGAACTGTTTTAGTTTTTGAGGATCTGCTAATGTGCAATCAGCTCCACTTCCATTGGTCACTGACCTAGCCCAGGGTATTGTTAACACTGACAAGCAGCAACATAAACTCAGCTATCAGCTTGAATTAGAGTAATATAAGTGAGTTCATCACCTCATTGTAAATTCCTTATTTCTGTTTCATACGAATAAGTGTGCATATGTGAAGATTTACAGTAATTCACCACTATATTCATGTTACAGAATTCCTAATGAAGGTTGGATACTGTATCTTGGAATATGGCATTTTCTTATTCCATTCCTGTAAAAACATAAACAGGAAGGATGGGTTGTAAATTAACATTTTGTTTAAAGCAACCTTTACTGTTACCACAGTTTATGGGTTGCTTCACCAGATATGAGGATCTAGGTTTTACAAAGACTGACCTAAGATTTTCACAAATCTGCACAGATGGCAGTCAGGATGACAGCTGAAATCAGGGATGATAACATTTTGGGTTTCCACACTCATAAGCCTACAAAGAGAAGAAGGTTAAAAAAAAAGCAGTTTCATGCAGAGATGCCTAAGCTTTGGTGGATTTTTAGGGAATGTAAAATTGACACCAGGATTCTAAGGAATCTCAATTTTATAACAAAGGAAGTGCAGATGCTGGTTTATAAAAAAAAAGATACAAAGTGCTAGAGTACTTCAGCAGGTCAGGTAGCATCTCTGTAGAACATGGGTAGATAACATTTTAGGTAAGGAGAAGGGTCTGAAGAAAGGTCCCAATCTGAAGCACCACCTATCCATGTTCTTCAGAGATGCTGCATCACCTGCTGAGTTACTCCAGTACTCTGAGTCTTTTCTTTCCATTATAATACCGATGCTCCTCAACTTACGATGGGGTTACGTTCCGATAAACCCATCGTAAATCGAAAATATCGTAAGACGAAAATGCACTAGTACACCTAACCTACCAAACATCATAGCCACCTAACCTATCGAACATCACAGCTACCTAACCTACCGAACATCAAAGCCTAGCCTAGCCTAAGTTAAACGTGCTCAGAACACTTACATTGTGTAAGTACACTGTAGAATATCAGTTGTTTACACTCGTGATCGCGCGGCTGACTGACTTTCTACTGAATGTGTATCGCTCTTGCACCATCGTAAAGTCAAAATATCGTGAATATATTACGTTATATATGTTATAAATATAATTGTATTTGTTGACAGAATATTTTTAACAGGTTATTTCATGTCATCTGCTCCACGTAAGTCATTTGCTGCCATTGAAGGAATGAAGCAGGTAGGGTCTGGAATGGGATGGATGTCTGTTTAGAAGAGCCACCCAGCCAGGAGCCAGAGCAGCAAGACAAGTCTGTGACCTTCCTTTGATCAATTTGACACCAACTGTCCTTCAACAAAAGTGAACAAGATAAATAAAGAGTGCAAGAGAAAGAGCTATTATGGAATAATGTTCAATGTCCGCACAATGCATCTTGCAGTATTTAAAATCAGCTTGCTGCCACTTCACCAACAAGAGACCCAAAAGGCATTTTCATATAATTTAATATTTAATTTAACAAACTTATGTATATAACATCCTCTGACTCCTCATCTCTTACTCTTGCTGCAGAATATTTTAGTTCATTCTGTTAAAGCTTGTTTTTCTTTTGATGTTAAGTTGAACTCCTGTGGGTTAAATGCTAATGGCAGTGTTCCAGTTTTAGGAACACAGGAAGATTAAGAACATGGAGCCATTCAGCCCCTGGGTTTGCTGCACGATTCAATTAGATTAGAGTATATCCTACTGTGGATCAGACAATATAATTACAGTACAAATAAATTGTTGTAAGCAACATTAGGAATGTTAAATTAAGTCTGAGATGGGTAATAAAGAAGCATAAATGCTGCTGTTATACCACTGGTGAAACAAAAAATCCTCCCATCAGTGTCAGTGCTAATCCTTCTGTAAATTGTCTAATGTTCTTATTTCATCATTATTTTCTTGAGATAGTTTAAAATTTGAATTTGTTTCATTCATATTTTGTAATTTATTGTAGGGTTTTCATGAGCATTTGAACAAAAATTCAGATTTTGATACTAATCCATGACAGTATTTGGGAGGTTTAAAGGAGACTAGACTGAGGTGGACCCGTTGGATCCAAATCTCTCCTGCGGGCCTCTCCTGGGGCAATCCTCCCCCAACTGACGATCCTGCGGGCCCGGCAACCCTCGCCAATTGACGAAGCCCGTTGACGGGCGGGGAGTGTCCCCCGCGGCCGTGGGCGGGCGAGGGGAGACAGGGAAGGGGAGAGGGAGCCAATCACCTTGGCCCCGTGCTGCCAGCGCTGCAGCCAGAGTGAGCCATGGACCAAAGCCTCTCCTGCATTGGCTGAGCACCCTCCCCTCCCCCTCCCCCACTCCCCCCCACTCAACTACTCCATCTCCCCTCAACCCCCCTTATCCCCCCCTCCTCCCCCCCCTCACCCACTCATCCACTCCATTCACCCATAACCCCCCCTTATCCCCCCCTCCTCCCCTCTGCCCCCACCGACTCACCCACTCCATCCACCCCTCAACCCCCCTCAAAACTCCCCCAAACCTCTCCTGCATTGGTCTAGCACCCTCCCCTCCCCCACTCCCACTCCCCCCTCCCATGCCCCCTCCCTCCTCACCCCCACTCCCCCCTCCCCTCCCCACACCCCCTTCCCTTCCAACCCCACCCCACTCCCACTCCCCCCCTACCCCACCCTCCTCCCCTCCCCCCATCCCCCCCCACTCACCCACTCCATCCCCCCCAACATCAACGGGCTCCAACTGCGCAGGTGCGGACCCATTGGGTTCTGCGCAAGCGCGGATCTGGCGGCCATCTTACTTAAGTATTAGATCAATGAGCTCCAACTGCGCAGGCGCGGACCCGTTTGTTCTGCGCATGCGAGGATCCAGCGGCCATCTTACGTAAGTATCATCTGTAAAATAAAGCGTCTCTTCTTTAAACTAAACGTTTTTTTTTCTTTAAACTAAACTTTTTTTTAATTAGAAAAATCAACCCCCCCCTCATTGGCCGCTACTCCCGTCACTCTGGCGGGTTCTGCCCCCGGCGGTCATCATGGGCGCCCCTCCCTCATTGGCCGTCACTCGGGTGGGACCCATTGTGATGTCATACGCTGGTCGGTTTAATAAGGTAATTTTTTAACTTTAAAATC
Organism: Rhinoraja longicauda; assembly: GCF_053455715.1. NCBI lineage: Eukaryota > Metazoa > Chordata > Chondrichthyes > Rajiformes > Arhynchobatidae > Rhinoraja > Rhinoraja longicauda. The sequence goes on along the minus strand of NC_135962.1, from coordinate 41,277,337 downwards.
TCTCTAACTTTAAAACTATAAGACCAATTTGAATGAAACTTGGATGAATGTGTCCCCGGGAGAAAGGTGAGTAAGGTGGTGCTAAAATTGTCACGCTATCGTGTACCATATTGTTGTGGATGAACACCGCACAAAGAAACAAACCAAGGCACAAACATACGAAACAAACAAGTTGAGAGTTTTAGAGACAGACAGACAGACAGACAGACAGACAGACAGACAGACAGACAGACAGACAGACAGACAGACAGACAGGCAGACAGACAGACAGACAGATAGACAGATAGATAGATAGACAGATAGATAGATAGATAGATAGATAGATAGATAGATAGATAGATAGATAGATAGATAGATAGATAGATAGATAGATAGATAGATAGATAGATAGATAGATAGATAGATAGATAGGTAGGTAGGTAGGTAGATAGATAGATAGATAGATAGATAGATAGATAGATAGATAGATAGATAGATAGATAGATAGATAGATAGATAGATAGATAGATAGATAGATAGATAGATAGATAGATAGATAGATAGATAGATAGATAGATAGATAGATAGATAGATAGATAGATAGATAGATAGATAGATAGATAGATAGATAGATAGATAGATAGATAGATAGATAGATAGATAGATAGATAGATAGATAGATAGATAGATAGATAGATAGATAGATAGATAGATGATAGATGTGTGGGGCAAGTCTTTATGTGTGGGGCCTTTTCTTGTGCTGTACTGTTCTAAGTTATTTGTTCTATGCTCTACCTCTGTTAACAATTTCAATTTCAAAGCATTTGATGATTTTCTGGTTGAAATATCTCAACAGCCGCTTTTGAAATAGATGGGAATCTATTTCTTAGATATAAAATAGGATTTGTGTTGGATTAGTATGTGGATACTTGACCGATGGCACAGACTTGGTTGCCTAGTCTGTCTTTGGACGCACTGATGCAGAGGAGGCTACATTGATAGCAACTAATGTAAGTTAATTAGATGTCTGCCAGGAGTCACTGAGTCATCTCACTGCAAAACATTTTTCAAAAAATTAGCAAAGATTAAAATCGAACCGGACTGAAAACAGGTACATGTACTAAAATGCATGATTAACCTATGCTTGCTTAACCATAAGCAGCACAATGCATTTGGTATTGTGGCTGCAGCCCACTGCTCTCTGCATTAGTTAATCACCTCAGCAGGGTGCCTATTTCTTGAGTGTATGAGTAGCAATTAGAGATATCTGGCAGCTCCTAAAGGGCAAGTGTGCAGTGGCTGGCTCCACAGTCCATCTGAGTTACTTGCAGATCTCCCACCCCAACCTTACCAATATGGGCCTTTTAATATAGGACATGGGATAAATCTCTGTGACTTGGGACTTGTCTGCCAAATAAATGTAACAAAGCCTCATTCTGCAAACAATGTCTCTGCTCCTAATGTGGATATATGAAAACTAAAACGAATCAAAAGAGAGGAGAATTGTTGCCATTTTGTTTTTGCAGTAATGGTCTGTATTAAGGGCCTGTCCCACTTAGGTGATTTTAAGGTGACTGCCGGCAACTAGGCTGTCGCCGACAGTTCGCCGGGGTGTCGCGGGCATGATCGTGAGGGGTCTTCCAAAAATCGTAGTGAATCTCAGCACGTCGCTGAGAAATCATCCAGAGTGAAATTTCTCGGCGACAGCTGGCTTGTCGCCAGGTATCGTTGCTTATTGCGGGCGCTGTGGCATGTTGTCCCCAGGTTTGATAGGTTCTCTTAGATGCATTTAGAAGCACATAATATTAAAATAAGTAAAGTCATTTCAAAATACCATAAAATGCTTTGTGTTTAACCAATTTATTTACTGTCAGGACATTTGACAGGTAGATTGGAGGCGACAGTTTGACGGTCAGGTAAGCATGGGAATTTTCGCAATGTTTATGGCCATCAGCCATTACATTTAAAGTGGGCTCCCAACCCAGATATGCAACTCAGAAACCAGATATGCATCTCCCGTACATTTTCAAAGAATGCCCACACATCTTTCACAAAAATCCACTTAACCACTTAAAAATATATATTTTTTAATACAGCTATTAGTAAACTGGAAGTAAATCCAGTTTATGCCTTGTTACAGTGAAGCTTGGTTTTTAAGTAACCCATATAAGATGTTATAAATAGCACAAAAAGTAAGGAAATTTGTGTTTGATAGATTGTTTCTTTGTTGTAACAATGTTTCTTGGCAATAAATCTTATACCATTGGAAAGCCTGTTTATTTCCCTTTTAAATGGTGCCACATTTGTAAGGAACATGCATTTGTGGGATGAGCAGCAGAGCCGAGTATGTGGGTTGCGCCCATGAAATTTTTTCCAAATCTTCTCTGCCAATGCCAAACAGCTTATTCAGCTGTTGCTATTGACTCTTGTTTTGAGCTTCTGGTACCCCCAGGTGCTGACAATCAGGTGCCTGATTGGCACCTGATTGGCAGCATCTGTGAGCATTGGCCCTGCTACAGTGGTCAGTAGGTGTCTGCTCCAAGAATCGGCATGCCACGTTTGACTGATCTGGATAGGGCCCGTGCGATAGGGCAACTTCAAGCTGGTGTTCCGCAAATGAAATGGAAAAGTTTTTTTTAGATTTAGAGATACAGCGCAGAAACAGTCTCTTCGGCCCACCGGGTCCGCGCCGCCCAGTGATCCCCGCACACTAACACTATCCTACACCCACTAGGGACAATTTTTACATTTGCCCAGCCAATTAACTTACAAACCTGTACGTCTTTGGAGTGTGGGAGGAAACCGAAGATCTCGGAGAAAACCCACGCAGGTCACGGGGAGAATGAACAAACACCGTACAGACGGCGCCCGTAGTCAGGATCGAAACTGAGTCTCTGGCGCTGCATTCGCTGTAAGGCAGCAACTCTACCGCTGCACCACCGTGCCGCTGGAATTAAAAAGGAAGTTTAAGATAACTATGGGGAGAAAAACTCAAATGGTTGAAAGACTGCAAAGAAATGTTAATCATTGATGACATTTCAAAAATGTAAAATCCACATGTAACCATTGTGTCATAGGGATAAAAAGCCAGTAAGTGCTGCGAATCATTGAACAATTGGGTTCTCTCAGAGTGTTCCCTAGTATATATTGTCAAGGCATTGAATAAACCAACTTGTTTGAGAAGCTCAGCACTGCTCCATGAGATAATCTTTGTGTACTGTCCCGATCCAAGTCAAACATGCAATTCCCTCCAACACAATGATTCTTCGAAAATGATCGGTGTGATCCTCTCAAAGAGTAAAGTGCTTTGTTCTCTGCCCAGAGGCTAGCTTTAGAATGTTCCTTTCTTACTGCCAATTCAGACCTGCGATGACCCCCACTCACAATACCCTTCCCTCCTTTCACATAGCCTGGCCAGGGCATACATATGGGTGTGGAGAGAGTGAATATGAAGTGTTGAATTATTACACAAAATATCATTGACCACTGCCAATTTGAACTCAAGGAACTCCATGCTCAGGAACTCAAGAAGTTTTCCATTGTGGACCTGGCTATCGTTGTATGTAAAGTAACTTCAAAGAACATTGAACATAAAACATAGAACAGTACTGTAAAAGGATGCCACTCGTAGGCAGAGTCTTTTACTATATAAGTTTATTAATGACACTACACATACATTATGCCCTAGCTGTCCGTGGTCATCACTGGCACTAGAGAGCGAGCTGGAGGTGGGGAAGTTACAATTATACCAGAGACAATGGGGAGTGGTTAGTAGTGGTGAGGTCACTATGTTAAAGGAACATGCACTGATCTACATCCTTCCTCTTGGAAACAAAGTGACCACGGCTCATGCGCTAGGCTCAAACTACAAGCAGACTACTCGTACACACCGTACCGGACAGGCGGCCTGACCACTCTCCCAGAGCGGGTGCGCAACCCACCATCCCCTCCGGTCGAAGGAGCAGCATGAACGGGTGCGGGTACAGAGGCTGGGGAACCAGGGGAAGGAGGAGGACTGGGAAGCGATGCACGCGCAGGCGAGGGAGGGGAAGGTGGCTGGGGCGACTGCGGATGTACCGGAGCAGGAGGCACATCAGGCACCGCGGACTGGACGGGAGGTGAATACGGGATCGCGGGAGGCGGTGCAGGCTCGTTTACCAGCATCAGGTGCTGGCGGGTACGACGGTACACGGTGCCCTCGTAGTTGACCAGGTACGACCGTGGAGAGTCAGCATTGCCGACGACCACGGCCAGCCGGTGGTGACCGGAGGTCGACTCCATCCGGACAACCTGGCCAGCGAACAAAGGTGGAAGGGGACGGGACGACCTGTCAAAGGAGCGCTTCTGAATGAGCTGCTTTTCAGTGATGCGCTCCCTGACAGCGGCAGGGCTCCGAGCCGTGGGTTGCAGGGATTGCTGGGAGACGGGGATAGGGGGTCTAGTGGTGCGGGACATGAGGCGCTGGGCAGGGGAACCGAGCGCGGGGTCCCGGGAGATGTTGCGGAGGTTGAGGAGGGCAAGGTACAAGTCCGAACTGTCAAGCCGGCAACGTTCCATCAGTTCCTTAGCGCTGCGGACAGCGCGCTCTGCAAGTCCATTGCTTTGCGGGTACTCGGGGCTGCTGGTGATGTGGCGGAAGTTCCACCGATTTGCGAAAACAGCAAACTCGGCGCTGGTAAACTGGCTGCCGTTGTCGGACTGGAGAGATGCCGGGGAACCAAAGGTAGAGAAGTGGCGGCGAAGCTTCCCGATGACGGCAGCAGACGTGAGGGACGGCAGCAGGTCCACCTCGAACCAGCTGGAGTAGGAGTCCACCAAGACCAGGTAGTGTTTGCCACGCCACTCGAAAATATCGGCGGCAACAGCCATCCATGGCAACTCGGGAGCCGGCTGCTGCAGGAGAGGCTGGCGCTGCTGATGAGGTAATAGGCTGTTGCAGGCAGCGCAGGCGGAGACCCTGTCCCGGATCTCCTTGACCATGCCAGGCCAGTAAAACTGTGCTTGGGCCTGGGATAACGTGGCCTCCACCCCTGGGTGTCCGTTGTGGGCAGTGTGGAAGTAGTGATCTCGCAGCGCAGCCGGCACCACAACCTTGTGACCCTTCACCACCACGCCCGCGTGCAGCACCAGTTCATCCCGAACCAGGAAGTAGGGCACGGCACCAGCCGGCAGGGAAGACCGTCGTTCAGGCCAGCCACGGCGGATGACGCCCTTAAGCTGTTGAAGGTTCGGATCAGCGGCAGTGTGTGTGACCAGGGACTGCATCTGCCAAGATGGAACGATGTTGACGTTCAACACCATCAGGTCAGCCGATTCGTACGGATGGCGGGAAATGGAAGGTAGTGGGGCACGGGACAAAGTGTCTGCCACGAACATCTCCTTGCCTTTGCGGTACACGATTTCGAATGTAAAACGCTGCAGCTGCAGCATCATTCGCTGCAAGCGGGACGAGGCTGCGTGGATGGGCTTGTTTAAAATAGAGACCAGCGGCTGGTGGTCTGTTTCGATGGTGAAAGTTTTTCCCAGAACGTAGTCTCTGAATTTGGAGCACGCGAACACCACGGCAAGGAGCTCCTTTTCAATCTGCGCGTAGCGCTGTTCAGCAGGGGTCATTGTGCGAGAGGCATAGGAGACGGGCAGCTGTCGGTCGTCGTAGAGCTGCAGGCAGGCAGCACCAAGGCCGAACCGAGATGCATCGCAGGTGAGGACAATTGGCCTGTTCAGGTCGAAAAACTGCAAAGTCGGGGTCCGTGCGAGTCTGGACCTCAGGGCCACGAAGGCCGATTGGTGGTGCGGGAGCCAGACCCAGGCATTGTCCTTCTTGGTCAGCTCCCTCAGGGGGGCACTCAGTTCGCTGAGGTCGGGTATGAACTTACCCAAGTAGTTGACCATGCCCAGGAAGCGCTGCAGGCCGGGCACGTCAGTGGGAGCGGGCATTTCGGTGATCGCCGCCGTCTTCGCGGGGTCTGGCTTCAGGCCACCCGCCGTGAAAACGTGGCCGACGTAGGTGACTTCCTCAACGCGGAACCGACACTTCCTTCGATTAAGCTTGAGGTTGATCTCACGAGCCTTGTCCAGGACCTGGCGGAGGTGTCGGTCATGCTCAGCGACGTCCCTCCCGTACACCAAGATGTCATCCACGATGATGGCGCACGGCAACCCAGCAAACAGCTGCTCCATCGTACGCTGAAAAACCTCGCTTGCCGAGTTGATCCCAAAAGGCATGCGGAGGAAACGGAACCTGCCGAACGGTGTGCTGAAGGTGGTCAGGAAGGAGGAACGTGCATCCAGCGGTATCTGCCAAAAGGAGCTCTTGGCATCCAGGACCGAGAAAACCGTGGCTGGACCGACCTGTGCCGCGACGTCCTCCACCGTCCGCATGGGGTAGTGCGGGCGTTTAATAGCCAGGTTCAGGTCCTTGGGGTTGATGCAGATCCTGATCTCGCTCGCGTCCTTCTTGGCAGCGACCACCATGGTGGAGACCCACTGGGTGGGGGCACTCACCTCCTTGAGGATGCCCATGTCCACCATGCCACGTAGTGTGGACTCCACGCGGCCCTTCATGGCAAAAGACACACGGTGGGCCGGTCTGACCACTGGGTCGACCCCCGGGTCCACAACGATCTTGTAGGCACAGGGCAGCTTCCCCAGGACGTCATCAAATCGGTCAGGGTACTCGATCAGGGGGTCCATGGGGGCCTGCACCAGGTGGATGTCGCGGTGAAATGAGACCAAACCAAAGTCCTGGCATGCACGGGCGCCCAGCAGGGTGACGTTTTCAGATGCTAGCAGGAGGAACGTGAGGGGCCGAGAGGTCTCCAGAACAGTACAGATAACCGTTGCCTTTCCCACGGCAATCAGAACGCCTCCCCCATAGGCATGGAGGCGGGAGTTGTCAGGAGTAACCCTCTCCCCCGAACTTATCTGCTCGAAGAGGCGCACAGACATAACATTTGCAAACGCCCCAGTATCGACCTTGGCAGGGAAGGAGTGTCCATTGACTGTAACATGCACGGATGGATCCGTTATCAATGCAGGTGCTCCCAAGAGCGAAAACACCAGAGAGTCTCCATGGGAGGAAGTCGTATCTGAGCCATGGAGTACCTCATGTTGGTTCCGGGAACCGGTTTCGCTATCATCGTTGGCAAGGTTGTTTAGACTCCCTCTAGGAGCAGGGACAGGTCTCCCACGAGAACGACAAGCTGCAGAAAAATGGTTCTGCCTCCCGCAGGAATTACAAGTTTTGCCCTGCGCTGGGCAAACGTTATACCTGTGTGACGAGAAGTTGCAGTTTGGGCATCTGCGAGGGGTGACCATAGCGGGCGCGGAGGGGGCGACCCGGGTCTGCGGGTCATTCAATCGCCGGCGGCCGGTGAAATTTATGTCCTGGGGCGCCGGCCGAGATACTGAGCCAACAGCAGAGGCCATGCGTGCGGCATGTATGGCGTCCGTCAGCGACAGGTCAGGCTTCATCAGGAGCTCATCCCGCAGCTTAGAGTTTAGGAGACCGTTGACCAGGACGTCCCTGATCATCTCGTCGGGTGTAATCGTTTGAAGGCGGCACCGCCGAGCCATATGTCGTAAAGATGCAATGAAGGCGTCAACGTGCTCCCCTGGAGTCTGACGCCGCGAGAAAATTTGAAACGTTCGATAATGTTATTGGTGGGTATATCGCACAGGGCAGTGAACTTAGCCATGAGACATACCGGGTCGTTGCGGTCCTCCGGAGGGACGAATTGGAACGACGCACAGCGTTCCATTGCCTCCGGACCAGCCAGGTTGAGGAGCAGGTGAGCTTTTATCGCAGCAGTTGCATCAGGATAGGCAATCGCTATATAGTGTTCGTAGTCCCGCTGGAAGACAGTCCAGCGGTGCACTATGTCCTCATCGAAAACGAGCGTGTCCGGACGACGACACGAGGAAGACATGGCAAAGTGGAAGGAGGGGACACAATTGGGAGAAACAAATGATAAAATAAAAACCGATAAACAGGAGACGCAAGTCTACCGATCTGACACCATGTAAAAGGATGCCACTCGTAGGCAGAGTCTTTTACTATATAAGTTTATTAATGACACTACACATACATTATGCCCTAGCTGTCCGTGGTCATCACTGGCACTAGAGAGCGAGCTGGAGGTGGGGAAGTTACAATTATACCAGAGACAATGGGGAGTGGTTAGTAGTGGTGAGGTCACTATGTTAAAGGAACATGCACTGATCTACAAGTACAGCACAGGAACTGGCCCTTCGGCTCACAATGTTTCTGCCGAACATGATGCCTAGCTGAACCGATCCCATCTGCCTGCACAAGATCCATATCCCTCTATTCTCTGCACTTCCATGTGCCTCTCTAAAAGCCTATTAAAAGCAACTATTGTATCTGCCTCTACTACATTCCAATGCAATGCATTCCAGGCCCCCACCCATCTCTGTTTTTAAAAATTTACTCCGCACATCTCTAATAAACATTCCCCTTCTCACCTTATAGCTATGCCATCTAGTGTTAGATATTTCCCCCCTGAGAATAAGATTCTGACTGTCTACCCTATCTATCCCTCTCGTAATGTTATATATTTCTTACAAGTCTGCCCTCAACTTCCGACGTTCCAGAGAATACAATCCAAGTATAACCAACCTCTTCCTAAAGGTGAGACTTTATACTCCAGGCAGCATTCTGGTAAATCTTCTCTGCACCCACTGCAAAACCTCCACATCATTCCTGTAATGGGCCAACCAGAACTACAAGCAATATTCCAAATGCAGCCTAACCAAAGTCCTATAAAGTTACATTTTGACTTCCTGACTCTTATACTCAATGTCCTCAGCAATGAAGGCAAGCGTGCCATATGCCTTCTTTACCACATAGTATTGGTACTATACTAAGCATCATCCTGAGATGGAAGAATATTTAATCAGAATGTGTATCCCTGTGACCTCACAACAACGCATGACCAGAGCATATGCCAGAGAGCTATCACTCAACATTTGCAGCCACCTGGCCAGATATGACACAGTGAGTAATTTAGAGGAGATTTTCAGGTGTTGGCTGCACATGGCCAGTAAATGGGCAAGACTGCACTGGTGGCAGAGCAGGGGGAAGGGCTAACGGGTCATAAAACATTGCATGTTTGCATGCACTTGGCTTCTCCCTTCATCCATATCTCAGTTATAACTGCAACAGCATTCACACAACTAATTGTAATTTGGCAATCAATGTGAGGATCCAGGTGGTTTTTAAGCATAATATAGTGTAGCACCCAGCAAACTGTGAAGAAAATGGCATAAAAAGGAAAAGCAATATTTTTACCTAGTCAGAGAAAAAAAGACACCTGCTACTTTCTAGGCATGGTGGTAACACAGATTGGAGAAGTGAGTTTCATGATTCCTCAATAAAATCCATACACATAACATAAGGCTTATGTACATTAGTCTGTACAGGTTTTTTAGATTAATGTTTAGTCAATAATAAAAAGTGAAAGAACATCAATCCTTATTTTATTTAGCAATCTATGCAGCTGAGGACACAATGTATACCCCAATCTTCCTAAATATTTTTGTTTCTCTTTGTCCTTCCCTGCACTGGAAATGATTTGGATCTGGTTAAGTATGTAGCCCACTTGAACACCTCAGTCTGAAGAAGGGTCTCGACCCGAAATGTAACCTATCCTTTTCCCCAGAGATGCTGTCTGACCATCAGTTACTCCAGCTTCCTGTGTCTAGCCCACCTGAAAGTTCAAACGTGAGTATATTCAAATTGACTGCATCAATTCTTTTAAGATTGTCTTGTTGTTTCATGATTCTGGACAAAGTGATGCCCTCTCGCTTAAAAAAACTTTCCAACCGGGCTAAATAACATTTGTCAAAGAACAAACTGGAATTTGTTAATTCATTTCAATTTGTGACCCAAGTACCAAAATCATTGGGTAAAGCAAAAAAGTTAGAAAAACCTCTGCCTGTAAGGGGCCATATTTAAAGGGAAATTCTTTCTTCATTAATACTTTTTATCATTGGGTTATTGGCGTCACTGGTAAGGTTGACATTTATTGACCATTCCAAGTTGACCTGGATGCAACTCAATGGCTTGCTGGGCAACTTCCTAAGGTTATTAAAAGTAAATCAATTTGACATCGGAACAGAATAATGAAAGGAGAAAAGCAACAGGTCTTATTCACCAAAGAGTCCTCATGAATCAGTTTTGTTTTTAAGCTAAATTAATATCTCCTGCGTCCTTTCTCTAATATCAGGTTTTTAATTTTTGGATTTATTTTATATGATCGACTTAAAATTCTCAGACTGCCATGTTGGGATTAAAATTACGAAAAAAAAGTCAAAAATGAGATAAATATTCAGCAGTGAAGTGGTTAATAATTTGAGGAAAATGGTAAGACAAGTTTAGTTGCAAGCATCACAACTAGACAGATCATTAAGGACATTTAAAAGGTCATATAAATGGGGCAAATTACTTGCTGCCTGCCTTGTAATATTGATTTCAGAATGTCTTTTAGTAACCATAGAAACTGAAGAACCCAGGACTACTGTGAACTGTAAACAATAGGAAACCAAGGTCTCTCAGCAGAATTGATTGGTGTTTGTCTGGCTTTTACCATGATCAGTGCATTCCATCCCTAATAAACCATCAGCAGTTATTGTCAATCAAGGTTTCTCCATAAACCCAATAATTATATCAGGAAACAACATCACTTAATATAGTGACAGAAGGGCAAGCAAACCAGTGAGCATGACTGATATGGCAAAACAAGATACAGCAGATGCTGAAATCTGGAGCAAAATGGGATAACTAAAATCGTGAAATAAGAAACTGCAGATGCTGGTTTACAAAATAAAACACAGACGCTGGAGTAACTCAATGGGTTAAATAGCATCCCTGGTGAACATCGATAGCTTATGTTTCGGGTCAGGACACTTCTTCCAAAGAAGGAGTCACAGAATCATACAGCATGGAAAGAGGCCCTTCGGTCCAACTTGTCCATGCCGACCAGGATGTCTCATCCAAACTAGTCCCATTTGTTCGCATTTGGTCCATATCCTTCCAAACCTTTCCTATCCATGTACCTGTCCATTTTACTTTTAAATGCCATTAAGTGCCTGCCTCAACTATTTCCTCTGGTGGCTCGTTCCCACCATCCTCTGTGTGAAAAGGTTGCCACTCAGGTTCCTATTAAATCTCACACTTCTCACTTTAAACCTATGTCCTTTAGTTCTTGATTCCGTAACCATGGGAAAACCATGCATTCACCCTTCTATTCCCCTCTTGATTGTATACACCTTTATAAGATCACCCCTCCTGTGTTCCAAGAAATAAAGCCCTAGAATGCCCAACTTCTCCCTACAGCTCGAGTTATCATTATCATCATCATCATCACTGTAAGGAGTTTGTACGTTCTCCCCGTGACCTGCGTGGGTTTTCTCCGAGATCTTCGGTTTCCTCCCACACTCCAAAGACGTACAGGTATGTAGGTTAATTGGCTGGGTAAATGTAAAAATTGTCCCTAGTGGGTGTAGGATAGTGTTAATGTGCGGGGATCACTGGGCGGCACGGACTTGGAGGGCCGAAAAGGCCTGTTTCCGGCTGTGTATATATGATATGATATGATATGATCATATCATATATATACAGCCGGAAACAGGCCTTTTCGGCCCTCCAAGTCCGTGCCGCCCAGTGATCCCCGTACATTAACACTATCCTACACCCACTAGGGACAATTTTTACATTTACCCAGCCAATTAACCTACATACCTGTACGTCTTTGGAGTGTGGGAGGAAACCGAAGATCTCGGAGACAACCCACGCAGGTCACGGGGAGAACGTACAAACTCCTTACAGTGCAGCACCCGTAGTCAGGATCGAACCTGAGTCTCCGGCGCTGCATTCGCTGTAAAGCAGCATCTCTACCGCTGCGCTACCGTGCCGCCCTAGCATCATCCTCTTAAATCATCTCTGCTTCCTCTCCAGCTTAATGGCATCTTTCCTAAAGCAGGGTGACCAACACTGTATACAATAATTCACAAGTGCCTTACTAACATATTGTATAACTGTAATATAATGCTCCAATTTCTATACTTTACTGACAGCTAAAGGCCACTATGTCAAAAGCCTTCTTCACCATCTTATTTACCTGCGACACCAGTTTCAGGGAAGTCTGTACTTGTACTCCTAGATCCCTACCTTTCACTTTGAAGGTTCTGTACTATTTAGACTACTCAAAATATACTTAACTGAATTAAATTCCATAAGCCATTCAATAGACAATAGACAATAGACAATAGGTGCAGGAGTAGGCCGTTCGGCTCTTCGCGCCAGCAGTGTCATTCACTGTGATCATGGCTGATCATCTATAATCAGTACCCCTTTCCTGCCTTCTTCCCATGTCCCTTGACTCCGCTATCTTTACGAGCTCTATCTAACTCTCTCTTGAAAGCATCCAGAGAATTGGTCTCCACTGCCTTCTGAGGTAGAGAATTCAACAGATTCACAACTCTCTAGGTGAAAATGTTTTTTCTCATCTCTGTTATAAATGACCTATCCCTTATTCCTAAAAACTGTGACCCCTGGTTCTGGACTTCCCCAACATCGGGAACATGTTTCCTGCCTCCAGCGTGTCCAATCCCTTAATAATCTTATATGTTTCAATAAGATCCCCTCTCATCCTTCTAAATTCCAGTGTATCCAAGCCCAGTCACTCCATTCTTTCAACATATTACAGTCCCGCCATCATGGGAATTAACCTCGTGAACTTATGCTGCACTCCCTCAATAGCAAGAATGTACTTCCTCAAATTTGGAGACCAAAACTGCACACGATATTCCATGTGTGGTCTCACTAAGGCCCTGTACAACTGCAGAAGGACCTCTTTGTTCGTATACTCAACTCCTCTTGTTACGAAGGCCAACATGCCATTAGCTCTCTTCATTGCCTGCTGTACCTGCATGCTTGCTTTCAGTGACTGATGAACAAGGACACCCAGATCTCGTTGTACTTGCCCTTTTCCTAACTTGACACCATTCAGATAATAATCAGCCATGATCACATTGAATTGCGGTGTTGGCTCGAAGGGCCAAATGGCCTATTGTCTATTGTCCTGTTCTTGCCACCAAAGTGAATAACCTCACATTTATCCACATTAAACTGCATCTGCCAGGTATCTGCCCACTCACCCAACCTGTCCAAGTTACCCTGCACCCTCAATAGCATCCTCCTCACATTCCTTGGCCCACATGATCAAGATCCCATTATAATTCTTCATAACCATCTTCACTGCCTACTACATTTTAGTGTCATTTGTAAACTTACTAATCATTCCTTATACATTTCTATCCAAATCATTTATATTGATGATAAACAGCAATAGGTCCAGCACTGATTCCTGAGGCATACCATTACTCACCAGCCACCAGACCGAAAAACAACCTTCTACCACCACATTCTGCATCCTACCATGAAGCCAATTCTGTATCCAGTTGGCTAGCTCTTCCTGGATCCGTGTTTAGCCTACCACGCAGAACCTTATCAAATACTTTGCTGATGTTGTTAAGCTGGAAAGGGTGCAGGGAAGATTTACAAGGATGTTGCCAGGACACAAGGCCCCATGTTATAGGGAGAGCTTGAGCAGGCTAGGACTTAACTCTTTGGAGTGCAGGTGGTTGATGGGTATATATATATAGGATCATGAGAGGAATAGATAGGGTAAATGCACAGAGTATTTTATCCAGAGTAGGGAATCAAGAACCAGAGGGTGTAGGTTTAACCTGAGGGGGAAAAGATTTAATAGAAGCCCTAGGGGCAACCTTTTTACACAAAGGGTGGTAGGTACATGGAACGAGCTGCTGGAGGAGGTAGTTGAGGCAGGTACTATCACAATGTTTAAAAAAACTTTTGGATAGGTGCATGGATAGGATAGGTGTAGAGGGATATGGGCCAAACGCAAGCAGGTGGGACTAATGTAGATGGGACATGTTGGTCCGTGTGGGCATGTTGGGCCGAAGGGCCTGTTTCCATGCTGTATCACTCTATCTATACAGACTACATCTACAGCCCTTTCCTCATCAACGTTGCGCTGGTGCAGTGGTAGAGCTGCTACCTTAAGCGCTTGCAGGGCCAGAGACCCAGGTTTGATCCCAACTACAGGTGCTGACTGTACGGAGTTTGTACATTCTCCCTGTGACTGCGTGGGGTTTCTCCAAGATCTTCGGTTTCCACAAGTCCCACACTCCAAAGACGTACAGGTTTGTAGGTCAATTGGCTTTGTATAAGTGTAAATTATTCCGAGTGTGTGTAGGATAGTGGACTTGATGGACCGTAGGGCCTATTTTCACGCTGTATCTTTAAACTAAACTAAACATTCTTGGTTACTTCAAAGAACTCAGTCATATTTGTGAGACATGATCTTTTACAAACAAAATCATGTTAAATATGCTTAATCAACACATTTTTCAAAATGACTGGTGGGGTGCTGGGACCCCAGGTATTTACAATATACATTAACGATTTAGACGAGGGAATTAAATGTGACATCTCCAAGTTTGCGGATGACACAAAGCTGGGTGGCAGTGTGAGCTGCGATGAGGATGCCATGAGGTTGCCATGAGGTTGCAGGGAGACTTGGATAGGTTGGGTGAGCGGGCAGATACATGGCAGTACAGTAAGGTGGATAAATGTGAGGTCATCCACTTTGGTGGCAAGAACAGGAAGGCAGATTATTATCTGAAAGGTAGACACAAAATGCTGAAGTACTCAGTGGGACAGGCAGCATCTCTGGAGAGAAGGAATGGGTGACGTTCGGGTCGAGACCCTTCTTCAGACATGAATGGTGTCTGGTTTACCTGAATGGTGTCAGATTAGGAAAAGGGGAGGTGCAACGAGACCTGGGTGTGCTTGTACATCAGTCACTGAAAGTAAGCAAACAGGTACAGCAGACAGTGAAGAAAGCTAATGGCATGTTGGCCTTCATTGCGAGAGGATTTGAGTTTAGGAGCAAGGAAGTTCTACTGCAGTTGTACAGGGCCCTGGTGAGACTGCACCGGGAGTATTGTGTACATCTTTGGTCTCCTAATTTGAGGAAAGACATTATTGCTATTGAGGGTGTCCAGCGTAGGTTCACCACGTTAACCTCCGAGATGGCGGTACTGACATTTGATTAAAGAATAGGTCGACTGGGTTTGTATTCACTGGAATTTAGAAGGATGAGAGGGGATCTTATAGAAACATATAAAATTCTTAAAGGATTTCTTTAAAATTCTTAAAGAAAGGCTAGATGCAGGAAAAATGTTCTCGATGTTGGGGGAGTCCAGAACCAGGGGTCACAGTTTAAGAATAAAAGGTAAGCCATTTTGGACTGAGATGAGGAAAAACTTCTTCACCCAGAGAGTTGTGAATCTGTGGAATTCTCCGCCACAGAAGGCAGTGGAGGCCAATTCACTGGATGTTTTCAAGAGAAAGTTAGATTTAGCTGTTAGGGCTAAAGGAATCAAGAGATATGGGGAGAAAGCAGGAACGGGGTACTGATTTTAGATGATCAGCCATGATCATATTGACTGGCGGTGCTGGCTCGAAGGGCCGAATGGCCTACTCCTGCATCTATTTTTCTATGTATCTATGTCTTAGAATCTTCTCCTGTAACTCTCCTACCACAGCGTAATAACTCACTGGTCTATAGTTCCCAAGTTTTTCTCTGCAACCCTTCTTAATCAGTGGGCGGCACGGTAGCGCAGCGGTAGAGTTGCTGCTTTACAGCGAATGCAGCGCCGGAGACTCAGGTTCGATCCTGACTACGGGTGCTGCACTGTAAGGAGTTTGTACGTTCTCCCCGTGACCTGCGTGGGCTTTCTCCGAGATCTTCGGTTTCCTCCCACACTCCAAAGACGTACAGGTATGTAGGTTAATTGGCTGGGTAAATGTGAAAATTGTCCCTAGTGGGTGTAGAATAGTGTTAATGTACGGGGATCGCTGGGCGGCACGGACTTGGAGGGCCGAAAAGGCCTGTTTCCGGCTGTAAATATATGATATGATATGATATTAATCAGAGGTAAAACATTGGCCACTCTCCAGTTTTCCGGCACCTCACCCGTGCCCAACATTGATTCACATTACTGAGTCAGGTCCTCTGTCATGTCTTTTTAGCTCCCTACAGTGTGCTTGGAAATACCTGGTCAGGTTTAGGAGATGTTTCTACCTTTATATATCTTAGGATTTAGAACAGCTCCTCAACTGTAATGCAGACTGTCCTGAAGACATCTCCTTTAACTTTCCCAAGTCTTCATGTCTTTCTTCATGGTAAAAACAGAGGAGAAATATTTGTTGAGGACCTTGCACATCTTCAGCAGTCCCACACATAGATGACCACTTTTGTTTCTGAGACACCTTTTTCTCTTTCTAGTTACACTTTTCCCCTTAATATACCAATGAAATCTCTTTGGATTCTTCTTAATCTCATATTAAAGAGAGCTATCTCAGATTCTCTTTTTGTCCTCCTGATTTCCTTCTTATATAGACTCTTAAATCACCTATACCTCTCCAGGGACGTGTTTGATCCCACTTGCCTAAAACTCACCCAAAATGCTGGAGTAACTCGGCGGGACAGGCAGCATCTCTGGAGAGACGGAATGGGTGACGTTTCGGGTCGAGACCCTTCTTCAGAGACTCATTCCTTCTCTCCAGAGATGCTGCCTGTCCCGCTGAGTTACTCCAGCATTTTGTGTCTACCTTCGATAGACACTGACCTATTTCCTACACACTGACCCATGTCTCTTTCTTTTTCTTGACCAGGGGCTCAATTTCCCTCGTCATGTAGATTCCTTACTCCTGCCTGCCTTGTTCCTCACTCTAAGAGGAATATGCATACTTTGAACTCTCATTATCGCCCTTTTAAAAGTAACCCTCTTTCATGATGTCCCTTTAGCCCAAACAACCTACTCCAATCAAACTTTGCAAGCACCACTCTCCCATCAAAATTGGCTTTGCCCTACCTTGGCAGTTTGTGTGCTCGTTGTAGTTAACCACCACCCCCACGCTCCCCCCTCCCCCCCCCCACCCCTCCTCCATCTAATTACCGTGCGTTAGCATCCCTGCGGCATGCTCATTACGTCTTGTTCTTGATAAAAATTGTGCTTCCAAGCCTAAAGGGTTGAGGAGAGGTGTCATGATTGCAAAGATAGGAGTTGTCCTTTAAACCCAGCAATTATCCTACTGCATTATTAGAAGAATCGAACACAGCAGGAATGACGGAATGATCTTTAATAGCTATGTTATAATGACTGAAAGGGAAACTAGCATAAATGCACATGACCCGGTACCAAGGATTATACTGATGCTGCTCATTAATGGAATAGAAACAGGTTCCATTAGTGAGTTCTCTTGCTCTGTTAGCAAAATGTGGCCAATCAAAGACAACCTAGGCGTCAGAGCTGCACACCTTCATCACCTCTCATGATGACATTTGAGGTCAGTAGGAAAGGTTGCATTTCCCAATAAATGAGCACCTGAAAACCAAATAAACCATAGGCCTCAGTTTTTACTATACAGATGCTCCCTGACTAATGATGCTTCGACTTATGCTATTTCAACTTTACAATGGTGCAAACGCTGGGCAACGGCAGCAACCCGTAGCTCGCTTCCGGCCACGTGATCAGGTGTATTAAATCCATTTCAACGTACGACATTTTCGGTTTGCAATGGGTTTATCAGAACGCAACCCCATTGTAAGTTGAGGAGCACCTGTATGAACAAAGCCATCGCTGCTTACAATATGTCACTGGACCACCTCCAACAACAGTGGCAGTAACTGGAAGTGCATCAGAAATGCAACAGTAACTATCATTCGCTCCAATCAAAGTAACTTTGTACTTCAATAGAGTCATAGACTCATACAGCATGGAAACTGGCCCCTTGACCCATCTTGCTCTCATATGTTAAAAAATATCTGGTCCTCTTTTATGTGCTGATTTAATGCACAAAAAATATTACTGATATCAAAATATGAAGCAAACGTTTTCTAGGTTATGTGCAAGCGATGCCATTTTTAATATGCATACAGTCGGCACACTGGCAAAAGGGCAGCACAGTGGCGTAGCAGTAGAGCTGCTGCCTTACAGTGCCAGAGATCCCAGGTTCGATCCTGACTACGGGTGCTGTCTGTTCGGAGTATATATATGTTCTCCCTGTAACCACGTGGGTTTTCTCTGGGTGCTCCTGTTTCCTTCCACACTCCAAAGACATACACACTGAGGCCAATATCCTATCCAAAGACAAGTGTAGGATGGTGTTTGTGTACAGGGTGTTCGCTGGTCGGCACGGATGCTGTATCTCTAAAGTCTAAAGTCATACAACATGGAAACAGGCCCTTCCGTCCAATGTCTATGCCGACCTAAATGCCTGATTTAAGCTGGTCTTATTTGCTTGCATTTGGCCCATATCCCTCTAAACCTTTCCTGTCTATGTATCTGTCCAAATGTATTTTAAATGTTGCCATAGTATAGTTGCTCTAGCTCGTTCTATATACCCACCACCCTCTGTGTGAAAATGTTGCCCCTCAGGTACCTGTTAAATATTCTGACCCTGGAATTAAGAACCAGATGACAAAGTTTTAAGGTGAGGGAGAAAAAAATTAATTGGAATCTGAGGGGCGACTTTTTAATTCAGAAGGTGGTGGGTATAGGGAATGAGCTGCCAGAGAAGGTCATTGAGGCAGGTACTATAACAATATTTCAGAAGACACCAGGACAGATGAACGGATAGGAAAATGAATAGGAATATGGAGCAATGCAGGTAAATGGGACTAGATTAGATGGGGAATCTTGGTCGGTATGGGTGAGTTGGACCGAAGGGCCTGTTTCCGCGCTGTATGACTCTAAGCACATTATAAATGGCATCCCTTGCACAGACCCTAGATAGCGTTTGCTTTAATTTTTGTTATCAGTAATATTTTTCCTGAATTAAATCAGCTCATAAAAGAGGATGTGATATTGGTAAAAGCATTAGATAAACTGCTGCTCCACTAAGGATCAAGCAGCTCTTCAAATCGTTGTGGCATGGTGGTGTTCAGTTTCACAGAATGCGCAAGACCGAAGAACAAAAACAATTGTCAGCATGAAGTAGTAAATAACTAAATATAGACTGGCATCATCTCTCGATGGTATAGTTGAAAATTTGCAAACCTAGCAAAGTGCTAACAGAAATTCACCTGCAAATAATAATTTAGTAATACAGTAATACTAATAAATTACTGATAATAGAGACTAGCTTGTTAGCATTAGAAACAATTGTATAGTAAAGGAAAGCCTATCGGGCTATGATGCCAAGAAAATGTCAATGTTACACAGGCCTTAATTTTGTTGCATTACATATCAAAGACAGTTGACTAAACACCTTGATTGTTTAACGAGAAATATCTGCACTTTACTTTGCAATGAAAATAGGTTTCATTCATTACTATGGAGCTTCAATAAATTCAGTGTCAAATATTGTCAACTGAGAAACATTGCATTCACTTCACTGCTGATTTCAAAACAGCAGGGAAATCCTTAACGAACGAATTTGAATTACAAGTAAAAAACTGAACTGAGTCAAGCTTTCAATACTGTACTGTTAAAATAAACATTGTGTCTGAGAAATTCTATCACCATTTTTCTGCACCATGCAATGGAATTTTATCAAAACTACAAATAACACTGATTGATTGGATATTTGGTATTCAAGCAGATTTGTTTCTGAAATTAGACACAAAATGCTAGAGTGACTCAGCGGGACAGGCAGCATCTCTGGATAGAAGGAATGGGCAAAATTCCGGGTTGAGTCCCTTCTTCAGACTGAGTCAGGGGAGAGGGAGATACAGAGATAAGGAAGGATAAGGTGTGAAAAAGAGACAAAGAGGATGCAGATCAAGGAACATGTAGAATAGATCATTGTTAGCTAGGAGAACGTAACAACAAGCAAACAGAGATAAAATGTAATTGAGGACAGTCAGACTGGTCGGAGAACTGCGAAGGGGGGAGGGATGGAGAGAGATGGAAAGCAAGGGTTACTTGAAGTTAGAGAAGTCAATATTCATACCGCTGGGGTGTAAGCTGTCCAAGCGAAATATGAGGTGTTGTTCCTCCAGTTTGCGCTGGGCCTCACTCTGACAATGGAGGAGGCCCACCGAGGACAGAAAGGTCAGTGTGGGAATGGGAGGGGGAGTTAAAGTGTTTCGCAACCGGGAGATCAGGTAGATTTAGGCGGACTGAGAGGAGGTGTTCAACGTAATGATCGTCGAGCCTGTGCTTGGTCTCATCGATATATAGGAGTCCACAACTGGAACAGTAGATACAGTAGATGAGGTTGGAGGAGGTGACAGTGGGGGGATCCCGTTGGAGGTGGCAAAAATGTCAGGGGGAATATGTGCTGTATGCAACAGCTGATGTGGTGAAAGGTGACGACTAGGGGGCTCTGTCCTTGTTGCGACCAGGGGGAGGGTGAGCATGAGCGGAGCTGCAGGATATCGAGGAGACCCTAGTGATGACCTCATCTATGATGGAAGAGGTGAATCCCCATTCCCTAAAGAATGAGGACATCTCAGATGTCCTGGTATGGAACACCTCATCTTGGGCGCAGATGCGGCGTTGATGGAGGAATTGGGAGTAGGGAACAGAGTCTATAAAAGAAGCAGGATGGGAAGAAGTGTAGTCTAGATAGCTGTGGGAATCAGTAGCTTTATAATAAATTGGTGGGTATTCTCTATGGAGACCCACTATCTTGTCATTCGAGGCAGCATCTCTGGAGAGAAGGAATGGGTGACGTTTCATGTCGAGACTTCTGCAGTCCGACCAGAAATGTCACCCATTCCTCTCCAGAGATGCTGCCTGTCTCGCTGAGTTGCTCCAGCATTTTGTGTCTATCTTTGGTTTAAACCAGCATCTGCACATCCTTACTACACATCATGTCATTTGATATGTGTACTCTTATTTTCTGCCTCAGTAGTCTCCAACCTGATGGCACGAACATTGAATTCCTTATTTTCAGGTAAACTGTCCCCCTCACTCATTCTATCGATCCAGATCCTCCCACACATGATCTTCTTTGCCATCCACATCCCCACCTACTCATCTGCCCATCACTCCCACACACACCCCATTGGGTCACCTCCCCCTACTGTACCCGTCTGCCCACCCTGCCTCTCTTATTTGGTCCCATCACCTTCATTTCCCATCACTGATTTCATCATCTGTAGCCTCTGGTTATCTCCAACAATCATGCGCCATCCCCTGTCTTTATCCCCACTCATCTTTCCCCTGCCTGACATCATCCACCAATCTACCCCTCCTCGAAGATGGAGTCTGCTCGTCATACAATGACATCAAATGCATGTAACCCCCCCTTCCGCTTTCCGAGCCCCAACTCCCTCATCTTTACTATGGCTGTTCAGTCACTCAACACCTCCATCCCCCACCAGGAAGGCCTTAAAGCCCTCTGTTTCTTCCTCGACCACAGAACCATCCAATTTCCCTCTACTACACTCTACTCCACCTAGCGGAGCTGGTCCTCACCCTTAATAACTTCTCCTTCGAATCCTCCCACGTCCTCCAAGTCCAAGGCATAGCTCTGGGCACCCGCATGGCCCCAGCTATGTCTGCCTCTTTGTAGGGTACATTGAACAATCCCTGTTCCGAGCGCACACTGCCCCTATCCCCGAATTCTACCTCCATTACATTGATGACTGCATCGGTGCTACCTCCTGCACCCATGCAGAACTCATGGTCTTCATCAACTTCACCACCAATTTCCATCCTACACTCAAATTTACTTGGACCATCTCTGACACCTCCCTCCCCTTTCTTGATCTCACAGTCTCCATCACAGGAAATAGACTATTGACTAACATCTATTACAAGCCCACTGACTCCCACAACTGTCTCGACTACACTTCTTCCCACCTTGCTTCCTGCAAAGACTCTTTCCCCTACTCCCAATTCCCCCATCTATGCCGCATCTGCGCTCAAGCTGAGGTGCTCCATACCAGGACATCCGAGGTCCTCATTCTATAGGGAACTCCTGTCATAGATGAGGCCCTAACTCGTGTCTCCTCGGTACCCCGCAGCTCCGCCCTCGCTACCCCTCCCCCCAGTCACAACAGAGACAGAGTCCCCATAGTCCTTACCTTTCACACCATCAGCCATCGCATACAATACATATCCTCCGAAATTTCTGCCACCTCCAACGGGATCCCATCACTAGCCACATTTTCCCATCTCCACCCCTTTCTGCCTTCTGCAGAGACCATTCCCTCCACAACTCCCTGGTTAACTCATCCCTTCCCACCCAAACCACCCCCTCCCCAGGTACCTTCCCCTGCAACCACAGAAGAAGCAACACATGTCCCCATACTTCCTCCCACGACTCTGTCCAGGGACCCCAACCATCCTTTTAGCTTAGGCAGAGGTTCACTTGCACCTCTTCCAACCTCATCTACTGTATCCGTTGTTCCAGATGTGGACTCTTATACATCGGCGAGACAAAACGTAGACTGGGTGATCGTTTCGCTGAACACCTTCGCTCAGTCTGCCTGAACCTACTCTGGCTTTTTGTGTCTATCTTTGGTCATTTCTACCCCAGGAGAAAAGGTTTGACTGTCTACTCTATATATGCTTCTCATTATTTTATATACTTTTATCGTCTCCCCTCAACCTCTGGCGTTCCCAGGAAAACAATCCAAGTCTATCCAACTTCATCCTGTAGCATCTCTATCCAGGCAGCATTTTGGTAAACCTCCTCAGCACCCTCTCCAAAGCCACCACATCATTCATGTAATGGGGCAACCAGAACAAAACACAACAGTCCATCCTCTCCCTCATGACCTTCATCCTCACAACAATCTGCTCCTGAAATCATCCTAAGGGGATGAGCATCAAGCACAACAGCAACCATTAGTGTTTCTCCCTGCCAACGACCCTGAGAGCAGCTCAATTATGAGCTTTCATGAGTGCAGGAAGGGTTGAAGTGGCTGATAAAAGCATCTGTGGAATGTTGTGTAATATATACAGGGTGAGGTAGAGCAGAAGAATACAAACATAGGATGTTTTAAAATTTCTGCAATATAAATAATACATTTGGTCAAAATTTAAAATCCCCATCTCAACATCCTTTGGGACAAAAAGTGGAAGAGCACCTTGTAAGCGCTCTATATGTAGATTCACATGTACAAAGCTCAGAAAGAAAAGGCAAACAGTGCATGTATGTGGACATTCACTCACTTCAGTGGAGCTGTTGAGTGTATTATTTTGAAGGAAATTATAGCATCATCAGAAAAAATTACATTGTTGGTTTTTGAGGAAATCCATCAGGAATCTCATGGCCTTTTTCACTTCTTAGAATTCCTCAAATGATGCTTTAATTGGATTTTATTTTTATCAAATTACACCGTCTGAAATGCTAATAACACAACACTCAGTGTTAATCTGCAGAGATATCATAAAGCTTTACTTTAGGTTGCTGGCAGCATATACACTTTGGCATTTACACGAAATGCCTTAAGTACTCATTATTCCAACAATTTTCAATTAATGGTGATGATATATATAGCAGGTGGGATTAAAGGATACACATCTAATCAATGCATTTTAGTTGAAGCCAGCCTATTCGGTACACTTTAAAATAGTAAGATTAAATGAGAACTTACCAGTTCGAAGTTTGATCTGTATTTTATGAGGAGTTACGATGAGGGATTACGTGAAGACCCCGTCCAGCACGTATGCGCGACATTCTTCAAAGCAGCGGTGTGGATTCACAGAAAAAACACAACGATTGAAATAAATATAGTAAAGAAAAAATAAGAACTTAATTACCAGTTGATCTGTATAATAGAGGGTGGGAGCGGAGGGCACGTAATCCCTCATCGTAACTCCTCATAAAATACAGATCAAACTTCGAACTGGTAAGTTCTCATTTAATCTTACTATTTTATTTCGGAGTCACGTGAGTGACTACGTGAAGACTTCAAAGCTCTGTGATTCCGAACCGTGTACCAGCTCATGCTTCACTCACTGTCTGAAGACCTTAGAGGGAGGAAGTATGTTATCGCAATCAAGAACCTGTTTGTGAACAAAAAAGGTTTATTAATGACAACAAAAAACAGAGAGCTCCCCAGGGCTTAAATTAAATATTATCTGCAGACTCTAAAATTCTGTCTGCAAATGTAGCAGGTTGCGCCAGCGGCTTATTATAAAACCTTTGGAAAGTTCTTTCCGAGGACCATCCTGCTCTGGCCAGAATATGGTCCATAGGCACGTCCATTCGACTAGCCGCCGACGTAGATGCAGCCCTGGTGGAGTGAGATTTGTAAATATTAGTATTGACTCCCGCGGACTTAAGCACCTGCTTGAGCCACCTTGAGATGGTTTGGCTCGTCACCTGACCATGAGGCTTCTTGTGGCTTATCCATAAGGCTTTTTCTCTCCCTCTTAAGTTGTATGTTGTGTCTATGTAATTGGCGAGATGGGTCTTGGCACACAGCCGTGGGTCAGATGAATATGCCCAGAACTCCATGACTGGAGGCGTGGTACCTGGTCTAGTTTGTTTGACCAGTCCCTGAATATGGAATGTGAAACAGTCCAATGACTCTGTCATGCTGTCCAGCCTCAGAAGGTGGAGGGACTGTACCCTTTGAGCTGACACTAGTGCCATGAGCATGACTGATTTCAGTGTAAGTTGTTCCAGCGTGAGTGCCCTGGGCGGTGGCCATCCCCTAAGGTACGTCAGCACAATGCTGACATCCCAGATCTGAGTGTACCTTGGTCTGGGGGAGTTAGTATTAAAAATGCCCCTCATGATTTTGATTACTAGTGGATGGGACCCGAAAGCCAGTTGTCCTGCTGCTGGAACCAAATAAGCTGACAACGCACTCCTGGCTGTATTTATGGCGCTGTAGCTGAGTCCTTCCCGATGTAATCCAACCAGGAACTCCACAACACTGGTGGGTGTCGCTGTAGTGTAGGTAGTTCCTGTTTTGGAGCAATACCGTTCCCATTTCCTTATGTTGGTCAGGTATTGTCTCCTGGTGGACTCCCGGTGGGATGCGGTCATCATGTTGATGGCGTCCTCAGACAGTCCCAGGCCCAGTAGAGGTCTTTTTAGAATCTGCAAGCGAGGAGATTGACTCTGTCATGGCACGGATGACTAATGCCTGACACTGGGTGGATTAATAATTCCGGACTGCTGGGGAATTCCAACGGTGTTTCGACAGCCATGTCGAGGGCCACTGGGAACCATGGCTGTGTAGGCCAGTCGGGTGTTATCAAGATTCCTGAAGCGGAATCCAATTGAATCTTGCGTAATACCCGACTGATGAGGCAGAAGGGAGGAAAAGCATAAACGAACATTTTCCCCCAATACAGCGTGAATGCATCAACTGCTGCTGCCTCAGGGTCTGGTTCCCAAGCGACATACGTTGGTACCTGGTGATTCAGCCTGGATGCAAATAGATCGATATCTGGTGTGCCATATTGCTTTGTAATTTCGGCAAATACTTTGGGATTTAACATCCATTCGATGTTATCGTTAAATTTGCGTGACCTGGTGTCTGCCACTGTATTTTGCTTACCTGGTAGGTAAGTTGCTGATAACCAAGTATGTCTTTCGACACACCATTGCCAGATTAGGTTGACCAATTTGTCACACGATATCGACTTTACACCACCCATGTGGTTGATATAAGCCACCACCGTGGTATTATCTAATTGCAACCGGACATGTGCATGATGCGTATTAGATGAATATGCTTTTAAACCATAAAACGCACCCAACATTTCTAAATAGTTGATACCCCGTGTCTGTAGGCAAGATGATTCAGAATTAGTCCATCTGCCCCCTGTGCTGGATTGCATGTTAGTTGCTCCCCAGCCCAAAGCACTGGCATCCGTTTGAATGGTTAATACTGGGTTGGTGATTATTATGGGACTGGAACTGAGCCTAATGTTCCTTGTCCACCATTGTAACTCTGGAATGGATTCAGCAGTTAAATCCATAGCTCGGTCAAAGTGACCTGAGTTTTGCTTTAGTGCGTGCACTTTTGCTCTTTGTAAATTTTGGTAGTGCAAAGGCCCAAATTGTACAGCTGGAAAAGCTGCTACCATTTTACCAATAACTCTAGCTACCTGCCGTATGGTTGGCTGACGTTTATGCATTAGTTCGTGGCATGATAGTGCCAATTCTGATGCTTTCCCCTTCGGCAGAGTTACAAACATGCGAACAGTATCAATCGTAAATCCAAGATAGTCCATGGTAGTGGACGGTGTAAAATTGGATTTAACTGGATGTATGACAAACCCCAAAGTTTCAAACAAACGTTTGGTGGCTGCTACTGCCAAAATAGCTGTCTCCAAGGTTTTCCCTACTATTAAAATGTCGTCTAAGTACGCCATGACTATATGCTTTTGTTTCCTCAATAATGCCAAGGCGGGTTTTAAGATTTTAGTGAACAACCTTGGAGCGGAGGTTAGTCCATTTGGTAAGGCTTTAAATTGCCATAGCTGTTTCATCCAGATAAACTTTAAGTATTTACGATGCTCCTTGTGTATGGGTACTGAGTAGTAGGCATCTTTTAAATCAATGCCTGCTAGAAAGTACCCTCTAGAAATCAAAAGTCTGGCGGTTTGAAAAGTTTCCATCTTAAAATGTGTATACTTAACTGACTCGTTTAACGTAGTTAAGTCAATAATGATGCGACATCCACCATCTTTTTTAGTTTTAGTGAAAATATTAGACACAAATTCCAAAGGTTCATGTTTTGTTCTTTCAATGACACCTTTTGCTAGTAGCCTCACAAGTTCAGCTTGACCCTCTTGTTTCTCTTTGACTGAGAGGGTGAATACCCTTTGGGGTATATGCTGAACTGGCGGAATGTTTTCATGAACAAAGTCAATTTTATAGCCATGAATGCAGCTTAGTATGTACTTGTCATTAGTGATGGTTTCCCATGCATCCAAAAACAAGTGCAATCTCCCCCCTGATAGTATAGAGCCCCTACTGCTCATATGCTGAGAGGAACCAGATCCACCTACCTCCATGGTTACTGGTGCTACTTCTGCCTCTTCGCTGGACGATGAGGTGTCTGCTGGGCTGTAGAGGGCTGCTGTTGATGTAGATGTTGACGTTGATGTTGTTGGGGGTGGCGCATTTTCCATGGGGTCCGCTCTGGGCGCGGGCCTAAAAAAGGCTTACGGGGAATGGTTGCGGACCCCGAGCTTTCACCAGTCCCATATGGTGGTCTACGACTGGTGGACGCCGTGGGGTACTGCCGCCTGGGTTTGTTAGGTCTGCTCGGTCCCAAACCTGCCCTCACGAGACCAAAGGTCTTGGATTCTTCCTCTAGGTCTTTCACCTTTTTTGGAAGGTCCTTTCCAAAAAGCAGAATTGGAGGTTCTGAACCCGGTGTTTTGCAAAGTCCCGCAAACTTAGGGTTGAGGGCAGGCTTGATGATTTCCTTCCGTAAATTGTTTATCTGATATTGAGTGGTGCACAGCAGAGCTAATGTATCTTGCTGATTTGTGGAGATGTCCACACCATCAATGGACCGAGCATATGATGTCATCCCTGCAGTCAGGAGTTTAAGGATTTTCTGGAGCTTCAACTCCAGGTTCCTGATGTTCTGCCCCAAATGTCCCCAAATTTGGCTGTTTACAGCTGGTACATTCAATGATGTACAATTTTCTGGGGCTGTATATTGTTCAAGAGCCTCATTGACCACCCGTTCTTGTAGGGGTTTTGAGGACAGGTGGTCAATGCTGGCTGCAAGTTTCGGCTCTAAAGGCCGACCCCCTCGTGGAATGACCACGTAGCGGTTGACCACACCCAGCAGCTCTTCCTGATCCTGTACACTCTGCGTACTCCGGACATCTTCAGCCAACAACCCCTCTTGTTGACCAGCCCAGACCTGGTCGCCAATGCTGCCTTCAAAAGAAGGTGAGGCAATGGCCAGTGCCGTAAAGGGCACTGCGGGAGTGCCTGGGCTCCCTTGGCGAGTCTGCTGCTGCTCTCTCAGCAGATCTCGCTGGAGCATTTGCTCCATAAGCCGTTCCATTCGGCTTAGGCGGCTGCCAGTGCCGCTCTCGAGCGGTGTGGCATCTTCATCCGAATCGTCGGATACTACCGCCCGGTTCTGGCTGCAGGTACCTACAGCTCGCTGCTCAGGCTGCACTAGCGGTGCTGGGCTCGGCTCGGTAGTTATTGCTGCCGCCTCTTGCCCCCCCTCCAAAGAACGTTCCTCAACGGAAGACGAACGGGGGCGAGCTGCAAATTTCTTCCCTCTGGTCTTGCTCATTTTCCTGGAACATAAAGCAGACCACAGAGAAAATACTCACGGCCACGGTAAAACTTACCTGTCGGCCCGACTTTTCAATTTGTAGCGGGAGCACCTTGAACTCCCGTTCGTCGCGGGTGCACTGCATGAACGCTAATGTCGCGCATACGTGCTGGACGGGGTCTTCACTTTAATAGTGATAATGTCATTAGATTTTATTTCGGAGTCACGTGAGTGACTACTCACGTGACTCCGAAATAAAATCTAATGACATTATCACTATTAAAGTTCAATTTATCTTTAATTAAAATCTCAATGCAAGGTCCCTAAATCTCAGAAGTTATTTAAGAACTTGTCAAGAATTTGGATTACAGGACTGCATTACTTTGTGATGTTTATGGGAAATCCTGTACCCTGCAAAGCAAGTATTGTAAGTATGTAACAAGACAGATGTTGACATTATGGCCGAGAGTTAATGTAAAGGATTGAGCTTTTTAAGACTGATAGCTTTGAGACAAATGTGTGAATATAGCAAATGGCTGTGGTCAGAGAAGTCCAAAAGTTGAAATGAGATTTGGTTGATTCCTGTATGACACAATGTTTATGTAAAGGAAATTTTAATGTAAATGTTTGTGCTTATGTCAGTTGTTCATGTTAAATCACAGAGAGTGGTACAGCTCCAAATTAGGATAATACTATACCTTATTAAGGCAAGAGAGGTTGTCACCAGATCTTGGGAGAAAAAAAACTTTCCCAAAGCTCGATGAGCCAAAACTATTTGATTAATTTTGGGGCTAATACTTCAGTGGGGTGGATGTGAATCTTAGGGATCTTCTTCTCTGGTCAATAAAGTGCAGTCTTGTTGAAAGTGATGAATGTTGTCATTAAGAACACGAGAACAAACACTGTGTTGCAATATCTCATGCATGGGAATTACATAATGGAAAGCAATATCATTGGACTTGCTTGCAACAAACATTATCTGTGTGTGAACAAGGGAACAATAAAGATTTTTGGATCCAATATCCTGTGTATCGTTAATTCCGTCAGAAAATGCTGCAACTGCAATTTTGTCATTTAACAACCTAGCTGGACTGAGCAGATAACATAATGGCATCCAATATCTTGGCCTCCTGACATTCACTTCCTAATGATGGGTGTATTTTTGAACTGGAGCTGGCACTGGTTAAAAACAATCTCAAGTGGCTCTGTGCAGGAATATCTTTTGTCGTTCATTTCACCTATTTTTTAATCAATTATCAGTTAATATAATTACAAAAAGAAGGTTTTAAGACTGGCAAAAAAACACATTTCAGGCAGTTGAGAGATGATAAGGAACAAGCAGGGACATGGAAATTCTCAGATTTTCCAAAAACCTGAGCCATATCTGTACAACAGTGTAAAACTCCCTCTGATATCCCTGATTTCCCCTCCACTTTTAGAAATCCTCAACAAATTCCCCTTTTTAATCAAGCTTCCAATGATCCCTCTTAACCTTTCCATCAATGCTTTCACTTATTATATCTCTTTTATTTTTATTTCTGTTTATTATTCCCCCCCCCCCCTTAATGCAGTTCTGACTGTTTTCAACATTAAAATCACCATGTTGTAATTGAAGGCAACACATGACACAGTCTAAACACTATTTACATCCTGCTCTCATACTGAGTAGATGGTAAATGAGTCAGAGGACTGCGCACCAACATTCCTTTAATCTTGATACCTCCCACCATTATAAACTTAAAAAATCAGCATGTCACAGTGATTTGAAAAGAAGCTATATTTGAATGCTTAAGGGATGAAGTGTACCCATAAATATGTGTTGTCACCATCATAAAATCAAGCTTGGAAATGCTGATTTTCTGAATGTTGGAGGACCATATGCAGAGATTCAAATGGAAGCTATTGGAAGCTGAAATATAAACACGAAATGCTGCATACACTCAGCAGGTCAGGCACCATATGTGGCGCGGATTACACTTCATGTTGATGACCTTTCATCATTAGTGGAAACTGCCTACTGGTGAATCATTGTAGACCCATTCGGCAATTCTTATAAACTCAGACCATAGATTAGGCCTGAACTTATTTTGTGCACTGCTGCTAGCACTCAACTTATCTTTTGGAGCCCAGTGGTGGCAAGGGGGATCAGAGTATTCTCTGATACAACACTGTAAATTTATCCCACTGTTTCTAAAGCCAAGAATCAAGGACATCTCCTGAGTAAATGTCGATGATTCTTATATTCGCCAACTTTTCAACTGCTGTGTGGAGTTAATAGTTACTGAGAACTTGGTTGAATGGACTAGATGTTCTAAGAAAAGTAAAAAGAAAGCAATTGGTTTTAAAGGCAGTTGGGTGTTTCCAGCTTTACCCAAAAGAATGCAAGAAAGATTGAAAAACAAGTTAGCCTGCTCCATTGCTGTTGTAAAGGATAATAATTGGATAATCGATAAGCAAAGCCATTAATTGTCAATCCAAATATGGGAGACACACCTTAATTTCTTCTGAATAAACGAGTGAAGGAGGAAACTGGCAGACCAAAGCATCTGACGATCAGGCTGTATTTTCAGTCTTCACAAAGCAAAAAAATCTTCAAATGCTGAAAATCTGAAATAAATCAGAAATTGTTGGAAACGATTAACAGATCAGGCAGCATTGATGGATAAGTCAATGACCTTTCATCAGAACTAAAAGTTAGGAAACAAAAATGTTTTAAGTTAGAGAAGTGGGAATGGTGAAGAGAAAACACTAATTCGAGTCTGAGAAAGCGAGTCAAGAGTCAAGAGTGTTTTATTGTCATATGTCCCAGATGTCTTACTTGCTGCAGCACAACAGAATATGTAAACATAGTACACTGTATACAGTATGATAAACAAGGGAGAAAAAAAGTTCAGTATGTATATATACACATACTCACAAGTACACACACACATATATATATATATATATATAAAACATACACACATACTCAAAAAACAAACACTAGTAGTGCAATAATAATAATAATAGTCTACTGTAGTTCAGAGCTTATTTGAGGTTGTAGTGTTTAATAGCCTGATGGCTGTAGGGAAGAAGTTGTTCCTGAACCTGGATGTTACAGTTTTCAGGCTCCTGTACCTTCTTCCCGATGGCAGAGGTGAAATGAGTGTGTGGCCAGGATGGTGTGGATCTCTGATGATGCTGGCTGCCTTTTTGAGGCACCGACTCCTATAAATCCCTTCGATGGTGGGGAGGTCAGAGTCGGTGATGGACTGGGTAGTGTTCACCACTTTTTGCAGTCTTTTCCGCTCCTGGACATTCAAGTTGCCGGACCAGGCCATGATGCAACCAGTCAATATGCTCTCTACTGTACACATGTAGAGGTTCAAGAGAATCCTCTTTGACATACCGAATCTCCGTAATCTTCTCAGGAAGTAGAGGAGTTGATGTGCTTTATTTATAATTGCATCAGTGTGCGGGGTCCAGGAAAGATCTTCGGAAATATGCACGCCCAGTTGTTTGAAGTTTTTGACTCTCTCAGTATAAACAGGATTGTGGGTCCTCATCCTTCCTCTTCCAAAGTCCACAATCAATTCATTGGATTTACTGGTATTGAGAGCCAGGTTGTTGTGCTGGCACCATTTGGTCAATCGGTCGATCTCACTTCTATACTCTGACTCATCACCATCTGTAATTCGTCCAATTCCAGGAGATCAAGAGAGACCGAGTGACAAAAGTGGTAGTGGTGCCTGATTTTCCCCAAAATGTCCTCTATTCCTAGCTCACTCGTGGTCAGAGACCACGCGGTGTTAAATGAAAGGACATGATAAAATTGTATCTCAAGAAAACAAGTGCAGAAATCACAAGTTAAAGGGAGAAAGCTTCATTGGCACCACATCATTCAGGCAGTGGCCCACTATGAAGGAAACCGTTATATGCTTGAAATGAAAAGAGAATGAGAAGGTAGGAAAGGTAAAGTGTCCCTTGCAACCAGGTAGCTGTCCACTTAGAAAATGTCAGATTTATGGTTCCAGTGAATCACCACAGGACCCAAAAATAAGTCTGGGGCACAGATCCCTGGAGTCGAGAGATCACCACCAATAATAATGACAAAGATTCTTCAGATGGTTGCCAGGAAAGAGGCTATTCTCCTATAGAGGGAAGGTTGGCTAGGATAGACCTGGACTTTCTGACATTTGGAAGAGAGGTGCTCTATGAAAGGTATACGATTTTAGAGGGCTCCTCTTTGCAGGTTAGATGCTGATTGCCCAGTCAAGAGAGTCCAGAACAAGTAGTCATGGTCTCAGCATGAGGAGCTGGTACTCAGGACCATGAAGAGAAGTTTTGAACTGATGAGGCTTGTGAAGCATTTGAATTCTTTATCTTAGGGTATTTGGATACTTGGACGGTAACTGTATTCAAGTATGAGATCAATTGAATTTTGGGTATTAAGTGAATGAAGAGAGATAGGAATAGGGCAGAACAATGAATAGACAATAGGCAATAGGTGCAGGAGTAGGCCATTCGTCCCTTCGAGCCAGCACCACCATTCAATGTGATCATGGCTGATCATTCTCAATCAGTACCCCATTCCTGCCTTCTCCCCGTACCCCCTGACTCCGCTATCTTTAAGAGCTCTATCTAGCTCTCTCTTGAAAGCATCCAGATTGGCCTCCACTGCCTTCTGAGGCAGAGAATTCCACAGATTTACAACTCTCTGACTGAAAAAGTTTTTCCTCATCTCCGTTCTAAATGGCCTACCCCTTATTCTTTAACTGTGGCCCCTGGTCTGGACTCCCCCAAAATTGGGAACATGTTTCCTGCCTCTAATGTATCCAATCCCTTAATAATCTTATATGTTTCAATAAGATCCCCTCTCATCCTTCTAAATTCCAGTGTATACAAGCCTCGTCGCTCCAGTCTTTCAACATACGACAGTCCCGCCATTCCAGGAATTAACCTAGTGAACCTACGCTGCACGCCCTCAATAGCAAGAATATCCTTCCTCAAATTTGGAGACCAAAACTGCACTCAGTATGTTTGTACTTTGTTTGTTCATACATTATGTTTGTATTTTTCTTAAGGCAGGTGTTCAGTGTCACAATGCCATCTTTAGACTTGCACCAAAGACTAGAGTGCAAAATTATGGATGGAAACTCTCTCTCTTGCAATACTGAAGTAGTGGTGCACTGTTGGAGAACTATCTTTGCAGATGTTAAGTTGGCTGACATCAAACACCTAGGATGTTATTCCTGGTGTTCTCACTTATGTTTACTTCTCAATAATCATCATAAAAACATATGGTTAATATCAATATCATTGATTGTGGGAGCTTGCATTGTACAAATTGCCTGCCACGCTTCTGTGACTGTTCTTTATAACACCTCATTGCTTATAAAGTATATCCTGGGATCATAAAGTGCTACATAAATGCAAGTACTTCTTTTGCATTGACTTAGCAGCAATATTAATTAGCAGATTAATAAAAAGAAAAGTGATTAAATGAACAGTCAAAATAATCTAAGAATATCATAAGATCATAAGTGATAGGAGCAGAATTAGGCCATTTGGCCCGTCTACTCTGCCATTCAATCATGGTTGATCTTTCTCTCCCTCTTAACCCCATTTTCCTGCCTTCTTCCCATAACCTCTGACACCTGTACTAATCAAGAATCTATCTATCTCTGCCTTTAATATATCCACTGAATATATCTACTGCCTTCTGTGGTAGATAATTCCACTGATTCACCACCCTCTAACTAAAGCAATGCCTCCTCATCTCCTTCCTAAAAGAACGTCCTTCAATTCTGAGGCTATGACCTCTCGTCCTAGACTCTTCCACTAGTGGAAACATCCTCTCCACATCCACTCTATCCAAGGCTTTCACTATTCTGTACGTTTCAATGAGGTCCCCTCTCATTCTTTTAAACTCCAGCGAGTACAGGCCCAGTGCTGTCAAACGCTCATCATAAGTTAACCTATTCATTCCTGGGATCATTCTTGTAAACCTCTTCTGGACCATCTCTAGAGCCAGCACATCGTTCCTCAGAATAAACAATCTGAAACATTGACTCTGTTTTTATCCTTACACAGATGCTGTCTGACCTACTTACTAAGTGTTTTCAGCATTTTCTGTTTTTATTTAAAACAATGAAATGTTCTGAAGTATGTAGATCCCTTCTGAACAGATGTTCTTGGTTGCATTTAATATCTTGGCTTACTCGTCGATGTTGAGACGGTTAGTACTTCAGCCGTAAATCTTCTTTCCTTTTAAACTGTTGTCCTTTATTTTCATAATTTTGATTGAACTCGTGACCTTTTTGATGAATGAACATCAAGTTCTCCGTCATTTATATTCAACATTGAGCTTGAGGTTTCCCTGTGTTGGTCAATTGTAGTTGGTGAATTGCATTACCATGACAACTGAGAAATATCTGAAGATCTGCAGAATTCTCCAGGAGCATATATTGGCTCAGGGCCACTATTACTGCACCATAAAATGCTTAGCAGGCAAGTGGAAATCAGATGATGTCTAAGAATAAACAGTGAGACTAAAAACACTCATCATTGTTAAAGAAGGGCCCGGAGCAGATCAGTGGTACAATTAATAGATCTGCTGCCTCATAGTTCCAGCAATCCAGGTTCAATCCTAATCTTTGGTGCTGCCAGTTTGGAGATTGTATGTTCTCTCTGGATTCACTTTCCTCCCTGGTTCCATTGCTGTGCTATTTAGTAGGTTTATTGACCACTGGGAATTGTTCCTCGTATGTCAAAGTTACTATCTGAATATGGCCAGTTAAATTTGTGCAAAAGAGATTCATAGAAACATAGAAACATAGAAAATAGGTGCAGGAGTAGGCCATTCGGCCCTTCGAGCCTGCACCGCCATTCAATATGATCATGGCTGATCATCCAGCTCAGTAACCTGTACCTGCCTTCTCTCCATACCCCCTGATCCCTTTAGCTAAAAGGGCCACATCTAACTCCCTCTTAAATATAGCCAATGAACTGGCCTCAACTACCTTCTGTGGCAGAGAATTCCACAGACTCACCACTCTCTGTGTGAAGAAATGTTTTCTCATCTCGGTCCTAAAAGACTTCCCCCTTATCCTTAAGCTGTGACCCCTGGTTCTGGACTCCCCCAACATCGGGAACAATCTTCCCGCATCTAGCCTCTCCAACCCCTTAAGAATTTTATATGTTTCTATAAGATCCCCCCTCAGTCTTCTAAATTCCAGCCCAGTCTATCCAGTCTTTCCTCATATGAAAGTCCCGCCATCCCAGGGATCAATCTGGTGAACCTTCTCTGTACTCCCTCTAAGGCAAGAACGTCTTTCCTCAGGTTAGGAGACCAAAACTGCACACAATACTCCAGGTGCGGTCTCACCAAGGCCCTGTACAACTGCAGCAGAACCTCCCTGCTCCTAAACTCAAATCCTCTTGCTATGAATGCCAACATACCATTCGCTTTCTTCACTGCCTGCTGCACCTGCATGCTTTCTTTCAATGACTGGTGCACCATGACACCCAGGTCACGTTGCATCTCCCCATCTCCCAATCGGTCACCATTCAGGTAATACTCTGCTTTCCTGTTCTTGCCGCCAAAGTGGATAACCTCACATTTATCCACATTATATTGCATCTGCCATGCATTTGCCCACTCGCCTAATCTATCCAAGTCACTCTGCAGCCTCCTAGCATCCTCCTCGCAGCTAACACTGCCACCCAGCTTCGTGTCATCCGCAAACTTAGAGATGTTGCATTCAATTCCCTCGTCCAAATCATTAATATACATTGTAAATAACTGGGGTCCCAGCACTGAGCCTTGCGGTACCCCACTAGTCACTGCCTGCCATTCCGAAAAGGACCCGTTTATTCCTACTCTTTGCTTCCTGTCCGCCAACCAATTTTCTATCCACCTCAACACTGAACCCTCAATACCGTGTGCTTTAAGTTTGTACACCAATCTCCTATGTGGGACATTGTCGAAGGCCTTCTGAAAGTCCAGATATAACACATCGACTGGTTCTCCCTTATCCACTCTACTAGTTACATCCTCGAAAAATTCTATAAGATTCGTCAGACATGATTTGCCTTTGGTAAATCCATGTTGACTTTGTCCGATGATTTCACCACTTTCCAAATGTGATGCTATCACATCTTTAATAACTGACTCTAGCATTTTCCCCACTACCGATGTTCGGCTAACTGGTCTATAATTCCCCGTTTTCTCTCTCCCTCCCTTTTTAAAAAGTGGGGTTACATTAGCTACCCTCCAGTCCTCAGGAACTACTCCAGAATCTAAAGAGTTTTGAAAAATTATCACTAATGCATCCACTATTTCTGAGACCTGGACTAGTATGTTGCCTGGAATGGAAAGCTTTAATTGCAGGGAGAAATTGGATATTGTTGGTTTGTTCCTAGAGGAACATTGGTAGGTAGAAGGGTGACATTATAATTTATAAGATTATGAGGGCATAGGATAGATAGTCAAAGTCCTTTTTCCAAGGTAGAGAAATCTAAAGCGAGAGGGCATGTTTAAGGCTTGAATGGAGAAACTTAAATTGAGCACAAATTAAAAAAACTGTTGGAAATCTGAAATAAAATTGTTTATTGTCTATAGTTGTACAAACAAGGAGATGAACATGCCGGGCTTTACTTATTCCGCATACAAGTCGTAGCTGGCTGCTCTGTCCCGGGTCTCAGATCTGTCCGGTCGTTGGTCTGTCCAGGTCTGGTGAGAACTGTATGCTCTCCCTCCCTGTGCCTGGCCCTCCCTGTCCCTTATGCCCATATATATATATACACCACCCTGTGTATCTAACGACCACCCCCAAGTGTCAAAAATAATACGGCAAGGTATATCTAGAGAAAATAATATAATATGCCAACAGTAGCTAGTCTAAACATAAAGGGCTCCAACACCATGATTGAATGGCAGAGTAGACTTGATGGGCTGAATGGCCTAATTCTGCTCCTATCACTTATGAAAAATGCTGGAAACCCTCAACAGGTCAGCCAGCAAGTGTGAAAAGAAAAACAGAGTTAATATCTCTGGCTGAAGACAACACATGGAGCAATAGGGACTTGTAATACTTTGTCTGGAAAGCACAATTCATAATGATATTTATTTCAGTGCCACCTGATTGAAAATGTGCTCGGCCCAGAATTATACGGTCATAAGAAATAGGAGCAGAATTAGGTCATTCGGCCCATCAAGTCTACTCCGCCATTCAATCATGGCTGAACTTTCCCTCCCCCTAACCCCATTCTCCAGCCTTCTTCCCATAACCTCTGACACCTGTACTAATCAAGAATCTATCTATCTCTGCCTTAACTATATCCACTGACTTGGTCTCCACAACCTTCTGTGGCAAAGAATTCAACAGCTTTATCATCCTCGGACTAAAGAAATTCCTTCTCATCTCCTTCCAAAAAGAACGTCCCTTAATTCTGAGGCTATGACCTCTAGTCCTAGACTCCCCCACTAGTGGAAACATCCTCTCCACATCCACCCTATACAAAGCTTTCACTACTCTGTACGTTTCAATGAGGTCCCCACTCATCCTTCTAAACTCCAGCGAGTACAGGCTCAATGCTGTCAAATGCTCATCAAATGTTAACCCACTCATTCCTGGGATCATTCATGTAAACTTGCTCTGGACCCTCTCCAGAGCCAGCAGATCCTTCCAAGTAAAACAATCACAGTTTCTGAGCCATTTTGGTTTACATCACCAATCTGAACAAGAACTTCCCAATGTCAGATGTGCATCACATTTTTGGTATTTCAGTTGAACAATAATAGTGGACCATGGACGGAAAATTATGCTGAACTGCCATAAGAGAGAGAGCATTTTTGGCCACTCCCAGCAAAGCCCCATATTTACCTTCTATCCTTTTGGCCTTCCCCTTGCCTCTTCTCCACACATGGCACTGAAAAATCTAGACCATCCATCTACGACCTGAA
Source organism: Rhinoraja longicauda (assembly GCF_053455715.1). Classification (NCBI taxonomy): domain Eukaryota; kingdom Metazoa; phylum Chordata; class Chondrichthyes; order Rajiformes; family Arhynchobatidae; genus Rhinoraja; species Rhinoraja longicauda. The sequence goes on along the minus strand of NC_135962.1, from coordinate 41,239,123 downwards.
CTTCCCAACCCATCCATCTTTGTCCCTTCACAACCTTCCCCTCCACACTCCTGAATCACTTAGGCCTATGACCCCACCAACTATTCCCTGAGCCTCATAATGAATATATTGATCCCCAAACATTCCAAATCACTTTTCCATTTTCACCCATCTGCACACTCTGCGGCATTCTTGCTTTTCAACAAATCCCCACTAGACTCTAAGCTCTGAACTTGATCAGATTGACAAATATTCTGCAAGTTGAATGCTACCCAAGGTCCATCAGATGAAGATGAGATCACAAGATCAAGCCAGTTGGGGGTTGGTAGGGATTATCCTGGGAAAGGTCATGATCAAGTGGGGATTAGTTGGGGGGGGCAATGAATATTATTCTGATCATGAGTGGGATGTTACTTGTGGAGTTCTGTCCATAGTGGCATGGTATCCACATAATGGTGAGATCATAGAATCACAGGCACATAAAACATTACAGGCCATTGATGGAGGTCATTGATGATGGGATAGGAGGATCAGAACAACTGTGGGAACGGCATTTACTGTTTGAGTTATGGGGGATGGGGCTAGCAGTGTGAACAAGTAGTGCTCTTCGCTTGTGGATCATGCCATTCTCTCCATCTTTCACCTTTTGGTTTCCCCAAGGCATGGATATTTCTATCCATTCTTGGGGAAACCAAAACATACTGATATGAATTAAAATGTCTAAAATAAAGACAAACAACTTAATTACAATATTTAAATGATATACCCACATCCAGCATGGTGGTTTTTCACCAACCCATCTTCTGCGAGGTTAAAAATATAAATGAATAGGCTTGAGATGACTGGGTTGTGGGCTTTTCAGATGTTTTGAATTTAGTTGCAGCCCTCAGCAGCCTTGTTTTTGGAAGCTAATGATTCAGACCTCTGTTAACCAGAAAGATTGTTCAGGTGAAGGCAACATGTTAATATGTTGTGCATACTGAAATTGATCTGTAATAACCACTGTTCCAGTACAGTAGATCTTGACAATGTGTAGGTATTAAAAGCAGCTAATGATTATTGCAGGCTGCTATCCGCAAGGTCTGGGCCAATACTTTGTAAATAAAAAATACATTTATTTCAAGCCATTGACTGTTTGATGAATAAAGTGGTATATTAAGTCAGTAGAAGTCAGATCGATCAATTTAAAATTGTTATTTTTGAGATATTTTGTATCAGGTCATATTTACCATTTTTTCTTAGATTCCCATCAGGAGAAAGTTTTATTTTTCAATTCTCAACTATCATATGCTCAAAGTAACCAAATGTCATGCTTTAGAAGAGCAGGGAGTGTTTTAATTTTTTTCTATAAGTTCATTCGAGGGTTTCTTAATTCGATGTATTCTCAGTTTTGTGATGGTAATCTATCATTGGCAAGAATGTTAAGCTATTCCTTTGCAACTTTTAGTATTTTCCATAAGTTGGCAGCCCTGGTTTTTATCTCAGTTTATGAATAAACCCAGGAAACCACATAAAGCGCCATCCCAATTTAGATCAATTAATCCTGCAGAGATCATTATTTGAACTTTGCGGTATCCTTTACAGTCACCACTTTAAACTCCAGAAAACGGCTTTGGAAAAACAGCTATTTAAAAGTCATTCAAGCGATGTGGCTGCCATAGCAACACCTGCATTTATTGTCCATTACTAATTGCATGTGTTGTAAGAAAACATTTAAGAGTTAAGAGTCAACCACAGTGGTTATACATTGGCCAGACCAGATAAGGAAGACAAATTTATTTTCCAAGGACCTCAGTGAACCAAAGAGGTTTTAAATTATTTTGAATTTGCCATTTATTAACTTATTTAAAAGAAAATCAATTTTTACTCCATTTATTTAAATGACTGAGCTGCCATGGAGGGATGCAAATTTATCTCTGAATTATTGGTCTAGAACTCTGGCTACTTCTCCAGTAACCTATCCACTGCACCACCTGTTACTTTAATTCCAGTTCTAATTTAAATCCTGATGGTCAACTCCCATTTCCTTGTGGCATAAAAGGAAAAATATTATCATTTTCAACTTCCTTTTCCTCCCAGATGTCACATAATATTCTGTATATGGAGAAAAGCTAAAGTCTCTTCCCTAATAAGCGAATTCGGCATCTTGACCGCGCATGTGCAGGTCATAGGTCACATGTGCTAAACATTCTCGCCAGCTGAGATGTTGCGTGTATACGGACCTGCGTTTCATCCGTATTTTCCAGTTTTGCTTCTTCGAGGTAAGAAAATACTGCTTTCAAAACTATTAATTAGGTGTATTTATGGTTCATTTGTACAAACCTACGATAATTTTGTAGGTTTTATTGCTTTATACTTCGGCGAGTGAGCGAGATCGTGACGATTTTCTTTTGCATTGTAAGTTGTACCGGAGCTGCTCCTCAAGTGGAAATATGTCGCACTTCCCAAACCATGAGTTATTATAGGTTTTCTCAATCGTTCTTGGATTGTCGGCGATGCAAAAGAAAAACAAACGTTTGAGTGAATTAATTGCTGCTTTGTGCGGGCCTCGCAAAATGAATAGCTGCTCTGTGGGGTCTCGACCTGAAACAGCAGCCTTTCCTTCTCCCCAGAGATGCTGCCTGTCCCGGTGAGTTACTCCAGCATTTTGTGTCTACCGGAGTGATGTGTTTCTGGGTGATATTATGGGGAGGGTTTGATCAGACAAACCGCTCTGCTGGATGCTGACCTCTGCAGCTGTCTAATCGCCGCACGAACAGCAGCTTCAAGTTTACAGTGGTCATCTATTGACATTCCGGACTACAGCCACCGCCCGCACAAAGCAGCAATTCATTCACTCAAACATTAGTTTTTCTTTTGCATCGCCGACAATCCAAGAACGATTGAGAAAACCTAGAATAACTCATGGTTTGGGAAGTGCGACATATTCCCGCTTGAGGAGCAGCTCCAGTACAAGTTACAGTGCAAAAGAAAATCGTCACAATCTCGCTCACTCACCGAAGCATAAAGCAATAAAACTACAAAATCATCGTAGTTTTGTACAAATTAACCATAAATACACCTAATTAATAGTTTTGAAAGCAGTATTTTCTTACCTCGAAGAAGCAAAACTGGAAAATACGGTTGAAATGCGGGTCTGTATACACGCAGCAGCTCAGCCAGCGAGAATGTTTAGCACAAGTAACCTATGACCTGCGCATGTGCGGTCGAGATGCTGAACTCGCTTATTAAACCAGGACCTTGGCAACTTTGGGTGGGTATCCTAACCACTCGATTAGCAGAGCAGATTAACACACCTTACTGCAGTTCAGGTTAAATACTGATGCACACTGTCAGATACGAGAGTTAAAATGGCCAATGTTTCTGTGGAGAGTGCTCTTATTTCTGATTCAAGAAGTCATGGATTCAAAGCTCCAACTTCATGCTCTGATGTATCATGTGTCCCGTTACATGTATTAAATCCTCATTCTATAGAATCTGTGTTTTGATCTCTTCTACTGCCATCTATAGAAGTAAACTTTGTAAGTGAAGTGCAATGGGCAGTGACTAATCACTTGTTGCAGATAAACAACAAGTGATTAAGTATTGATTGCTTCCATTTTCTTTTCAATTAAATATTAGATTGAAGTTCCAGCCAACTTTTTTAAGTTTACAGAAGAGGACACATGGTACTATTTGAAGAAGGACAGGAAGGACAGGAAATTGGTGGAGTAAAGGGGGCTTTTCCGTGTTTTATTCATCTCTGTCCACATATTTAGGTGATTTATCATGCTGGCAACTAGAAATGTGTTCACAAAACTCTGAATAAACACCCCTATGCTGTTAAAAATAAGCTTAACTTGGACAAAAGCAATTCTACACACATTCCCAGCAGCGGAAGTGCCCATTAGGAAATACGTCACCTCACATTTTGATAGGATTTTTATTTTGCAGCAGAAATCTTCCCCAGTCAATGATAATGAAATGGACAGAATTTATCTGTAGTGATTCTCAATCATACTGGACAAAAAATGTACAGCTCTCATTTGCTCAATGAACAACCAGGTTCTTTAATCTTCCTCCCCTGAAACCATGCTTTTCAAAGGCCAACTTTCAAACTGTATTTTTTCTCCTTACAGTGACTTCCTCTAACATCAAATGTGACCTTCAAGATGCCTTGACTGCTTTGTCCCTGGAGGCTATGCACAATCACCCCAGCTATTCTCAGAGTTGTTGCATGCTGCTGCTGCTGATCTGTCATAATTCACAGATTTCTGTTCAATTCAGTAGGCTACGAAAACTCAGACTGAAGGACAGGAGACTTCTACTTTGCCTTCAGCTCACAGGAGCAGGCAGAGTAGGGACAGGCATTAGCCTGCCAGTAGCTTGAGAGTATTTTGTTCAAATGTCAACATAAGAAAACAAAAGAAAAATGCATGAGAGAATCAAGCATGTGTGGAAATAGTGTAATGTCTGGTATTGACATATTTGTTTAAGTCTCTGTGCAAAATTAAAGCTGCCTTATGACCATAGATTTTGAAAAGAATAATGCTTTCATTAAACATATAACCATATAACCATATAACAATTACAGCACGGAAACAGGCCAGTTTGGCCCTTCTAGTCCATGCCGAACACTTTCTCCGACCTAGTCCCATCTACCTGCTCTCAGACCATAACCCTCCAATCCCTTCCCATCCATATACCTATCTAATTTACTCTTAAATAATAAAATCGAGCCTGCCTCCACCACTTCCACCGGAAGCTCATTCCATACAGCCACCACCCTCTGAGTAAAAAAGTTACCCCTCATGTTACCCCTAAACTTTTGTCCCTTAATTCTGAAGTTATGTCCCCTTGTTTGAATCTTCCCCACTCTCAAAGGGAAAAGCTTACCCACGTCAACTCTGTCCGTCCCTCTTAAAATTTTTAAAACCTCTATCAAGTCCCCCTTAACCTTCTGCGCTCCAAAGAATAAAGACCCAACCTGTTCAATCTCTCTCTGTAGCTTAAGTGCTGAAACCCAGGCAACATTCTAGTAAATCTCCTCTGTACTCTCTCTATTTTGTTGACATCCTTCCTATAATTTGGCGACCAGAACTGCACACCATATTCCAGATTCGGCCTCACCAATGCCTTGTACAATTTTAACATTACGTCCCAACTTCTATATTCGATGCTCTGATTTATAAAGGCAAGCATACCAAACGCCTTCTTCACCACCCTATCCACATGAGATTCCACCTTCAGGGAACAATGCACAGTTATTCCCAGATCCCTCTGTTCCACTGCATTCCTCAATTCCCTACCATTTACCCTGTACGTCCTATTTTGATTTGTCCTACCAAAATGCAGCACCTCACACTTATCAGCATTAAACTCCATCTGCCATCTTTCAGCCCACCCTTCCAAAAGGCCCAAGTCTCTCTGTAGACTTTGAAAATCTACTTCATTATTAACTACACCACCCATCTTAGTATCATCTGCATACTTACTAATCCAATTTGCCACACCATCATCCAGATCATTGATGTCAATGAAAAACAACAGCGGACCCAACACAGATCCTTGGGGTACTCCACTAGACACTGGCCTCCAACCTGACATACAGTTGTCAACCATTACCCTCTGGTATCTCCCATTCAGCCATTATTGAATCCATCTTGCAACTTCACTATTAATACCCAATGATTTAACCTTCTTAATCAACCTTCCATGTGGAACTTTGTCAAATGCCTTACTGAAGTCCATATAGACAACATCCACAGCCTTGCCCTCATCAATTTCCCTGGTAACCCCTTCAAAAAATTCAAGAAGATTAGTCAAACATGACCTTCCAGGCACAAATCCATGTTGACTGTTCCTAATCAGGCCTTGTTTATCCATATGTTTATATATATTGTCCCTAAGTATCTTTTCCATTAATTTTCCCACCACAGACGTCAAACTAACAGGTCTATAATTGCTAGGTTTACTTTTAGAACCTTTTTTAAACAAGGGCACAACATGCGCAATGCGCCAATCTTCCGGCACCATCCCCGTTTCTAATGACGTTTGAAATATTTCCGTCATAGCCCCTGCTATTTCTGCACTAACTTCCCTCAATGTCCTAGGGAATATTCTGTCAGGACCTGGAGACTTATCCACTTTTATATTTTTTTAAAAGTGTCCGTACCTCCTCTTCTTTGATCCTCATGGTTTCCATCGCTACTCTACGTGTTTCGCTTACCTCGCATAATTCAATATCCTTCTCCTTGGTGAATACCGAAGAAAAGAAATTGTTTAATATCTCCCCCATTTCTTCCGGCTCAGCACATAGCTGTCCACTCTGACTCTCCAATGGACCAATTTTGTCCCTCGCTATCCTTTTGCTATTGACATATCTGTAGAAACCCTTGGGGTTTACTTTTACATTACTTGCCAAAGCAACCTCATATCTTTTTTTTTTTTTCTAATTTCCTTCTTAAGATTCCTTTTACATTCTTTATATTCCTCAAGAACCTTATTTACTCCCTGCCGCTTATATATATTGTATATCTCCCTCTTTTTCCGAACCAAGTGTCCAATTTCCCTAGAAAACCACAGCTCTTACAACTTATTATTCTTTCCTTTCCACCGAACAGGGACATAAAGACTCTGTACTCTCAAAATTTCACCTTTAAATGTCCTCCATTTCACTATTATATCCTTCTCATAAAACAAAATGTCCCATTTCACTCCTTTTACTCCTTTTAAATCCTTTCTCATCTCCTCAAAGTTAGCCTTTCTCCAATCCAAAATCTCAACCCTTGGTCCAGTTCTGACCTTCTCCATAATTATATTGAAACTAATGGCATTGTGATCACTGGACCCAAAGTGCTCCTCAACACATACCTCCGTCACCTGACCCGTCTCATTTCCTAACAGGAGGTCCAACACTGCCCCTTCTCTGGTAGGTACCTCTACGTATTGCTGCAAAAAACTATCCTGCACACATTTTACAAACTCCAAACCATCCAGCCCTTTTACAGAATGTGATTCCCAGTCTATGTGCGGAAAATTGAAATCACCCACAATCACTACTCTGTGCTTACTATTCTTAAATAATAAAATCGAGCCTGCCTCCACCACTTCCACCGGAAGCTCATTCCATACAGCCACCACCCTCTGAGTAAAAAAGTTACCCCTCATGTTACCCCTAAACTTTTGTCCCTTAATTCTGAAGTTATGTCCCCTTGTTTGAATCTTCCCCACTCTCAAAAATTAGTCAAACCGGACAGTCCTTAAATAATTCCTCTCTTTCAGGTGCAAAATTCCTTTTGAATTATTTGTTCACATTTTCCCCAACAATTTCCCTACCACTGATGTTAGACTATCCAGCCTGCAATTTCCTGGATTAACCCTGCTGCCTTTCTTGACCCTAGTTCTGTAATCGCTGTCCTCCAACCATTTGGCATTTTGCCTGTCGTCAGAAAAGATACGAAACTTTCTGTTGGAACTCTAGCAATCTGGCAGAGATGGAGGGGTGCAGGGATGCAGGGCTGAAGAGGGTGCCTTTCTATCGAGGACAGACAGCAGATTTTAGGATGTTCCAGAGGTTCTGGGGTCAGACAGCACTGGTGATCTTGATAACTGATTATGTCTAAGTCCAGAGAATGTAGTTCTGCAGGTTTCTGGCCTTGAAATCCTGTATCATTGTGAATCGAGTTCCAGGTCTGATAGAAGGTCAAAATCTGAAATGTCACCTCTCTCCACAGTACTGAGTATTTTCAGCATTTTCTGTTTATATTTCTGGTGATTCCGAGAACAGATTGATTCAAGAGATGTTGGTGGGTTGGAGGCTAGGATAATCTTGGTTATGTGATTTTGTTTTTTCAAGCGTAGGAAGAATAGTTCCAAACTTCAGCGGCACTAGAAGGGTGATCCATCACACTGTAGTGTGTGTACACTGAGGAGCGTCCAGCTGATGAGGAGAGTTCAGGTAAAGCAGGGACGAGTATTCTGGTGATGACAAATGCAGGATTGGCATCAAATAATGGGAGGCTTGGGTTGGGAGCATTGAAGACCTATTCAGGGTGCCAACCTATCTGGGGTTATTCTGAGCCATCAGGCAATCCACAACAATATTCTAATGCTGCCAATCTAGTTTCTTGTGTGAACTTTATTTTCAAATTCAAACATAGCTTATTATAAAATTAACAATGTTGTAATAAAATATTTAATAACAATGTTGAATTAATTAGGTTTACTAAGGTGATTGCATACAAATGAACACCTGTGACTTAATTAGCCTGTATTGATTTTTTGAAGATATATTCATATGCAATGACTCAAAAGAAAATATTGTTGAAAAATAATGCAAAGTAGAGAAAAAGAAAGAAAAAGAGTTAGAGAGAGAACATCCATTTGTTTTTAAGCTCAACATTTTGTGAACTATTAATGAATGACCAAGAGATTTGATAACACTATACCAATACCATACCAGGTATCATAAATTCCAATGTCACACAATGTGTTTAAAAAATGTTGCCCACTAGACTGGTTTCGGCAAACAATGCCATGACTTATGTCCAATGTTGGGTGAGTCCAGAACCAGGGGTCACAGTCTTAGAATAAAGGGAAGGCCATTTAAAACTGAGGTGAGAAGAAACTTTTTCACCCAGAGAGTTGTCAATTTGTGGAATTCTCTGCCACAGAGGGCAGTGGAAGCCAAATCACTGGATGGATTTAAGAGAGAGTTAGATAGAGCTGCCAATGCAGGACATAAAAGCAGCTCAATCCAAAGTCAACACCAGGAGGCAGTGGGAATCTGTATTACACCGACAGGATATGCCAGAGATACCCAGCAGGACTGGAAGCATTTGTGCGGAGAGTAAGAGAATCAGTATTTCAATTTTACATCAGAGTACAGGGCATCTTGGGGCTCTTGCAAACAGAGTGACTGCCCACCCCAGAGTTCCAGCTAGGATTGTGGTGGTCAGTGCTGGATCTCCAGCTTACTGAGTATTGTGCAGGGATCATTGGGTATCATATTCATGAAATGCAGGGATAGGGAAATCAAGTTTGATCCGTGCACCTTCTTCTTCATCTTCTAAGACAGTTCCTTGGAGTTGAGGGTGACTCCCACTTTAGTTCTGTGGGTTCTGGGCTGGATGATGAGATACATGCGGGACCCAGAGACTCAGTCACAGCTGGAGTGTGCAGGTGGTGAGGTGGTACATTCCTTCCCTCAATTCCACTGTCCCTCAGTGTGCTCCTGATACTTGGACTGGAGGCTCTCAGCCCAAAGGCTCCATTTCCATTTTGAATGCTTATGAGCCAGGAATTCCTATGGAATAATGGGGAAAAAGGTCTTTGAGAACTTTGTTGAATCTTTTCCTTTGTCTGCCTGGTAATTTCTATGCATGACAGAGCTTCAAACAGATGGTCTATTTCAGGATTTTGATGTCAGGTTTGCAAATGAAGTGGCCTTCTCAATGGAGGTGGAAGAGGGTAACTGAGATCTCATTGCTGGGATGTGTATACCAGGAGAGTAAACATAGAAAATAGGTGCAGGAGGAGGCCATTCGGCCCTTCGAGCTAGCACCGCCATTCATTGTGATCATGGCTGATCGTCCCCAATCAATAACCCGTGCCTGCCTTCTCCCCATATCCCTTGATTCCACAAGCCCCCAGAGCTCTATCTAACTCTCTCTTAAATCCATCCAGTGATTTGGCTTCCACTGCCCTCCGTGGCAGAGAATTCCACAAATTGACAACTCTCTGGGTGAAAAAGTTTCTTCTCACCTCAGTTTTAAATGACCTTCCCTTTATTCTAAGACTGTGGCCCCTGGTTCTGGACTCACCCAACATTGGGACCATTTTTCCTGCATTTAGCTTGTCCAGTCCTTTTATAATTTTATATGTTTCTATAAGATCCCCTCTCATCCTTCTAAACTCCAGTGAATACAAGCCTAGTCTTTTCAATCTTTCCTCATATAACAGTCCCGCCATCCCAGGGATCAATCTTGTGAACCTACGCTGCACTGCCTCAATTACAAGGATGTCCTTCCTCAAATTAGGAGACCACAACTGTACACAATACTCCAGATGTGGTCTTACCAGGGCCCTATACAACTGCAGAAGAACCTCTTTACTCCTATACTGAAATCCTCTTGTTATGGCCAACATTCCATTGCCAATTGATCTGGAGGATTTTGCAGGGACAGAGTTGTTGGCATGCCTGTGGTGCTTTGAGAAACTTGCTGTAGGTTGTCCCTGTCTGTGATGAATATAAGAAGTCAGGGTTCACGACTGCCTTGCAGGCATGGTTAATTTCATCTTTGATGTTTGCCTTCACCTCAGGTGTCCCTGAAGAATATGAAATAGTACATGTTTTCTAGGGACTGAGCATGGATATTTATTGTTGGAGGGTGGTATTACACAGCAGGTAGATCTCTGTTTTATAGATGTTTTGCTTTGTTGAATTATTTCCCCTTAACATCTTTGAAGTAATTTTATAATGGCAATTGAAGCTTAATAAGTAAGCACAAATTCACATAGTCTGTTTGCCCACATGCATACAGGATGGCCCTGCAGAGAGTAGTGCGTTCGGCAGAACGCACCATGGGAACTACACTCGTCCCCCTGCAGGACCTATACATCAGGAGGTGCAGATCCAGAGCAAGTAAGATTATGAGGGACCCCTGCCACCCCAGTAATGGACTGTTCCAGATGCTACGGTCAGGCAAACGCCTCCGCTGTCACGCTGTGAAAACGGAGAGGATGAAACGGAGTTTCTTCCCACAGGCCATCAGGACTGTCAACTTTTATAACTCCAGAGACTAAATTTTTGTCTACACTATAGTAACTTATTAACTTTATTTATATGCTGTAACTGTAATTCTTTTTTGTGCACAATCCGCAGGCATTGCCACTTTCATTTCACTGCACATCGTGTATGTGTATGTGACAAATAAACTTGACTTGACTATAGAAAGCTCAATAAATGATCGTCCTGAAGCTGGTAATGTTCAGAAATAGCTTTGGTCTATTTTTAGGTCTTTAGCTCTGTTCTCTTCCATTATCGTTGTACTCCTAGCCTTTCAGCCATGCTCTCCCAAGTATATTAGAGTCATAGAGAGATACAGTGTGGAAATAGGCCCTTTGGCCCAACCTGCCCACACCAGCCAACTAGTCCCATCTTTGGTCCATATCCCTCCAAACCTGTCCTATCCATGCACCTGTCTAACTGGTTCTTAAATGTTGGGATAGTCCCTGTCTCAACTACCTCCTCTGGCAGCTTGTTCCATACACCCACCACCCTTTGTGTGAAAAGGTTACCCCTCAAATTACTATTAAATCTTTTCCCCTTCACCATAAACCTATATCCTCTGGTCCTCGATTCACCTACTCTAAGCAAGAGACTCTGTGCATCTACCCGATCTATTAGTCTCATGATTTTACACACCTCATTAAGATCACCCCATATCCTCCTGCACTCTAAGGAATAGAGTCCCAGACAACTCCACCTATCGCAATAGCTCAGACCGTATAGCCCTGGCAACATCCTTGTAAATCTTCTCTGTACCCTTTCCAGCTTGACATCTTTCCTATGACATGGTGCCCAGAACTGAACACAATACTTTATATGCGGCCTCACCAACGTCTTATACAACTGTGACATGATTATTGCTAATCATATTCTCACAATCTGGTTACAGACCAGAGTTTTCGTGCAGAACTGTCAATTTAAAAACCAGGCTTGGCACCTATGTCTCTTGCTGGGAAGGACCAGCTTTTCTGTCTTTGGAGTATATACAGTACATCTCCAATGTGTATTGGAGATAATTGACTAAAACAAGATGCACATGTTTTAGCAGCTCCCTTTGTCTCTTTGTGATTCATGATATTCTTGACACCAAACAAAATAAAACACAAGGAAACACAAGGACATATGGAAGAGGAGCAGGGGCATGCCGGATAGCCATTTTCTGCAGTTTTGTGACAAGATTTGGCTGATTTTCTACTTCCTTTTCTTTTGCTGCCTGATTTCCATTGTCCTCCATTCCACTGGATTTCAAAAAAATCTTCCACTTAGCCATGAATAAACTCAAAGACTGAACATCCCCAGTTCATGAAAAGAATCTCTGCAAAGCAAAAGATTCCCTTGAATCTGACATCCAAACAATTGTCATCATTAGATTTCCACTGGGAGTTAAAGTAGAAGAGTGAATTGTGGTCCCATGTTGAAAGGCTTAAAGATTGTTGCTTTCTGATGGATTGGCATAGAGACTTAATTTGGGTGAAGCAGTAAAAGAGATAATTATTGGTCTGATTAGTTTATCTTTCTACATAATACAATAAAATGGCAGTTTACCTTATCTTAGCATATGCCTTGAAGCCATTAACCAATTTCCTATCAATCCATGACCCAGTGATGTGAGATTTTAATAAATTCAATGTGAGTTTTGTGAAAAGAAGCCTAGTGAGGACGAAAGCTTGGAAAAAGGAAGGTATATGGTCAGTTTAAATTAATCTTCTGCACAAATTGGGATAGCATGATGTAAAACAGTTTGGCTGAGGCAGTGACCATAGAGTGGAAAAGATATTGGAGAGAAAGGTTTTGGAGGGAAAGGTAATTGAGGGACCTAAGCATTTGGAAATAATTTGGTGGACACCAGAGCAATTTCCATACCTATCTTTTCCATTGTTTCAACATGATTAGTATTTCTAATCTATCAGTAGAAAACATTTAGCAATGTTGAATATACACTGGAATTTGTTAACACTTTTTTTTCAGTTTGACACCATAAATTAGCATGAAATTGATCAAATGTTAAAACAGTAGGATTACCAGCTATTTGCTGTATAACTGGCCAGGCAGTGGCTTTGGACCTGTTGTCACTTACTAGATGCCAACAGAGCATTACTTAATTACTTAGTGCAATTACTTAATATTGCTTCTCAATGCCCTGGTCTACTTTCTATATACCCTTGACTGTGTAGCCAGACACAGCACCAATGCCAACTTTAAATTCTCCGATGATACCACCGCTGTGGATGAATAACAGGTAATTAGTCAGAGTACAGCAGGGAGATTGATAATCTGGTTAAATGCTGCCAGAACATCAATCTTGCTCTCAGCATTAGCAAGACCAAAGAGTTGATTATTGACTTCCCGAAGGGCCAGACAAAACCCATTGTCCTGGGACCAGCACAATCATAAAGAGAGGTTATCAATGCCTCTACTTACTTAGAAGATTTTGGAGTTTCAAGATGTCGCCAAATGCTCTGTTGAATTTCTGTATAGGTACGGTAGAGTGTATATAGATTGGTTGTATCATGACCTAGTTTGGTAACTTGAACACCCAAGAAGAAACAAGGGTGTTTTGAGCGGTAGACAGTGCCATGTCCATCAAGGGTACTGTCCTCCCCACCACTGAATGGAACTACAGGAGGCCCTGCCTCAAAGGGGCAGCTAATATTATCAAAGACCCACACCCACCCTGGCCATGTTCTCATCTCACTACTATCATTGGGAAGAAGGCACAGGAGCATGTAGACTGTGACCTCCAAGAACAACCTCTTCCTAGCAATCATCAGGCTCCTGAACATTGCACAACACTAACCACTATCTCTGCAACTATAATCTATTATGGAATTTGTTTTGGTTGTACTACGGGCTTCGATTTTGCACTATTATGGTCTGGTTACTTAGTATTACTGATGATTAATTAATAACATTGTTGATTATTGTATGTTTATCTGTACGTTATTGAGTAAATGGCCAATTAAACTACAGCAAGCAGTTATTTCATTGTTTCATTGCTGGTACACATGACAATTAAACACTCTTGTTTCTCATGAAGCCATGTCAATACATTCATAAATTTGGATTCCATTCAAACTCAAGGTCATAGAGTCATTCCGCAGAGACACAGGCTCTTCCACCCAACTTGTCCATGCCAAACAAGATGCCCCATGTAAGCTGGCTAAATCTAGTTACAGTAATGCTACAATTATGACTACGGCATTGACTTTTAAAAAGCAACCATATTAATTTTGGTTCATGGAATTTGGTGGAGCAAAGCCAAAACTTTAATTTGATTTCACTTGTGAGAATTTAATTGCTAAAATTGTTTTCAAAGGTACAATGGACACTGAAAATACACCAAACAGCCATCCAGGACAAAGTAGTCCATTTAATTGGCAGTCCATTCACCACCCTAAACATTAATTCCCTCCATTACTGGTGCATAATGATTGCAGTGCATACAATCGGCAAATGAGCTCTGTTATTCATCCCATTTTAACAGCATTGAGCAAATCTGCAACCTCTCCAAGTTTAGTTTAGAGATACAGTGGGGAAACAGCTGGATGCTCCACCGCCGCCAACTATCGCTCCACGCTGACTATCGATCATTTGTACACTATGTTATCTCACGTTTGCATCCTACACACTAAGGGCAGTTTACAGATGCCAATTAACCTACAGACTCGCACGCATTTAGAATGTGGGAGAAAAATGGAGCCCCCTTGCGAACACCACACACCAAACATGCAAATTCCACACGGATAGCACCCGAGGTCAGGATCAAACCCGGGTCTCTGGTGCTCTGTGCCACCGCTGCACATCATGAATTAGTTGTACATTGCTGGGTCCTTTGGAATGTTTGTGTTGTTTTTGCTTCACAGTACTCAAAAAAACAATTTTAGCAATTAAATTGTCACAAGTGAAAGCAAATTAAATTTATAGCTTTCCGCCACCAAACCGTGTAAACAAAATTAATTTTGTTTTTTTAAAGTCAAAACCTTTGTTATAATTGTAGCATTACTGTAACTAAATTTACAAATAACGACACAAGTAACGGTAACAAGAACTGGTTAAAATGAAAGAATATTGTTTCACCACAGGATGGAAGATCATATTTGCAACTCAATTAGTTTTACCCAATGATAAAATTAATTTGAGATGGATGTATTCTTTATTCTATACGTCAATTTCAATAAAGAAAAGAAAATCCTTTAAGAATGTTTTACAAAACACATTACGAGGGAAAAGTGATGGAAAATATCAAAACAGTACCAAATTGGGTCTTCTTATGAACCTTTTGTTAACAATTACCAGGAGGTTTGGAAAAAATCCAAAACGATTTGCTTCACAAATTGCATTTCACGGCCAACACTGACAGGATGGTATCCACTGCTGTCGGACTTCGGTTCTCTCTTTTCTGGAGGGCAATTCTTTTTCTTAATTACATTTCATGGTGATTTACTTTTCTATGCTTATTACAGTGAGCAAGTGAAATGAAAGACACATTTACACCATCCTGCACAGATAGATCAGTCAGAACACAACCAGTTGCACTGTAAAATACTTTACTCCAACAAAGTGGAAAATTCCTCCTTTGCACTATAACAGCAAGATTATAAGAAGATAGACACAACATGCTGGAGTAACTCAGCGAGACAGGCAGCATCTCTGGATCGAAGGCATGGGTGACGTTTCGGGTCGAGCCCCTTCTTCAGACAGTCTGAAGAAGGGCCTCGACCCAAAACATCACCCATTCCTTCTATCCAGAGATGCTGCCTGTGCCGCTGAGTTACTCCAGCATTTTGTGTCTACTTTCGGTGTAAACCAGCATCTGCAGTTCTTTCCTACACAGCAAGATTATCAGCACTTTTATGAAGAATTTACTACAATTCAGCAGCAGCCAATACACAGAGGAAATAATCCTCTTGAGTACTTTAGTCCCTTCTCAGAAGAAGACAACCTCATTCGGCTGATATGACGTTTTTCTCATTACAAATAAACATCAGCTGCATCACATCCGGCTGAGTGAGTTTGCTAATACAACGGATGAATCAGGTAAAATGTCTTTGTCTGTATCTACTTTGTTGGATGGGTTCATGTTTTTCAGATTTCAGGAGGGCTTGCTAAAGACAGCAGAGTGAGGAGCATTTAGGTCATTTGAAATTTAACTGTTTGTTAACTTATATTGTTAAATGTCCCATCACTTGATCTCGTAGTCACAACAATGTGCATCTACATAGCTCCTTTAATGTGGTAAAATGCCCTAAAAATACTTATAAGGCAAGTGAGGAAACAAAAATTAGCACTGAGCCAAAATACAAAGATATTAGCAGCAATAACAAATGTAGAGGTAGAAAGGTAGAAATGTTCATGTTTCCATAAGACCTCTTAAGAGACAACATAAGAGGTCATTCACACTATCGTGTCTATGCCAGTTCACAGAGCAATCCCATTCCCAACTAAATTTTCCTAACACCTATTGTCCAATATTCCCATCGATTCTACCACTCACCTACATTAGGACAATTTACACTGGCTAGTTAACTTACCAGCCCAAACATCTTCAGGATGTGGGAAGAAATCCTATCTGAAGATTGAGGAACTCCTCAAATAGCTTTATGAGGAGTTTACTAAGGAAATTGATGAAGGCAGGACGGTAGAAATTGTATGTCAGGCTTTTGACATAGTTGCACCCAGTAAACTGACCGAGAAAGTTAAATCACATGGTATCCGAAGGTTGTTGGCAAATTGGACCTAAAATTGGCTAGGTAATTGGAGGCAGAAGGTAATGGTTGAAATTTGTTTTTCTGACTGGAAGTTTGTAACGAAGGGTATACAATAGACAATAGGTGCAGGAGTAGGCCATTCGGCCCTTCGAGCCAGCACCGCCATTCAACGTGATCATGGCTGATCATTCACAATCAGTACCCCGTTCCTGCCCTCTCCCCTTACCCCCTGACTCCGCTATCATTAAGAGCTCCATCTAACTCTCTCTTGAAAGCATCCGGAGAATTGGCCTCCACTGCCTTCAGAGGCAGAGAATTCCACAGATTTACAACTCTCTGAGTGAAAAAGTTTTTCCTCATCTCCGTTCGAAATGGCCTACCCCTTATTCTTAAACTGTGGTCCCTGGTTCTGGACGCCCCCAACATCGGGAACATGTTTCCTGCCTCTAGCGTGTCCAATCCCTTAATAATCTTATATGTTTCAATAAGATCCCCTCTCATCCTTCTAAATTCCAGTGTATACAAGCCCAGTCACTCCAGTCTTTCAACATACGACAGTCCCACCATTCCGGGAATTAACCTAGTGAACCTACGTTGCACTCCCTCAATAGCAAGAATGTCCTTCCTCAAATTTGGAGACCAAAACTCCATACTTCAGGTGTGGGCTCACTAGGGCCCTGTACTTCCCCTTTTCCTAACTTGACACCATTCAGATAATAATCTGCCTTCCTGTTCTTACCACCAAAGAGGATAACCTCACATTTATCCACATTAAACTGCATCTACCATGCATCTGCCCACTCACACAACTTGTCCAAGTCACCCTGCATCCTCATAGCATCCTCCTCACAGTTTACACTGCTACCCAGCTTTGTGTCCTCTGCAAATTTGCTAATGTTACTTTTAATCCCTTCATCTACGTCATTAATGTATATTGTAAATAGCTGCGGTCCCAGCACCGAGCCTTGCGGTACCCCACTAGTCACTGCCTGCCATTCTGAAAGGGACCCGTTAATACCTACTCTTTGTTTCCTGTCTGCCAACCAATTTTCTACGCATGTCAGTACCCTACCCCCAATACCATGTGCTCTAATTTTGCCCACTAATCTCCTATGTGGGACCTTATCAAAGGCTTTCTGAAAGTCCAGGTACACTACATCCACTGGCTCTCCCTTGTCCATTTTCCTAGTTACATCCTCAAAAAATTCCAGAAGATTAGTCAAGCATGATTTCCCCTTCGTAAATCCATGCTGACTCGGAACGATCCTGTTACTGCTATCCAAAAGTCCCGCAATTTCTTCTTTTATAATTGACTCCAGCATCTTCCCCACCGCTGATTCGCAGGGATTAGTGCTGGAACCTTTGTTGTTTTGTCATATGTATAAATGACTTGGAAAAGAATATAGGTGAGCTGATTAGTATGTTTGCTGATGACAGACAAATTGGCAGACTGAAATAGCTGTATGCAGATGTATAAATCAGCTGGAAAGTTGGGTGGAGGTTTGGCAGATGGAACATCATTTTGGGACATCAAATGCTGGCAAGCCAAAAACAGTAAATGGCATGGACCTCGGGAATATTGATGTACTGACAAACCGTGGAGTGAAAGTTTGTTGTTCACCTAAAAGAGATACTGGAGATACTGAGATAGGCTGATAAAACTTGCCTTCTTTAGCTGAGGCTTTGAGTATTAGACTTGGGATGCATGTTGCATCTATGTAAAACATTTGTCAGACCACACTTGGAATATTGTGCACAATATTGGCTAACTACAGGAAGGATGTGGTAGCATTAGAAACAGTGCATGAGAAATTCACCAGGATGTTGAAATATAGAACTGCACATGCTGATTTACACAAAAGGACACAGAGTGCTGGAGTAACTCATCCGGTCAGGCAACATCTCTGGAGAACATGGATAAGTGACGTTTCTTGTCGGCATCCTTCTTCAGATGTTCTCTAGAGTTGCTGCCTGACCCGCTGAGTCACTCCAGCACTTTGTGACCTTTTCACCGGGATGTTGACTGGAATGGAGGGCTTTAATTACCAGGAGAGATTTGATAGGCTGATTTGATCTCAATGCAGTGCAAGAGGCTAAGAGGTAATCTCATAGAGGTTATGAGGGGCATAGATAGGGAAGATAGTTAGTCTTTTTTTCTAGGTTATGGAAGTCTAAATTAAAGAGATCTGAGATGGCATGTTTTCACACAGAGGTGGTGGTTTTATGGAAAGAGCTGTCAGAGGAGGTGGTAGAGGCAAATATAATTATAATATTTAAAAGACATATGGACAGGAAAGGAGAAAAGGGATGCAGATCTAATGCAGGCAAATAGAATGGAGAAAATGGGCCAAAGGGCCCGTTTTTGGTGTCGACTATTATTCAATAAAACATCTGGGGAATACCCATGCAGTCTCAGAGACAACATGCTAACTCCACACAGACAGCACCATAGGTCAGGATTGAACCCAGATTGCTGAATCTGTGAGGCAGCAGCTTCATTAACTGCACTAACTGCACTAACATCTCCTTTTTGTTTCTGGAAAGGGATTCCATAGTTTGCTGCCTGGACTGCTAAAGGCAAAAGCATTAGCAACTGGCCCAGAATGGGAGAGGTGTTTTGAGGAAATTATTGAGATAGGGATCAGTAAAGACATGGAGGGAACTAAATCAAAGTGTAGTCAGATCAGGAGCAAACATAAGCAATCGAGTATTGTGGGCATTGTGGGATGGTTGAATAGGTCTCTCTGTGAGCTGGGATCAGAAGCAATGTTTTGGTTAAGCTCAAATTCATTTATTGTAGAAGGAAAACTGTGCAGGAGGAAAAACTGGATTACTTTTTACCATCAACATTAAAAAGCATGGATGATGATTTTAGCAGCAGAAGTGTTGAGGCAAGCCAGAGAAAACTGGTGTTCTGTCAGTGGAGTGGTCCTGGCGATGGAATGTACATGTGGTCAAAGATTCAGCTTATGCAATTTGGAAAATAAATGTTCTTTGCTTCCCTTTTTAAAATTTATTTCGAATATTAGTAAATCAGTCTTATTTTCAACCATCTCCAATGAATGTAACGTGGAAAATCTGCGAAGAAAATGGGAACAAAAATGTTTCACACCTCTTGATATTTCTCCTGCTTGCTTAAAGTAATGATCTGGATCTAATGATCAATCTTTGGATTCTATATGACAACTGAGGAGTGATGATAAGCCTCCATTAGGCAAAGAGCAGGTGACTGACCATTTTGCAACTTTTAACATCTGTCCCTTTGCTGTCAGTGTACTTTGCACAAGCATATGGAACATACAACAATATAAGTATAGGAATAGACTCTCTGGCCCACAATGTCTGTGCCAAGATCAACTCTTATCTCACTGCACATAATCCATCCCCAACATACCGATGTGCCTATTTAAAAGTCTTTTTCATGGCACTATTGTATCTGTCCCCACCACCACACCTGTCGATGCATTCCAGCACTCTGTGTAATAAACTTGCCCTGCACATCTCCTTCAAGCTTTTCCCCTTTCACCTTAAAGCTAGGACCTCTAGAATTTGATAGTTCCATTTTGGGGAAAAAGATTCTGATTGTCTACCTTATCAATGCCTCTCAAAACGTTATATTCTTTTATCAGGTCTCCCCATAACCTCCAGCTTTCTATGGAAAAAAATCCGTCTGTCCAACCTCTACCTTTTCACTAATACCTCCTAATCCAGACATCATTCATGTAAACCTGCTCTGCACCTTCTCCAAAGACTACACATACTGTACTTCCTTCAATGAGGAAACCAGAACTGCATGCAATACTCCAAATGTGGCCTAACCAAAGTCCCATAAAGCTGCATCATGAGTTCCTGACTCTTATACTCAATGCCCCAACCAATGAAGGCAAGCATACAATATGCCTTCTTTCCCACTCTATCTACTTGTGTGCCACATTCAATGTTATGGACTTAGACCCCAAGATTCAGACATGCATCCCGTACATCAATGCTGTTAAGGGTCTTGCCATTGATTGTATATTTTCCCCTTATATTCGACCTCCCAAACACCTCACACTTGCTCAAATTAAACTCCATCTGCCATTCAAGTTAAACTCCATCTGCCATTTCTCCGCCCATTTCTGCAGCTAATCTTTACTCCCCTGTGTAGATGTGGAAGACGGGAAATGCCTCCTAACAACATATTTCAAAAATATAATTGGACAACTGCCCATCACTGGTGCAAATCCACTTTGTAAAAAAAAATTTGTAAAAAACCTTTATTGTCACTACACAAAGTACAGCGAAATTAAAGCAGTCCAGATGATGCAATCACACACAGCAGACAGTACAAAGGATAAACCTTTATCCATAACAAGCTAAACCTAATCTACTGAATTAAACAAACTGACCTCTAATACAATGTAGACAAAACAATTACAATACGGTCGAGGCAGTGTACAGTGCAATCAAGACAGCAAGTTATTGCACAGCAATGAGAGCTAACATATTGCAAGTGCCGTTTAAAAAAAATAAAAAATAAAAGAAATAATGTAATTAAATATAAGGTGCGGTCGGTTGTAACATGTAATAAGTTTAGCAAATGTTAACAATATAAGTGCAGTAGAATGTAAACTTGTATTAAATTGAGGCTTATGTTTTCTGACAAGTAACTGACAGTGTTCCGATCAGTTCCGTTCCTTCCCTTCAGTTTTATGTGAGTGTCTGGCAGTGTTCAGCTCACGTATGACACTGGGGTAGAAACTGTTCTTGAGTCTATTAGTCCGTGATGTAATGGACCTGAACCGTCTACCAGAGGGCAGCAGTTGGAGCAGCTGATGACCAGGGTGGGAAGGATCCCTCAGGATGTTGGCTGCTCTGCTGAGGCAGCGGAGGGAGTAAAGTTCCTCTAGAGAGGGCAGTGGGCAACCAATGATTTTCTTTGCAGAGTTGATGACCCTCTGAAGGGCTTTCTTGTTTGCCTCTGAGCTGCTGGTGTACCACATAGAAATACAGTACATCAGCACACTCTCGATGGTGCAACGGTAGAAAGTCACTAGCAGCTGCTCTTGCAGGTTGTTCTTCCTGAGGATCCTCAGAAAGTAGAGCCGCTGCTGTGCCTTTTTGACTGCCGCTATGGTGTTTGTGGTCCAGGAGAGATCCTCAGCAATATGCGTGCCCAGGAACTTGAAGGCAGGGACCCTTTCCACACAAACCCCGCTGATATGCAGTGGTGTGTAGCCCATATTGTGTCTTCGGAAGTCTATTATGAGTTCTTTTGTCTTGGAAGGATTCAGAGCCAGATTGTTTTCCGCACACCATCCTATCAGTTTTTGGACTTCATCTCTGTAGGCTGTCTCGTCATCTCCTGAGACGAGTCCAACCACAGTCGTGTCATCCGCAAACTTGATGATGGCGTTGGTAGGATGAGTGGGGGTGCAGTCATGGGTGTAAAGGGCGTAGAGAAGAGGGCTCAACACGCATCCTTGTGGGCAGCCGGTGCTGATTGTGAGAGTGGAGGATGTGTGAGGGCCTAATCTGACCATCTGGGGCCGATTGGTCAGGAAGTCCTTAATCCAGTTACAGATAGATTGGGAGAGTCCTAAATCAGTTAGTTTAGAAACCAGTCTGTCCGTGATGACCGTGTTAAATGCTGAACTATAATCTATGAAGAGCATCCTCACGTAACTGCACTGCCGCTCAAGATGGGTCAGTGCGTTGTGTAGGGCAGTAGTAATGGCGTCCTCTGTAGACCTGTTTGATCTGTAAGCGAATTGGTGTGGGTCGATAGTGGCTGAGAGGCTGGCTTTGATGTGCTGCTGGACCAGCTTCTCAAAGCACTTCATAATGACTGGGGTTAGTGCAACAGGACGGTAGTCGTTGAGATCACGGATGACTGGTTTCTTTGGCAGTGGGATTATTGTTGCGGATTTCAGGCAGGATGGGATTGTAAAGAGCAGACATAACTTTTTAATTTTTGAAAAAATATGCTGTATTTCCCATGTTTTTATTCATAGAAACATAGAAACATAGAAAATAGGTGCAGGAGGAGGCCATTTGGCCCTTCGAGCCAATACCGCCATTCATTGTGATCATGGCTGATCATCCACAATCAGTAACCTGTGCCTGCCTTCTCCCTATATGCCTTGATTCCACTAGCCCCTAGAGCTCTATCTAACTCTCTTTTAAATTCATCCAGTGAATTGGCCTCCACTGTCTTCTGTGGCAAATTCCACAAATTCACAACTCTCTGGGTGAAAAAGTTTCTTCTCACCTCAGTTTTAAATGACCTCCCCTTTATTCTTTGACTGTGGCCCCTGGTTCTGGACTCACCCAACATTGGGAACATTTTTCCTGCATCTAGCTTGTCTAGTCCGTTTATACATTTTATACGTCTCTAAACTCCAGTGAATACAAGCCCAGTCTTTCCAATCTTTCCTCATATGACAGTCCCGCCATCCCGGGGATTAACCTCGCAAACCTACACTGCTCTGCTTCAATAGCAAGGATGTCCTTCCTCAAATTAGGAGACCAAAATTGCACACAATACTCTAGATGTGGTCTCACCAGGGCCCTATACAACTGCAGTAGGACCTCTTTACTCCTATACTCAAATCCTCTCATTATGAAGGCCAACATGCCATTAGCTTTCTTCACTGCCTGCTGTACCTGCACACTTACTTTCAGTGACTGGTGTACAAGGACACCCGGGTCTCGTCGCAATTCCCCTTTACCTAATCTGACACCATTGAGATAATAACCTGCCTCCTTGTTTTTGCCGCCAAAGTGGATAACCTCACATTTATTTACATTATACTGCATCTGCCATGCATCTGCCCATTCACTCAACCTGTCCAAGTCACCCTGCAACCTCCTAACATCCTCTTTACAGTTCACACTGCCGCCCAGCTTTGAGTCATCTGCAAACTTGCTAGTGTTACTGCTAATTCCGTCATCCAAATCATTAATATATATTGTAAATAGTTACGGCCCCAGCACCGAGCCTTGCGGCACTCCACTCGCCACAGCCTGCCATTCTGAAAAGGACCTGTTTATACCTACTCTTTGCTTCCTGTCTGCCAACCAATTCTCTATCCATGTCAATAGCCTACCCCCAATACTATGTGCTTTAATTTTACTCACCAATCTCCTGTGTGGGACCTTATCAAAGGCTTTCTGACAGTCTAGATACACTACATCCACTGGCTCTCCTTCGTCCATTTTACTTGTCACATCCTCAAAAAATTCCAGATTAGTCAAGCTGGATTTCCCCTTCATAAATCCAAGCAGACTTGGACCAATGCTTTTACTGCTATCCAAATGCACCGCTATTACCTCTTTAATAATTGACTCCAGCATCTTCCCCACTACCGATGTCAGGCTAACTGGTCTATAATTCCCCGTTTTCTCTCTCGCTCCTTTCTTGAAAAGTGGGATAACATTAGCTACCCTCCAATTCACAGGAACTGATCCCGAATCTATAGAACATTGGAAAATGATCACCAATGCGTCCACGATTTCTGGAGCCACCTCCTTGAGTACCCTGGGATGCAGACCATCAGGCCCTGGTGATATATCAGCCTTCCCATCAGTCTACCCAATACTATTTCTTGCCTAATGAAAATTTCTTTCAGTTCCTCTGTCTCCCTCAATCCTCTGTCCTCTAGTACAACTGGGAGATTGTTTGTGTCTTCCTTAGTGAAGACAGATCTGAAGTACCTGTTCAATTCTTCTGCCATTTCCTCGTTACCCATAATAATTTCACTCGTTTCTGCCTTCAAGGGACCCACATTTGTCTTTACTAGTCTTTTTCTCTTAACATACCTAAAGAAGCTTTTACTATCCTTCTTTATATTCTTGGCCAGCTTACCCTCGTACTTCATCTTTTCAGCCTGTATTGCCCTTTTTGTTACCTTCTGTTGTCCTTTGAAAGCTTCCCAATCCTCTGGCTTCCCGCTACTCTTTGCTATGTTAAACATCTTCTCTTTTAGTTTTATTCCATCCCTAACTTCCCTTGTCAGCCACGGTTGCCTCTTAGTCCCCTTAGAATCTTTCTTCCTCTTTGGAATGAAATGATCCTGCATCTTCTGAATTATGCCCAGAAATTCCTGCCATTGCTGTTTGACCGCCATTCCTGCTAGGATCCTTTTCCAGCCGACCTTGGCCAGCTCCTCTCTCAAGACTTCATAGCCCCCTTTGTTTAACTGCAACACAGACACTTCTGATTTAACTTTTTCCCTTTCAAATTGCAGATTAAAACTAATCATTTTATGGTCACTACCTCCAACCTTTACCTTGAGTTCCCTTATTAAATCTGGTTCATTGGATAACACTAAATCCAGAATTGCCTTCTCTCTGGAAGGCTCCTGTACAAGCTTCTCATTAAATATTCATTAAATATAATTTTCTGAGATTGCTATTGAATGTGTCATTCCCCTGCGAGCTGCAGCAATTTTATTTGTGTGGCTCAGTATGTGCAAGGTACACATACCAATAATTGGTACTGTAACGTCACTTACATCAGCATGATATCAAAACTTCCTCTTCCTCACATGGTGATAAGAATGTAAGCAATTGGAGCTATGTCAGGTAAACAGCAGGAAGCAAATATATGAAGGATTATATCGCACTGATAAAGACACAATGACAAAACAGTTCCTTGTCCAGTATCACTAATGAACTTAAGAATTAATTAACTGTACCAATTATTTATTACTTGCTGATAGTCCTGTGAGTTAAGGCATTAAAAGTAATTCAGAAATAATTGATTTTGCTAAATCTTATTTCACATAAGCATAATGCATTTGCTTTCAACATTTGTATGATGAAGTTTAATATTTCTAACTAATTTTATTAACATGGAAGTTAATACTGTAGCTGCCTTATTTCTAGCCTATATCTTTGTAATATTCTACAATAAATTATACTTTACTCTATATAGTGTTCAAGGACTGATGTGCCTGTTTCATGTCAATCCAGCTTCTTTCTCCCATCAATGCTGCGTTCGAGCACCTGGATAGCGAACTTTGCAAGATATATGAGACTCTCTGCTGGAGGCAGGCAGAGGACTACCTTTCTCGAAATGAGCTCCATAAATTTGAGGTGAAGTGGAGTTAATGAGACATTGCACCTGAATCAAAAATCAGAAATTTACTCCTTGGATGAAAGTGGACCCAGAATATGTTATGGTGGTGATTTATTGTGCACAAAGAGTTATAATTTCATACAATTTTCAGGTATTTTATGTTTATTTTTAACCTTGAACTTTTATATTATAACTTTTTATTTGGATTAAATATACTCAAATTTATTTCCAGCGGATCCGTTGCCTGCTCTCACTCTGAAAAATGCTGCTGACTGTTTGATAGTTAACAGATGGTGAGCCTATGGGTCGACCCTCTTTGGATTCCAAGGCTATTCAAGGGCAAAAACACCTTGCACTTCGCCTGGTCTTGCCAATCCACTAGAAACTAGCCTCCTATTGGAAGACTGAGCCCAACACCACATTGAAAGTGACAACATGGTCCAAGGGTGGATGATTGTAAGCTCAGCATTTTGCCAATTGTCAGAAGAATCAGCCATCTTTTGGATGCAATAATTTGTCTGAACTGTGAAAGCCACCACTCATGACAAAACACACATCCAGCAATTACTGCTCCCATTAACACGACACATCACAAAGCTTTCTCACTGATCTGTGAAACTGTACCCAACTCATTGCATCTGTCAAGGCCAAATATGAGTTAACATTAATTGTCCAATATATCCTTGTTGTCGTTCATCAACTCAGGTAGCTACAACTTCAAAAACAAACACAATTTGTCAGATGTGATTTCCTTTTCATAAATTTATGTTGACTGGCTATGACTAGTGTTTTCTAGGTCTCTCATTACCACTCTCTTAATCACCAACATTTTCCAGATTACTGACATTAGAATAACCGGTCAGTGGTTCCCTCTTTTTCTCTCTCCCTTCTTAAATGGTTGTGTTACAATTGTTATCTTCCAATCAAAAGGATCTGTTCTAGAAATTCTGGAAGATGACAACCAATGTATCTACCATTTTCAGAGCCCCCTCCTTCAATCCCCTCAGAGGCTGGTCATGAAGTTGTGGGGATTTATTGCCTTTCAGTACCATTAATTTCTTCAGTACTTGAATTTTACTAATGTTGATTTCTTTAAGCTTCTTGCTCTAGACTTGCAGTTCTCCACGACTTCCTCGAGACTTTGTGTCTTCTTCCTCTTTCTGACATATAATTTCTTTTGTCTTGCAAGACCTATATTAATTTTAGCTAATCCTATCCATTTTATATGTCTACAGAAGCTCATAAACTATTTTTATTTTTGGTGCCAGTCTACTCTTGTATTCTACTTTCCTGTTTCCTATCAATTTCTTTGCTTTAAATGAACATATGATACCTGTAAACTGCATGCCAGTTATTTAAATATTAGGACTCATGCCGGTCCCACACTCCAAAAACGTGCAGGTTTGTAGGTTAATTGGCTTGATATAAATGTAAAATGTTCCTAGTGTGTATTGGGTAGTATTAATGTGTGGGGATCGTTGGTTGGTGTGGCCCCAGTGGTCCGAAGAGCCTGTTTCCGCACTGTATCTCTAAACTAAATTAAACTAAACTAAATTAAAGTGCTAACATATGATCACTGTTCCTAAAAGCCTTTTAGCTACCAGATCATCACCCTTCTTTACTGCACAAATTTAGATCTAAATAGTTTGTTCCCTCATTGGCTCCTTGGCATGCTGATCTAGAAAATCAATTTTATATACAATACAAGAAGTTGTCTTCCCCGCTATTACTACTAATTTGATTTGCCCAGCCTGTTGGTAAGTTAGAGTCTCCACCCCTGAATGTTGAATTGCATGTGCCTCTATTTTTCTTATTTATACTGTATCCTACATCACCACTATTGTTTAGGATCCTTTGGAGGACTCCCAATAATACTTTTTACTCCGTGCTCTATCTTAACTATTCACAAATTAAATCTTCTTCTTGATTTTCTGAGCCAAGATGCTTTCTATCTACTGCTTTTATCCTTTTCTTTAATTCCATAGCAAGGGATTCCTTGCTTCTTTTTTCTATTGCTCTGACTATAATTGGAGGTATATTCATATGTTTATATGTTTCTTACAAATTCTGGATATTATTACCCATTTTATTACCTTGCACTAGTGATTTAACTCCCTACTTAACTTTCTAAAAGTCCCCTCACTAGAATTCTTCTTCATCCACAACTTATTGTTCTATTTCTACAACAGGGTGCAATGACTAAAAATAAAGTCATAGAGTCAAAGAGCGAGGAAACAGGCCCCTTGGCTCCATGTTGGCTCAATTTTTAGTTTGGCCCGGTTTCAGGTCTGTCTGCACCAGAGATTTTATTAATGTTTTATTGTGAAACAAATATTTTTCCTTAATAGAACAATTCAAATTATTTGGATGAAGAGCTAGGACAAACAAAAAAGTGCTAGAGTAACTCAGCGAGTCAGGCAGCATCTCTGGAGAACATGGATAGGCAACATTTCAGGTTTGAACCCTTCTTCCAATAGAAGAGCTAGGACATCTGAGGCAAGGATATCATACGCTTTCGAGCAAATATAGGGCCTTGGTTAAAATCATGGATGCGTGATCACAGGAGGACTGGGTGCAAGACATAGATTACTGAAGTATAAAATATTCTGTTCAGTATACTAGCATAGCTTCTCTTGTTGAGCTAAGAAATATCTACCCATATAAATAAAAGTAAATACTTAAAAAGAGCATTATGCACATCCATGGTGTTACATTTCTATAATTTAATTAATGACATGATGTCGTAAGATTACTAGGTTATATTACTGCAGGATTAGTATATTAATGATCGGTAAAAATTAAACAAGATGTAGAATATGTAGAATAATTAGTGCACCAAAGTTTACCACAGATTTTTTGATGGATGCTAATAAGCAAGAAAAGGACAAAGAAAATAAGCAAGGGAACCGAAGGTTTGTTGGTATTAAATATTGGCCCTCCCAAAGCATATAACATACAGCTAGAAACTGCCATAAACCAAACTGACTTTTTATGTTTGTATAATAGTTATAAATTTATGGGAAAATTAGTTAGTTTTACAAATATATCTGATGGTGTTATTTCTTTAGTTGAAACTTTGATTGCAGAAATATATATTAGTAACCAATAAATAATTGTTGGACATTCAAATGGTCTGAATCCCCCACACATCAGTTCTGCCAATGCTGTACTCTCTTTGTATGAGTAAAGACCACTCTCTTCATAGCTCCCTGGCCTTCTCGTTCCTTCCCATTCACCCTCTCTGTTCCATTGTATTATCCCATGAAACCTTAGAGGATACCTGACCCTTCACCTCTCCTTCTCATCACTATCCGGGGACCTAAACAGTCCTTCCAAGTGAGGCAGTAGTTCATTTGCATCTCTTCCAATCTCGTCTCCTGCATTCGATGCTCATGATGTGGCCTCGTCTACATTGGTGAAACCAAGCATGGTAACCATTTTGCAGAGCACCTGCATGCTCTCTGTTATGTCGAACCCAAGCTTCCAGCTGCATGTCATTTTAACTCTCCTTTCCACTCCCATCCTTACTTGCCTGTCCTCAGTCTTCTCCATTGCTACGAAAAGACCAAATGCAAATTGGAAGAATAATACATATTCCACTTCGGTCGCTTTTGATTCGATGGTATGAACACTGAATTTTCTGATTTCAGATAACCCACACCCCAGTGCTCCCCTCCCACACACTCTCACCTTTCCCCCTAGTTTCCTTTCCCATTTGATAATAGCCTCCTGTCCGCACCTGGTTCCATCTGCCCATCATCCCTTCCCCATCTGATTTAACTTATCAACTACCAGCCTCTATCCCATCCCTGACCTCCCTGTACTGTTATCAAATGGCAATCTTTCCTCTTTCTTCTCTGTCCCGATGCAGGGTCTCAAACCAAAAAGTCAATTTATATCTTTTGCCTTCATAGATGCTGATTTACCATCTCTCTGTTTTTCTTCTGCTAGTGTTGGAGATTTGTTTGTTTATTGCCATCATTGCCTATGCCAGTTTTGTCACCATCAATTGGATTTCATTTCCGAGGCAGAGGATTCCATATTCAAGTCACATATTCAAGTATTGATAGCGAAGGAAGCCATTCAGCCCAAAGGGCCCATTTCTACTCTCAGGCAAGCATTGGATTAGTCCAATCCCTCCTCTCCTTACTTTCCTTGTGCTGAATTAATTTGTTCTCTCACACACATAGCCCATTACTTTCTGTTTGATTCATTTCACTCTTAATCTGCTCTAAGCATTTTTTAATAGTGGCCAATTAATACCTATTAGCAGGTCTTTGGGGCATTAGAGGAAGTCAAAGCACCATGTGGTCATCAAGAAAACATGCAAAACTCCTCACATACAGCACCCAAGATCAGGATCAAACCAGAGTCCCTGGAGTTGTGAGGCGCCAGCACTAAAGGGATATTGCATTGTCAAAAGTGTTCTCTTCCTAACTAGTATCCAAAACATTCCCTTTTATTCTCTATGTAGAAACAAAGTACTGCAGATGCTGGTTAATACTTAAAAGGACACAAAGTGCTGGAGTAATTCAACAGGTCAAGCAGCATCTCAGGAGAACATGGATAGATAACGTTTTGGGTCAAGACCCTTCTTCCGACTCAAAAATGTTCTCGACCTGAGTTAGATTTAGCTGTAGGAAAGAACTGCAGATGCTGGTTTAAATTGAAGGTAGACACAAAATGCTGGAGTAACTCAGGGGGTCAGGCAGCATCTCTGGAGAGAAGGAATGGGTGACGTTTCGGGTCGAAACCCTTCTTCAGATTTAGCTCTTAGGGCTAAGCTAATCAAGGGATATGGGGAAA
Source organism: Rhinoraja longicauda (assembly GCF_053455715.1). NCBI lineage: Eukaryota > Metazoa > Chordata > Chondrichthyes > Rajiformes > Arhynchobatidae > Rhinoraja > Rhinoraja longicauda. The sequence goes on along the minus strand of NC_135962.1, from coordinate 41,208,798 downwards.
AAGCCGGAGCAGGGTACTGATTTTGGATGATCAGCCGTGATCATATTGAATGGCGGTGCTGGCTCGAAGGGCCAAATGGCCTTAGTCCTGCACCTATTTTCTATGCCACCTATCCATGTTCTTCAGAGATGTTGCCTGACCTGCTGAGTTACTCCAGCACTTTGTGTACCTTTTATTCTCTATTGGGCAGATGTGAAAGACAACTCTGCTGTTATCCCTGGTGTTTAGCCTGATTGGTCATTCTGCAACCAACTTCAAAAAGCAGAATGTTTTATGATCAGATTGTTGATAATGGGAGTTTGTTTTGTGTGATTTGCCTCCGTTTTTTCCAGCAATACAAAATTTATATGTTTTTTGTGGCTGTAATCTGTTATGAAAATGCTTAATAAATGCAAGTTTTTATTTGAAAACCTTTGCAAAAAATAATGGGACACAAATCATTTTCAAACGATGCAATGGATATAATAGAAGCATACTGCACCAGTATGACTTTCATACCTGAAGAAGGGTCTCGACCCGAGACGTCACCCATTCCTTCTCTCCTGAGATGCTGCCTGACCTGCTGAGTTACTCCAGCATTTTGTGAAATAAATACCTTCGATTTGTACCAGCATCTGCAGTTATTTTCTTACACTCTTCATACCTGATATAATCGTTGAAGATAATCTTATTAATTAGGCTATAATTATAGATCATTTTTTAAATTGCAGCTACATAGTCATACATTTTAGTTCAGCATGCTCTAAGTCAAATGAAGCAAGACAAGCTGTAAAACAAAAGGAACCCAGTCTGGCCTGGACTAAACCCTGAGGCAAAAAAGCAATATGCCACCATACTGCACCATCCAGTTTCTGAACAGTGATGAATTCAATTAAGACCAATGACTTTGAGGATAACATTTAAAAAAAGGGATGATTCAGCTGTTATCACTACAAGCCAACAGACATAAAAAAAATTAAACAAAACTAACCCGTTTGGTGGGAACCACAACATTTGAGAAAAGCGCACACGAACTTTCCCTGTTTCAGCCTTCAATCTGAAATGGCACTTTTGATTCGTGAAATTTCTTTACCTAAGTATAAAAAACTATTATTATTTTATTAGCTACATGCCACTGAGTCTACTTGTCATGTTTTGCTCGTCACAATATAATTTTCAGTGTTTTTCTGCATTCACATTTGTTTTTTTTAATTTAGTTTATAAAAGTTTTTTCCCTAATCATATTCTATCAAACATTAATCTAGGCAGATAGCTAGGTTTCCATTCCCCACAGCACACGCCCCAACTAAAACACAAAGCGATCCACAGCCACAATTTCATCAACACAACTGCAAAAACTATCTAAGAGTTAGTGTCCAATTCCCTGAGTCATTGGTCAAGAGTCAAGAGTGTTTTATTGTCATATGTACCAAAACAGAATAATGTAATTCTTACTTGCAGCAGCACAACAGGTTTGTAAACATGTACTCAATAGATAATATAACAAAGAACATAAAAAATAGTTCAATAAATAAAAAAATCTAATATAGTGCAAAAAACAAAACAAAGTCCGAAGTCACTAGTGCAACCAAGACAGTTTGTAGATCAAACATTGTTTCAATTAATATTCCATTCAGGACTACAATTTTCAGGTCAACAATGACTTTATTTTGTGGTGGAATATCATGACGCATTTCGTGTCGACCTGTTTCCTGCATCTCCCTCAACCTCCACCAATCAGAAAATCTATAGCCCCTTCATCCTGCAGGATTAAAGAACCCAGTTCCTGCACCTACCCAATGTTTAAACATTTGCACAAAGCAATGTCCTTTCCATAGCCTCTTTGTTTCTGTTCTTAATTCTCTTTTTAAGCCTCACCCCTGCTTTATTTTTCTATTGATTCCTCCTGTTAACGCTTCTCGGTTTCTCTTTTTGAATGGGAGTCTCTGGAGTACTGTCATCAATCAGTGGTCTATCCCACCCTCAACCAGCAGCATCAATAGTGCAGGAAATGAGAAATGGCATGAGAGCACAAATGTCATGTCTAAGCAGCAAATAGAGCTATCATAATAGGAAAGAAGGGGAAGTAATAAATGATAAAGAAATGAATGAAGAAGATGGAAGTCAACAAAAGTCAAAGTTGAGGTGGTAGAGAAACAAACCAAGTAGCCAGTTTCCATTTTCGATACGAACATGCTTTCTACATTGTGTTATTTTTTGGGGGGATGCTGGGGTGTGTTCAGCCACCTCGTTCCAAACAGTCCGTAAAACTATCTTACGGGGTTTTCAGTCACTCTCAAACTTACCGTTATCAATCACTTGCTGCACACACAGTTATCAGTCAGAGTTCAGTCACTCTCTGCACCCACAGCAATCAGTGGAAGTTAACAGTCACCCTCCACATCTGCAGTATTCAAAAGGAGTTCAGTCACTCTCTTACCTGCAGCCATAAGTGGAGATTTAAGTTCCTGTGTTTTTCTCATTTGAGCATTTGCTAGGTAGCCAGCCATATACAGAGTTTTGGAATTACTTAAAATCCCAACTCATACAGTGATCTTCAGACTGAAGCATGTTTGCATGTGACCTGTTTTCGATCAAATCTAAGATCACATGCTATACATCATAGATGGGCTTTTTCTTATTCAAAGTATTTCCATTTTATTATAAGCAGGAAGGCTTATAGGGATATGGGCCAAATACAGATAAAGGGGACTAGCCCAAAATGCCATCTTGGTCTGCATGGACAAATTGGGCCAATGGGCCCATTTCCATGCTGTTGTGCTCCATAACAATTTAGTTGCCATTTCCTGATGGACCCAAGATGAGACTGGTGTCCCTGAGCAGTATCTATTAATTTAAAAACAAAACATCCTCTTCTGAATCAGTCAATCAATTATTGTTACATCTCCCCATAGGATATTTGTACTCTGTAGACCCATCACATTTTCTCTGATGACCTTGGGTTCAAAGGCTTAGCATCCCTTTCTGCATTCCAACACAGGTTAATTACATTAATTCTGCAGCTTACTTGGCTTTATTTGATATATCAATCTATATTGTCCAACCTCACAGGTCCTTTAAGCTCCTGATTGTCTTGGCTATTATGACAGAGACTTTCACAGTTCTGCTGCCCCCTGTAAAGGGATGTTACCTTCAACAGAACATTTCAGTGGGCTGTTTGTCATTATTTATATCTCACTGGGTCTTACTTGTTTAATAGGGTGAGAATATTTGTTTTACATTGTGCCTCAAACCAGCTGGATCGATGTCCGAGTGCCATAAACTATGTTCAAAACATAGTTTCCTGCATGTCATGTCCCAAATTCTGTTCTTGGCTCCTCAAAGCACTGCACTAATCTAAATTCAGATCTGATTCTTTGAATAAACTAGTCAGCCTAGTGTTTACAACAATGGACTTGCAATCCAAAGATCTGCATTCAAGTTTCAGCAAGCAGAATATAAAATGGAATTGAACTTCTTACGTACCATGAGTCCTCCAAACCTATGCAGATTTTCTGACTTGGCCAGAATCCCCCAAAAAATCTCCTTTTCTACTGGTATCGAAGCCGGTATATAATCAACTGACTGTGCGGGTAAATATATAAGCAGGATGTCAAAACAAGATTAATCAAGTTCTCCACCTCAGCTGATGGGTTGGAAAAAAACGATTTCATTATTCAGTGGTTGGACAGCTAACTCAGAAGTCAAAACAATTGTTTGATTGGCTCCAGCTGCACGTTTATTTTCCAATTACAGCTTGATGTGTAATCTGCTGTTATCCAAAGCGAGTGAATAATTTTTACAACTTTGGTGCAGTTGGAAAAGTGGTGTTTGTGAATCAACCTTCCCAGGCAATGTTACAAGGTTAGTCAGGTAGATTGAAGGCTGAATCCTCTACAGTTATTAATTTCAGGTAATTTCCATAATAAAACAAAGAAAATTGTTTTAGAATTAGTTCCTCTTTCATCACATCCTCTCACCCAACCTGAAGTTCCTTTTTGTCCCTCAACTACAAACTAAAGTTCCCAATGTCCTAATAGTGAGAGTGGGAGGGCTCAATGTATAGAATAAGCATTTGGTTGAGTGTTTAAATTGTAATTGCAGAAATATTGAAAGGGAGCGAGGGAGAGAAGCTACAAGTATAAAGGGCAGGAAAGTAAATGGTGTACGAACGTGAGTCGACCTTCAATCCAAAACTCGTTATAACATTGTAAAATACACGCTTTCACAATTCCAGAAAGCATGCTTTGGTATATTGTTGAACATCATTTGATTGATGCATTTGCTGAAATCTTCAGCATCATCATGTTTGCATTGTTAAATATTTTTGTCTATAACTTCAGTAGTGCTCTAAAGAGAAATCATGAACAATGGAAGAGGAGGGAAATTCTTTTCACCCCAGTAGCCATCCTAACTCGTACCTCTGTTGAGCAGAGCTGAAACACTACAGCTACACCATTGCGGCTCTCAGCAATGTTCTGGTCGTAAACAAGAAGCTGTGTCTTTTTAGCATAAATGAAATACATATTTAGGAATAGACATACAGGTACACTTGAACCTTTCAGTACAACGTGGATACATTCCACAATTTAAGAAGCATGTGCAACCTGGCATTTCTGAAACATGCAACGGCACACATATCCATATGTGTGACATTTACTAACTGTGTAAAATGAGCTGTGAACTGCTCTAGCAAAATGGCTATAAGTGGCATCCAAAGGAATTCACAGCAAATTGGCAGATCTAACAAAAGTTTCTTTGGCTCACAATAGAATATGGTTTGAGAACTGTGCTCACTTTCTCTAGCAGTGGGAATCCTCCGTGCTGTGGGTGTTGGTTGCAAATACAGCTCCATCCACATCTATTCCACAGCTTTGTGACTAAAGTTCACCTCTTGAGACAGTTTTCTTGGAATATGTTTGAAAAGATCAATCCATCTTACATGTTGGTTTCTGTCAAGACAGTTTGACTTTTCTCTGGGCTGTGTGAATAGTCTGATTAAACAATCTTCCACTCTCTTCCTCCAGTGAATAACAGACAATGCAGGAAACTCATTGTGTAGCCTCTAGAGTTCAGCTTAGTAGTGGGGTATTATTGTGGGAGAGGATTCTTATGAGTATGATTCAACCCATGAAGTATCTGATTAAACATTGTATTTTTGCCTTGATCAAAAGGCTTGTTAAAAATATTCTTTGTGAACAGTGGCAACAAATATTTTCCAGGGATGATGAGGCAAGCAGACTTAAATTTTGGATGAATAATATTAGACATTACTAACTCCATCATTTGCACACAGCTACCTCTTCCACCAGCCTACCCTGAAACCGAATGTAAGTTTTGAAAGTGTACTTCTCCAGCAGAACACTGCGAATAATCAACACAATCAGGAATAGGTGACGTTTTGGGTCGAGACCCTTCTTCAGATTGGAGAAGAGTCTCGACCCGAAACATCACCTATTCCTTTTGTCCGGAGATACTGTCTGACCTGCTGAATTACTTCAACCTTTTGTGTCTATCTTCTGTTTAAACCAGCATCTGCAGTTCCTTCCAACACGTAGTGTTCAGCTCAAACTTGTTATTCTTTTATTATATTGATTCTTTTAACCAAATACAAAACCTACCGATTGAAATGGAAATAGCAAAAATTGAATATATCTGATAATATCCTATTACAATTCTGTAATAAAATATATTCTCAGAAATCACACATCTAAGAATCTACATCTTGTAGTGAGTCCAAACGAGCGATATTATCCAAAGACTTTATTGTCGGTAAAACCCGTGACAAACGCAACGTACTTACTCTTGGACTAACACTAACTTCGCTCCCAAATCTAATCTCTAACTCTAGTTTGGCGCCAGGCACTTAAATACCTCGCGCTCCCTCACCACGTGACCCGTAAACCAATCCGAGGGTTCTAGACTACCTGGCCAATCCGTATGTCCCTACATGACCCCCCCCAGAACCCTCGAAACCATAACTCACGGGCGCCCGAACCTCCCTCCCGGAACGTGTACGGAGGGGGGAAACCGATACCCCCAGCGTGACAGGAGGCGGGGTGGACGCCGCCGCTGGAGGCGATGGGGGGTCCACTGGAGCGGAGGGTGCAGGTGACGGGGGGCACTTGATCGGCAACGGCGGCCCGGGCCCAACCATAGGCGGCGGAGGCCCGAGAGGTGGCAAACAGGGCGCCGCTGGCGGGACCAGTGGAGCGGCCACCGGCTGGCCCCGGCGCGGAGGCTGAGCCACCGACACGGGGAGGTCCTGGTCCAAATGGGCAGACTTGAGCCGGGATACCGAAACGAGCTCCTGGCGATTTCCCACCTGCAAGGTGAAGGTGACAGTCCCTCTTTTCAGCACCTGGAACGGGCCCTGGTAAACCGGCCGAAGAGGGGGGCGGTGGGAATCTTTCCGAAGAAACACGAAATCACAGCCCCGCAAGTCCGACGGAACGTGAACTGCTGTGCTTCCGTGACTGGAGGTCGGGACTGGAGCCAGAGAACCCACCCGTTCCCGGAGGGAGCCCAAAACTGACGTGACGGATGGCGGCAAGGCGGGAGTGGAAGGGAGAATGTCACCCGGCACCCGCAGGGGCGAACCGTAGACGAGCTCGGCCGAGGATGTGCCCAGCTCAGCCTTCGGGGCCGTACGAATGCCGAGGAGGACCCAAGGCAGCTGGTCAGCCCAATCGTAGCCGGTCAGGCGAGCACAGAGGGACGCCTTCAGCTGCCGATGGAAGCGCTCAACCATCCCGTTGGCTTGGGGATGATAGGCGGTGGTCTGCTGTAAGCGAGAACCATACAGCTGTGCCAGCGCGGCCCAGAGGGACGAGGTGAACTGGGCCCCCCGATCCGTGGTGATGATAGCCGGGACGCCGAAACGGGCCACCCAATGCAACGCCAGGGCCCGTGCACAGGAGGCCGCCGAGGTGTCCGACAACGGGAGCGCCTCCGGCCAACGTGTAAACCGATCAACCACCGTCAGCAGATGAGTATAACCCCTAGAATAGGGCAATGGACCCACCAAATCCACATGGATGTGGAAAAAACGGACGGGGGGAACCTCGAATCTCTGGTATGGGGGCAGGACATGGCGATGAACTTTGGAGGTCTGGCACGGAATGCAGGCGCGTGCCCAGGCTGCCACCTGCTTCCGCAGGCCGTGCCAGACAAACCGGTCAGCCACCATGGCTGAAGTCGCCCTGATGGATGGATGTGCCAGGCCATGAATGGCCTCAAAAACCTTACGCCGCAGGGCGGCAGGCACCACCGGGCGAGGGCGTGGAAAGGAAACATCACACCACAACTTGGTACCTGTGGGGCCACACGCCACCTGCTCCAAACGCAGTCCCGAGGCTGTGGAGGCGTACACCGCGGCAGTCCCTTCCAGGCACTGAGCCTCCGCTAGCTCCTGGAAATCCACCTGTTTACCCACCACGGTTACGGAGGGAATGGCCGGCCGGGACAGGGCATCAGCAACGGCATTCAGCCTACCCGCAATATGACGGACATCGGTGGTAAACTCCGAAATCAGGGTGAGGTGCCGCTGTTGCGAGCCGACCACGGATCAGAAACCTTAGCAAAAGCGAATGTCAGAGGTTTGTGATCCGTGTAGGCCACAAAAGAACGGCCCTCCAAAAAATAATGGAAGTGGCGGACTGCTAAATAAAGGGCCAGGAGCTCCCTATCAAATGCACTATACTTGAGCTCCGCTCGAGAGAGCTGCCTGCTGAAAAACGCCAGGGGCTGCCAGTGACCGTCGACCTGCTGCTCCAAAACCCCACCCACCGCCACGTCTGAGGCGTCCACCGTCAGAGCCGTGGGGGCGGAGGAGCGCGGGTGTACGAGCATGGTGGCATTGGCGAGGGCCTGTTTGACCGCGACAAAAGCCGTCTCTGCAGATGCGGACCATACCAACTCAGCGGGGTTACCCGCGAGGCATTGAAAAAGGGGGCGCATGACCCGAGCTGCTGCAGGCACGAACGGATGATAAAGGTTCACCATGCCCACGAATTCCTGCAAGCCCTTGATGGTAGTAGGGCGAGGGAAAGAGCGGACCGCGTCCACTTTAGCTGGCAAAGGAGTGGCACCGGCCGGAGTAACCCGGTGACCCAAAAAATCCACCGCTGACAGGCCGAATTGGCATTTGTCCGGATGGAGAATCAGGCTGTGGTCTTGCAGCCTCTGGAACACCGTGCGGAGGTGGACCAAGTGCTCCTGGACCGAACGGCTGCCAATCAAAATATCATCAAGGTAAATAAACACAAACGGCAACCCTCGACCCACCCGGTCCATCAGACGCTGGAATGCCTGAGCTGCATTTTTAAGGCCAAAAGGCATACGCAACCACTCAAACAACCCGAACGGAGTAATGGTAGCCGTTTTTAGAATGTCCGGCTGGTGGACCGGGATCTGATGATATCCCCGCACCAAATCGATTTTTGAAAAAATTGTAGCCCCCTCCAGGCTAGCTGAGATGTCCTGAATGTGCGGAATCGGGTAGCGGTCCGGCCGTGTTGCCGCGTTGAGTCGACGGAAGTCCCCACATGGTCTCCACCCCCCAGACGCTTTGGAAACCATATGCAAGGGGGAGGCCCACGGACTACTCGAAGGCCGAATAATTCCCAGCCTCTCTAAGTTTAGGAACTCCTCTCGAGCCATGGCCAGCTTGTCGGGTGGGAGGCGCCGTGCCCGGGCAAAAACCGGCGGCCCCTCGGTCGGGATGAAATGAACGACCCCATGCTTCTCGGAAGGTGCATCGAAACGCTGGACGAGGAGCTGCGGGAAGTCGGCTAGGACCGCATCGAACTGACCGGGAGCCGTGGTAATGGCCTGGATCGTTGGGCTGTGTGGGGCGGCGCTTGTAGGAGCCTCCGGCCTGGTACCCCGGGGCCGTACACCAGCCGAGGGTTTGCAGGCCCCTCCCGTGGATGTCTGCGACCAAAGAAAACGCCCATAGGAAATCTGCACCCAAAATGGCCTGGCCCACATCCGCAACGATGAAATCCCAACGGTAAGTCCTGGACTCGAAGGACAGGGACATGGTCCTTTTACCGTAAGTACGGATGGTGCTACCATTCACTGCAATGAGGGGCGGGCCCTTCCCCCCCGCTCGAACTTCGCAGTCATAGGGGGGCACAATACTCACGACCGCTCCCGTATCCACTAGAAAAACAATCCCGGTACTCTGATCTGTAGCGTAGAGGCGGCAGTTACGGCCAATCGAGTCTGCCTCTACATTCGATCGGCCCAGGCATTTCCCGGAAACGAACACGGGGCTCTGCAGCTTTGTGCCTCACTGCCCCACCGCTGATGGAAAGAGCACCAGCCACGCCTATCCGGCTCTGTTGTTCGAGCCCGCTGCCAATGAACAGGCGCCGCAGCCCTCTCTTGGCGAGCCGACTGCGAAATAGCGGCCGATGTGTCGCTCTCCCGGCCGCTCCCCAACTGCCGCTGGGCCTCGAGACCCGGTTAACCGAGCCGTCTCGGGTGTGCCGCTCCCTAACGAGCGTGTCGGCCTTCTCGGCGAACGCTACCGGATCTTCAAAAGAGACGTCCGCCAACACCAACCTGACGTCCCCAGGTAGCTTCTCCTGAAAGGCCGCTTCGAACACCTTGCACGGCTGATGGTCGCCCATCAAAGTCAACATCTCGGACATCAACTCCGACGGCAGCCGCTGCCCCAGCTCTGGCAAATGGAGGAGCCTCAGAGCCCGCTGGTTCTGGGTCCAGCCGAAAGTCCTCAGCAGGAGCCCCTTGAGCCCCACATACTGCCCCGTTTGGGGTGGACTGGTCAGGTACTGACTGACCCGCGTAGCCACCTCCGCCTGCAGACAGCTCACCAGGTGATGGTACTTCTCCTGGTCTTCCTCCACCCTTTTAAGATGGAACTGCGATTCCGCCTGCACAAACCACAGGTGCGGCTGATGGGCCCAGAACGGCGGTAAATGAATCTCGCCCGCGTTCGCTCCCGCCTGCGACATGCTGCTGCTTCGATTCTTATGTTCGAGGTCACCAATGTAGTGAGTCCAAACGAGCGATATTATCCAAAGACTTTATTGTCGGTAAAACCCGTGACAAACGCAACGTACTTACTCTTGAACTAACACTAACTTCGCTCCCTAATCTAATCTCTAACTCTAGTTTGGCGCCAGGCACTTAAATACCTCGCGCTCCCTCACCACGTGACCCGTAAACCAATCCGAGGGTTCTAGACTACCTGACCAATCCGTATGTCCCTACAATCTAATAAAAAAATTAAATTCACAGATTAAGAGCATGGGTCAGAAGATCCTTAAGGTCCATAGAGTCATACAGCATAGAAACAGGCCCCTCCGCCCAAGTTGTCCATGACGACCAAGATGCCCCATCTAAGCTAGTCCCACCTTCCCAGGATCAACCCTAAACCTTTCCTAACTATGTATCTGTCCAAATATCTTGAGGAATTTATTGAACTATTTTACAATAAAACACCCTGGAAATGTAATGTTTTGTTGCATGGATCTGAAATGTGCTTTCAATGGCATGCTAATACATAATTACTACTTAATGAGCTTTCTGGGCAAAAAGCCAAGTGTAGATTGTAACTCCTTTCCATATATATTTCAACGTACAATGGATTTAAAAATAAAAAGAATTTTAAAAGGCTATTTGTGATATTTTATCTTCCTTTACGTATTCTCTCCACACTGGTGGCACGGTGGCATAGCTACTGCCCTACAGCACCAGAGACGTGGGTTCGATCCTGACTACGGTTTCTGTCTGTACTGAGTTTTACGTTCTCCCCATGACTTGCGTGGGTTTTCTCTAAGATCTTCAGTTTCCTCCCACACTCCAAAGACGTACAGGTTTGTAGGTTAATTGGTTTGGTGTAAATGTAAAAATTGTCCCTTGTGTGTGAAGGGCCTGTTTCCGTGGTGTATCTCTAAACTAAACTAAACTAAACTGGTGTATTGTGGCTGCAGTGCCTACCATGTACAAAATACAGCTTGGGATAAATTATTATGTTTATTCATTCAAAGGATATGGACATGGCTGTGAATGCTAATGTTTTTTAACAACAAATACACAAAAGTGCTGGAATAACACAGTGGATCAGACAGCATCTCTGGAGAACATGGATGGGCGGTGTTTCGGTTCAGGACCCTTCTTCACATTCAAAGTGAGATGGGAATGTTTATTTCCCGTCTCTATTTGCCCCAAAACTGAGACAGCGGTTAACAGTTGGCCTTGGGTATCTCTCAGACCACCAGCCTCTACAGCCAAGAAGCCAAGGGTAGCAGTCACTATTACCTGAAGGTCCACATCATGCTGACTTAGAATGGAATATAAACATGTCTACATCATTACTCAGTCAAAACACTTGAACTCCCCACACACCAGCCTTCAACAAAAAGATTGCTGGTTTAAGCAAGTAACTCAGCACTGCCTGTTCAAGGGCAAGTAGGGTTGGTGAGTAGATGTTGGCCTTTCCAGTAATGCACATGGTCTGAAAAGTAAATTTGCAAGTGAATTTGATTTGATTTTACATGTGGGATTTTCATCAACATGCAATATTAAACATCCTAGAGAAATAGGCAATGACAATACAGATGAGTCAATGTCTGACATTAGCATTTACTGCACTTCAAACCCATCAATAATTTCTGAGTCCTAAAATATCATCTGGCAATTGCTGTTCCATTGTTGTCTCAACACCGATCAAGTCAATCTACCACATACGGCAACACAACAGTAAACTTCGGGGCAATTACAAAGTATCTTGTTTCCATAGTGTGATTTACACCAAAATTGAATTTTGTCTTAGATTTTAGGATATTCTGAATGCTTAAGAGATGCGAGTGCTGGTATTCTCTATACAAACCACTGTAATGTCCGCATGCTTTCATGCCCATTATTACAGCATTTTCATGATTGGGAAACAGGATAGTGTTCAGCTCAAGATAGACACAAAAAGCTGGTATAACTTAGCGGGTCAGACAGCATCTCTGGAGAAAAGGAATAGGTGATGTTTCGGGTGGGGATTCTTCATGTCAGAAGAAGGGTCTCGGCCCGAAACGTCACCTATTTCTTTTGTCCAACAATGCTGTCTGACCCGCTGAGTTACTCCAGCTTTTTGTGTCCATCTTCTGTTTAAACCAGCATCTATAGTTCCTTCCTACACCTAATGTTCAGCTCAAACTTGTTATCCGTCTATTATATCGATTCTTTTAACCAAGTACAAAACTTACCGATTTAAATGGAAATAGCATAAATTGAATACATCTGATAATATCCTATCACAATTCTGTAATCTATATACTAAAACTCTTGTTTGTTTGTTTGTTTGTTTGTTTGGGGGAGGAGAGATAGCTGGAAGAGAGAACACCTAACCATGATTTTATTAACTTCACCACTAACTCCACCTTGCCCTCTAATTCTGACACCTCTTTCCCCTTTCTTGATCTTACTCTCTCATCACAGGGGACAGACTACTACAAACCGACCGACTCCCACAGTTATCTGGACTAAACTCCTCCCACCCTGTCTCTTTCAAAGACACTATCCCCTACTCTCAATTTTTCCACCTCTGTTGCATCTGCTACCAAGATGAGGCTTTCTATTCTAGGACATCCAAGATGCAAGATCCAAGATGCAAGATGTTCTCATTCTTTAGTAAGCGTGTTCCCCCCCTGTGGTCATGGATGGATCCCCAACCTCTTTCTCCCTGTGTCCTGTAGTTCTGCTTTTGTTCCCCCTCCCTCCAGAGGGAACAAAGTTAAAGTTACCTAGGTCCTCACCTTTCACTCACCAGCCTCTGTATCCAACATATTATTCTCCATCATTTCCGCCACCTTCAATGTGATCCTACCATCAGTTCCCTTTCAGCCTTCTGCAGACATTCCCTGCACAACTGCTTGGTTCACTCATCCCTTCCCACCCAAACCACTCCATCCTCAGATAAGTTAACTAACCTACAAACCCCCTCCCCTTCTCCCCCCCCCCCCCCCCACAGCATCTCTTCTCAAGGCTCTACTCTGCCTATCAAAACAAAAATCACCTGTACATACCTATCACGCTCCAGGCCTTCCCCTCTCTCATCCAGCTTTCTCTCCTCACCCCACCACAATCAGTCTGAGGAAGGCTCTCGACCCAAAATGTCATTTCTTCATGCTCTCCAGAGAGACTGCCTGATCCACTAAGTTACTGCAGCACTATGTTTTTTTTTGTAAACAAGCATCTGTAGTTCCTTGCGGGACTGAACAGCGCCCGGTGCAGCTCGGCCGCGGGGCCTTCCATCGCCCGGTGCGGCGCGGCCGCGGGACACCATTCTGCTTTAGTTAAACATTTTGTTCAAGATGGCCGCGCCGTTGTGTTTGGCTGCCTGCCACTGTAACTTTCTTTTTTTTTTCCTAATCAGATGTGCAGCACTTTGGTCAACGTGGGTTGTTTTTAAATGTGCTATACAAATAAAATTGACTTGACTTGACTTGTTCCTCTCCTGAATGGGTGTGTTAGTTTGCTATTTTATTCTCCTACTCCTGGTAATGTTTGTAAAGTTTAGTGTTTTACAGCGCTGTAAATCCATAGTAATATTTCACTTCTGTTGTGCAAATTCATGAAAATGACATCCACTGAATAATAACAGAAATAACTAATGAAATAATTGAAGAGCAAAATAATTGCTGCCATCTACTGTTGGTTTCAAGAAATGTAACTTGTTATAAATCTGAACATATTGTTCAGTTCCTGCAGCCTCAGAAACATATTATGCCCAAGAACTCAGGCGGTCACGGGGGCGCAGCGGGAGAGTTGCTGTCTTACAGCGAATGCAGCACTAGAGACCCGGGTTCGATCCCAACTACAGGTGCTGTCTGTACGGAGTTTGTACGTTCTCTCCGTGACCTGCGTGGGGTTTCCTCCGAGATCTTCGGTTTCCTCCCACACTCCAAAGACGTACAGGTTTGTAGGTTAATTGGCTTGGTAAATGTAAAAATTGTCCATAGTGTGTGTAGGATAGTGTTAATGTGCGGGGATTGCTAGTCGGCGCGGACCCGGTGGGCTGAAGGGCCTGTTTCCACGCTATATCTCTAAACTAAACTCCTGAAAATATGTAAGCTTTCACTTTTAACATTTAATTACTCATTAATAAATACAATGGTCTGTAACTTGTAAAGAAGATGGGCCAGATTGAATTGGATTCAGCTCAACAACTGCACTCACCACCACTTAGGTGGGCTGACTGATAAGGGTCAAACAAGTTGAAGTCCCACACCTGGGAGAGTTGGGAGGGAATGTTGGTGGGCATGAGCAAGTGAGCTGATGGGCCTATTTCCACACTGTATGAATGGTAAGGTGGGAGAGAGAGAAAAGAGGGAGAGTGAGGGGGAGAGAGGGGGAGAGAGGGAGAGGGGGAGAGAGGGAGAGGGGGAGAGAGGGAGAGGGGGAGAGGGTGCAAGATACTTGAGGGACATTAAGATGTAAAGATAGTTGTTTGAAAATGAAGCCTTCGGTGGATAATGATCCAATATATATCAGCTCAGGGCAACAGTGAACCAGAATTGGTGGAAAGTACGATATAGACTACAGGGAAGCACACGAAATTCGATATTATTGTTGTTGATGGTAGTTTGTGAATATTTAACATACTTTATGTTAGTCCTCTGATGTAAAACTCAAAGTTATTTCATGAAAACTAAATTATCCAATAATATTTTTAAGTGTGTTCATTGCAATTATTTTTTTAGAGTTCAATCAATACTTTATTACAGACTCAAGGTCCAGGTAAAAGCCAATACATTACATATAATAAACATACAGAAGCACAGTAAGTTACATTCAAAAGCACAGTAAGTTACTAACAAATTACTAACAAAAGCACAATAAATTACATACAAGCACAATGCATGGTTTAAAGCATCAGCCATCAGTGATCAACAATGAGATAACTATACCAATGTCTCCACAACTGTTATTGGTAGCGTGTAGTACTAAACCTTATTAGTGATAATGCCAAGATGATCTCATTTTCAGAGTCATTAATTCGGCAAATAAATTTATACATTAGATTTCTTAACTCTTAACTCCTGCAGCCACAAGCATTCCACTTGCACTACACCCTCGAGGTCTCTTAAGTAATATCCTCATGGCATCATTAAAAGCTACCTGAAGACTCTGTAAGCTAGCTTTTTTATAGTTTGACCACAAGTGTGCAGTGTGGAGTGGTGTACAGTATGCTCTGAACAGAGACATCTTCACCCCATCTGTACATGTACCAAATTTGTGCAAGAGAATGTTTGCTTGTGCATACATCATGCGGCGTTGCCTATAAATATCCTCATCATCTGTCATTTGTTCTGTAATAAAATTTCCAAGATATTTTACCTTATTACATACACTAAGATTATTATCAGTCAATTTAAAATCAGGAAATTGTAGACATTTATCCTCTTTGGTTCTACAGATCATAACAACACTCTTACTGGCATTATATTTGATATCATGTTCCACACCAAATACAGAACATATAGTAAGGAGCTACTGTAGACCAGCGCTAGATGGACTAAGGATCACAAGATCATCTGCATACATAATATGGTTCACTAAAGTGTTACCAATCATGCACCGAGTATTACAGGCTTTCAATTGCTTGGACAGACCATCAATATAGGGATTGAAGAGAACTGGGGACAAGATTCCCCCTTGTCTGACACCATTGCTAACCCCAAATGGGCATGAGACCATTTGCCCCATTTTACTTGCATAGTCTGGTGGGCAAACCAGTAAGCCAAAATTCTCACAATGTATTTGGGCACCCCCCTTTGACTCAATTTAACAAACAACTTTCTATGATTAACACGATCAAAGGCTTTGGAGGCATCAATAAAGCACATAAGCACAAAGGGTTACAGGACATTGAAATATTACCAAATCATCAGAAAAATATGAAACGTGCCATTGGTATTATCAATAATCTGCTTTTGATGCTTAGTTAAGATTCTACCAGAACCACATGAATCCAGTGGATCATCTTTGCAGCCCAATTTCCAAACATGTTAAAAATTAGAGAACACATACTATCCTCAATATCAAGCAGCACATTTGACAGCAAAGCTCAAGTTATTGGGAAGCAGTAGATAACTGCCCAGTGCCTAGAATCCTACCTCATACAAAAGAAAATGCTGTGGTCACTGTAGACCAATCATCTCAAACCCAGGATGCAAGGAATTCCACAGGACAATGTACAATGTCCAAACTGCTTCAATTGCTTCGCTGTATCGTGGGTCCGAAGTGGAGCTATCTGTCGAGAATTGAACAATGTTCAGTTTAATTCATAATGGCACAGAAAATACATAATGGCACAGACATCAAGAACAATATCTGGGCATGGACTGTTAAGTGGTAAGTAGTAGCTGAGCTACACAAGCTACACAAGTGCCAGACAATTACAAATGGCTACTCATGTCTGATAACTTAATTATTGAGGATATCTACCAGCAACAACACATATCCTGAAATGCTAGTATTTTGAAACTGTTAAATGGTAATGATAAATACATTTTCCTTTTTAACTAGGAACAATGCAAATGCCATTCTTATTTTGAAATATATATCACGATTTCTAATGGTCATAGAGTCATAATCTTCCCTACCTTGACTGCAGCTGTTCAAGTTGGAGCCAGCTTTTCAAAGCCAATGAAAACAAATGCTGAAATAAAAACAGAAGGTGTTAGAACAGGTGGCATCTTAGCCTTCATAAAAAATGTTTCAGAACCAGGGAATGCAAACAAGCATAAGATGCTGATAAGGGACTGATGGGGAGGGGGCATCAGGGATAATGTCAGTAATAGGTTGGTTACCAAGAGGATCTGAGACAGATAAGTGAGGATGCCTAGTTAATTGCAACTGATCTATCAGTATACAGTGCATTCAGAAAGTTTTCAGACCCCTTCACATTTTCCACATTTTGTTACGTTACAGCTTTATTTAAAAATTGATTAAATTCATTTTTTTAATCATCAATCTACACACAATACCCCATAATAAAAAAGCGAAAACAGGTGTTTAGAAATTTTTGCAAAGTAATTAAAAAGAAATAACTGAAATATCACATTTACATAAGTATTCAGACCCTTTGCTATGACACTCAAAATTGAGCTTGGGTTCATCTTGTTTCCATTGATTATCCTTGAGATGTTTCTACAACTTGATTGGTGTCCACCAGTGGTAAATTAAATTGATTGGACATGATTTGGAAAGGCACATACTATATAAGGTCCCACAGTTGACAGTGCATGTCAGAGCCAAAACCAAGCCATGAAGACGAAGGAATTGTCCGTAGACCTCTGAGACAGGATTGTGTCGAGAGACAGATCTGGGGAAGGGTATAAAACAACCTGCAGCATTGCAGGGCCCGAAGAGCATAGTGGCCTCCATCATTCTTAAATGGAAGAACTTTGGAACCACCAGGACTCTTCATAAAGCTGGCCACCCGGCCAAACTGAGCAATCGGGGGAGAAGGGCCTTGGTCAGGGAGGTGACCAAGAACCCGATGGTCACTCTGACAGAGCTCCAGAGTTCCTCTGTGAAGATGGGAGAATCTTCTAGAAGGACAACTATATCTGCAGCACTCCATCAATCAGGCCTTTATGGTAGAGTGGTCAGACAGAAGCCACTCCTCAGTGAAAGGCACAGGACAGCCCGCTTGGAGTTTGCCAAAAGGCACCTAAAGGACTCTCAGACCATGAGAAACAAGATTCTCTGGTCTGATGAAACCAAGATTGAACTCTTTGGCCTGAATGCCAAGCGTCACGTCTGGAGGAAACCAGGCACCGCTCATCACCTGGCCAATACCATACCTATGGTGAAGCATGGTGGTGGCAGCATCATGCTGTGGAGATGTTTTTCAGCGCAGGAACTGGGAGACTAGTCAGGATTGAGGGAAAGATGAATGGAGCAAACTACAGAGGGATCCTTGATGAAAACCTGCTCCAGAGCATTCTGGACCTCTGACTGGGGTAGAGGTTCACCTTCCAACAGGACAATGACCCTAAGCACACAGCCAATACAATGCAGGAGTGGCTTTGTGAGAAGTCTGCGAATGTCCTTGAGTGGCTCAGCCAGAGCCCGGACTTGAACCCGATCGAACATCTCTGAAGGGACCTGAAAATAGCTGTGCATCGACGCCCCCCATCCAACCTGACTGAGCTTGAGAGGATCTGCAGAGAAGAATGGGAGAAATTACCCAAATACAGTTGTGCCAAGCTTGTAGCGTCATACCCAAGAAGACTTGAGGCTGTAATCGCTGCCAAAATTGCCTCAACAAAGCACTGAGTAAAGGGTCTTACTTATGTAAATGTAATATTTCAGTTATTTCTTTTTAATTACTTTGCAAAAATTTCTAAACACCTGTTTTCGCTTTTTTATTATGGGGTATTGTGTGTAGATTGATGATTTAATTTTTTTTTTAATCCATTTTAAAATAAGGCTGTAACGTAACAAAATGTGGAAAAACTGAAGGGGTTTGAATACTTTCTAAATGCACTGTAAATGGAAGGACACAAATCAGAGCGGAAGAGGGGCTTGATGAAAAAAATGCTGTAAATGAGATGCAGACTGCATCAGCATCTCAGTTCCAGTACTAAAGATAGACACAAAATGCTGGAGTAACTCAGCGGGACAGGCAACATTTCTGGATAGAAGGAATGGGTGAGTTTTCAGGTCGAGACCTTTCTTCAGACTGAGAATCAGGGGAGAGGGAGACACAGGGATAAGGAATTGTAAGGTGTGAAAATGAGACATCAAATGAGATGCAGTTCAAGGAAAATGTAGAATGGATCATTGTTAGCTAGGAGAAGGTGACAACAAAGCATGCAGAGATAAAATTTAATCAGGGGGACAGTCAGGCTGGTTGAAGAACTAGGAAGGGGGCGGGATGGAGAGAGAAAGAAAACAAGGGTTACTTGAAGTTAAAGAAGTCAATATTCATACTGCTGGGGTGTAAGGAACTGTTTCCCTGACAACAAGCCCTGGGTCACCAGTGACATAAAGGCCCTTCTCAACCAGAAGAAGAGGGCCTTCAGGAATGGCGACAGGGAGGAGGTGAAATGGATGCAGAAAGACCTGAAGTCGAGACTGAGACAGGGCAAGGAGACTGCGGGAGAAAGCTGGAGCTGAAACTTCAGCAGAACATTATGAGGGATGTGTGTTGTGGTATGAAGAGTATTACAGGCCACAAGAAGACGAGTGCCCTGGGGAGGGAAAGCAATCAGGACTGGGTCAAACAGCTAAACCTGTTTTTAATAGATTTGATGGTGGAGCCTCTGCCCACCCTCCCCCCTGCTCCTCGACAGACTCTCCCCCTGGTCCACTTCCTCTGCCCTTTCTTTGTCGCGCCTGACCATCAAGGCTGAGCAGGTGAGGAAGGAGCTGAGCAGACTCCACCCCGGCAAAGCCACAGGTACCTATGGTATCAGCCCTAGCATATGCAAGCTATGTGCCAGCATGTTGTGCGGAGTATTCTAGCATATCTTCAACCTGTCAGAGTGAGACCCAGTGCAAATTGGAGGAACAGCACCTCATATTTCACTTGGGCAGCTAGGATAGAACTTAATTTATCCCAGGAGGGAAATTGATCTGCCCCCACCCCCCATCTTTGCACATCCCCAATCCTTCCCACTCGTCACTTTAATTTCATGTTTCATGTATTTTGTGTTTTTATGACTGTTGGCAGATCAATAGACAATAGACAATAGGTGCAGGAGTAGGCCATTCAGCCCTTCGAGCCAGCACCGCCATTCAATGCGATCATGGCTGATCACTCTCAATCAGTACCCCGTTCCTGCCTTCTCCCCATACCCCCTCACTCCGCTATCCTTAAGAGCTCTATCCAGCTCTCTCTTGAAAGCATCCAACGAACTGGCCTCCACTGCCTTCTGAGGCAGGGAATTCCACACCTTCACCACTCTCTGACTGAAAAAGTTCTTCCTCATCTCCGTTCTAAATGGCCTACCCCTTATTCTTAAACTGTGGCCCCTTGTTCTGGACTCCCCCAACATTGGGAACATGTTTCCTGCCTCTAATGTGTCCAATCTCCTAATTATCTTATATGTTTCAATAAGATCCCCCCTCATCCTTCTAAATTCCAGTGTATACAAGCCTAATTGCTCCAGCCTTTCAACATACGACAGTCCCGCCATTCCGGGAATTAACCTAGTGAACCTACGCCGCATGCCCTCAATTTCCCTCCTGGGATAAATTAAGTTCTATCCTAGCTGCCCAAGTGAAATATGAGGTGCTGTTCCTCCAATTTGCACTGGGTCTCACTCTGACAGTGGAGGAGGCCCAGGACAGAAAGGTCAGTAGGGGAATGGTAGGGGGTGTTTAAATGTTTAGCAACCAGGAGGTCAGGTAGGTTTAGGCAAACTGAGTGAGGTGTTCGGCGAAACGATCGCCGAGCCTGCTCTTGGTCTCGCTGATATATAAGCACCTGGAACAACAGATACAGTAGATGATGTTGGATGAGGTGCAAGTGAATCTCTGCCTCACCTGAAAAGACTGTCGGGGTCCTAGGATGGAGTCGAGGGAGGAGGTATAGGGACAGGTTTTGCATCTCCTGTGATTGGAGGGGAAGGTACCTGGCGAGGGTGTAGTTTGGGTGGGAAGGGACGAGGTAACCAGGGAGTTGTGGAGGGAACTGCAGAAAACGGAAAAGGGGTGGGGATGGGAAGATATGGCGAGTGGTGGGATCCCGTTGGAGGTGGCGAAAATGTCAGAGGATTATGTGCTGTATGTGACGGCTGATAAGATGAAAGATGAGGACCTCTGTCCCTGTTGCGACTGGGAGGAGGAGGAGCAAGAGCGGAGCTGCGAGATATCAAGGAAACCCTTGTGAGAGCCTCATCTATGATGGAAGAAGGGGACCACCATTCCCTATAGAACGAGGACATCTCAGATGTCCTGGTATGGAACAATTAGGTTTCATTGAAGGAAGCAGAGAACTGTCTAAAAACTGTTCCAACTGTTTCGTTTCGTTGGGTTGCTGTTAATTACTTAAATTATTGCATCGTATGGGAGGCGCATTCCCAATCTCGTTGTACCCCTGGGTACAATGACAATAAAGATATATTGTATTGTATTGTATTGTGATGGTGGAAGGTTGCTTCTTGGACAGGAGGCCTGTGACTAGTGGTGTACCTCAGTGTTCGGTGCTGGGCCCGTTACTGTTTATCCTCTATATCAATGATTTAGATGAGAACATACATGGCAAGATTAGCAAGTTTGCAGTTGAAACCAAAGTGGGCGGTTTTGCAGATAGTGAAGATGGTTGTGAAAAATTCTAGTAGTATCTTCTATCTCCAGTGATGGGAGAAATATCTTGATATCTATCTTCGGTGATATCAAGAAACGGTAGAGAGATGTCGGAGATGATCCAAGTGAATTTAAGTGCTGGATGGAAATTAGTAGTGAAGTTAATGAATTCTGCGAGTTCTGACTGGGTGACTGGAAACCGTTATTTTGCTTTGAATGAATGAATCAACCTCGAGACACGACTGGGGAGACCGAAGTCAGGAAGAGCCATGGAAGTGGGTGACTCCATTGTCCGAGGTACGGACAGTAGATTCTGTGGTGGCAGGTGGGACTTGAGGATGGTCTGTTGCCTCCCTGGTGCCAGGGTTCAAGACGTCACGGACCGGCTTCAGAACATCCTAGCGAGGGAAGGCGATCAACCGGAAGTAGTTGTGCACGTGGGCACGAACAACATCAGGAGGAAGAGGAAGGAGATACTGCAACGTGAGATAAGAGAGTTAGGAAGAAGACTGAGAAGTAGGACGTCGAGGGTGGTTATCTCTGGACTGTTACCTGTACCTCGTGCTGGTATGGGCAGGAACAGAAAGATCGGGGATATGAATGTATGGCTGACAGGCTGGTGCAGGGAACAGGGATTTAGATTTCTAGACCACTGGGATCTCTTCTGGGGTAGGGGTGACCTGTACAAAAGGGACGGGTTGCACCTTAACAGCAGGGGGACCAACATTCTGGCAGGCAGATTTGCACGTGTGGCTTTAAACTAAGTAGTGGGGGGGAAGGTTTGACAAATTGGGAATATGAAGATGGAGTTAAAGGGGAAGCGAATACAGGAGAAATTGCAAAGGACTCTCGAATAAATGGGAAGGGAAGTTCTAGATGGGATAAGAGAGTAAGGTCAGGGCCAATTGTGACCGGTGTGAGAGGGGAGGTGAATACCGAAGTGAAAGTGTTGTATTTAAATGCGCGAAAAATGAAAAATAAAGTGGATGAGCTTGAGGCTCAGTTAGACATTGGCAAGTATGATGTTGTGGGAATCACAGAGACATGGCTACAAGAGGACCAGGGGTACACAACGTATAGAAAAGACAGACAGGTGGGCAGAGAGGGTGGGGTCGCTCTGTTGGTGAGGAATGATATTCACTCCCTTGCAAGGGGTGACATAGAATCAGGAGATGTAGAATCAGTATGGATAGAAATGAGGAATTGTAAGGGTACAAAGATCCTAATGGGAGTTATCTACAAGCCCCCAAACAGTAGCCTCGACATAGGGCGTATACACTGGAATTTAGAAGGATGAGAGTAGATCTTATCGAAACGTATAAGATTATTAAGGGGTTGGACACGTTAGAGGCAGGAAACATGTTCCCAATGTTGGGGGTCAAGAACAAGGGATCACAGTTTAAGAATAAGGGGTAGGCCATTTAGAACTGAGATGAAGAAAAACTTTTTCAGTCAGAGAGTTGTGAATCTGTGGAATTCTCTGCCTCAGAAGGCAGTGGAGGCCAATTCTCTGAATGCATTCAAGAGAGAGCTAGATAGAGCTCTTAAGGATAGCGGAGTCAGGGGGTATGGGGAGAAGGCAGGAACGGGGTACTGATTGAGAATGATCAGCCATGATCACATTGAATGGCGATGCTGGCTCAAAGGGCCGAATGGCCTCCTCCTGCACCTATTGTCTATTGTCTATGTTCCCACTGTGTCCTCAATCTGTGCATTCATTCCTGGCCACGCAAATAAATTGCGGGCTCGTTGTTTAAGTTTCACTACTCCCAGATGTGATTCATGTAGCCCATTCAGCATCTGCCTACGCATGCTTTGGGGGACTACGATTCGGTTTTCCCTCAAGACTAATCCATCGACTTCAACCAGCTTGTCATGGTATGTATGAAACGGAGTCAAGTCTGAGGGCAAATCACGCCTGTTATTAGGCCAACCCTTTCTTATATACTCGCACAACAGTGTTAGGGTTCGACCTTTGTTTGTTTCAGCTCTGAACTGCGCAAGGCGGTCGTCTGACATGTGTAGGATGGCTTCTACAGCATGTATCACGATCGGCAGTGTGATGTTCTCTTCCGCAGGTGTGTCTGAAACTTATTCTTCAGCGGTTGTATTTTTTTCACATTCCTCCTGGGCAAACTGAAAGGTCTCATAAATCTGCTGAGCAGCCGGGCCTGCTATGTGGAGGAATGTTGCACACCGAATCTTATCTGGCTTACTCGTCAGTTCTGTTGCCGCCTCGTACAGCTGGAATGCCCTTATCCAGTCCTTATAATTCTTGGCCAAGTTCCCTTGCATGGAGAGTGGTCCCAGTGGCTTGAGACCAGACATTCTTTTCTTTAGTTTCTTTTTTCTTCTGACACCATGTAATGTCCGCTGTAAGACCCTGTTGTGACTAGCACAATGAATATACGTCCGACATCTTGAAAGAAGATTTTAATAATGCTTCACCAGGAAACTTCTAGAAAATTACCTGACCTCATTCACGAGGCAAAAGCACATTTGCCAGCTTCTGCCTTTGGCCTCAAGGGGGCACTGGCATTTTTATTACATATACATCACAGTCAGGCACGAGGTGCAAGGAGAGGCAGGAGGGTAAACTGGAGTATTGCTTCCAAGTAGGCTGCAGGAGGCGCCCCCTGGAACACAAAGATCACCGGTCTAGGAGAGGAGAGGGACATCGGATCGCTGGAACTGTTTCAATACTCCGAGCGCGTGAGCCGGCTGGACTTTGAATAATGGCACCAATAATGTCGGCGTTTGCATGTGTCATATAGGCAAAAATAATTTAACTCTCCACTTTCATATGTGATATAGCACTGTTGACTGTTGACAAAAAGCACTATTGACTATTGACAAAAGTCACGAGCCAACTGCACCCTCAAGATGTCCCGCCCCTCGCGCTGGTCCCGCCCCCGGCGCTGGTCCCGCCCACCAGCGCTGGTCCCACCCCCTGCGCTGGTCCCGCCTCTCGCGCTGGTCCCGCCCCTCGCGCTGGTCCCGCCCCTCGCGCTAGTCCCGCCCCTCGCGCTAGTCCCGCCCCTCGCACTAGTCCTGCCTCCCGTGCTCGTTCCTCGGGTTCCAACCTGCACAACCCCCAGCGCGCTCGCCCCATGAGCGGGCCCCGCCTCCGTTCTGCCTGCTCTGGCCCCGCCCTTCGCTCTGGCCCCGCCTTTGCCACAGCCCCACACGCAGCGGCTCCACCCCCTGGGCCGGTCTACGCCGGCTGTCGGGGTGTGTGCCGGCATGGGCGGTGACGTTGCACAATAACAACATCAGGCGGCGAGTGGCCGGGGTTTGTGGTCAGACGGCCAGTGGTCGATGGCGGCATGGATGCGAGCTCCATGCCTTATGGCGTGATTGTCCAAATCCCAAGCGACGCTGATAACTTCTGCAAACCGACGGGGGTTGGGTACTATCCACGTGAGAGGTAAGCACAAATTTAACGATGAATTTTATAGGCTGGGGAGAGTGAGCCAGCGCGAATTTGTTGTGAACTTGCATGGAGTTTCCAAATTACAGGAGGTGTGTCAGTGATTGGGCCTCGCATCGGAACAGCTCCTTGGCTCTGGACACCTCGTGTTCTCATGACTGCAATGACCTGTTGTGGTTTTTCAAATGTTGGGAGAACGGATCTGGCTCTATTAATTCTGATCTGCAGAATAGTGGCGAATGAGACACAAGAAACATGCTGGAACCCTCATCGTAACACAGAGTGTTGGCAGACTCATCGGGTTTGGCAGCATCTGGGGAGGGACTGGACGGGAGACCCAAAACGTCCAACATTTTATGTTTTGATCAATATTCGTACTTTGTTTTTTAAATTGGCCGTAGCCAAATACGACAACTTTTGAGAAGTTTTGCTGGGACGTTATTTTGTAGAAAATCCACAATCTCGTGAGTTTTATCATTATTGTGAATTGGTAATGAAAGGAACAAATCGGGAAATTGTACGAAAAATTGTAAGTTTGCAATATTTTCACAACCATGATTTTTAAATTCTGTTCTGCCATCTGAGTTGCAGTCATTGGACGAGCACACACAAAACAACATTTAAAATAATCAATGTTAATATTTATCCCATGCTGTTCTGATTTTTCAAGTGATCTTTCCTGACAAATCAAATAATAATTTATTTTGGAAGGTGTCATTTCTTACAAAGCTGAGCTCAGATCTATGAATAAAGAAAGTTGTCATCTCTAATTGACCAACCCTTCGTTCTGGCATTGTGGCCCCTTAGTTCGGGATCGATCATTTGGAACTTCAATGTAACGTGCAACTAGGGGTAAGCATTGAATCATAAACTCATTACTGCTTGTTATTGAAAACGTAAAGAACATCAGAATGACACGGGTGGGTTTTGGATTCAGGCCCTTCATGATTTAGAATACTTGTACAGGATCTTAAAAGGCCAGTGTATACTTTTTAAACAAGCCGGTCAAAATGGTGTGGGCTATTCTGAATTTCGGGTATTTGAAGTACTTGGGAACACAATGACAATAAGATCCCAAAGTATTGAAGAACAAAGGGATCTTGGTCTTTCAGTCTAGGGATCTTGAAGATAGCAGCACAGGTAGATAAGGAGGTTATAGGGGCATGGAAGATACTTGTCTTCATTAGCTGAGGCATAGAATATAGGAGGATGCAATTATCGGACAGTACATTAGTTAAATGTTATGGAGTATTGAGTATAAGTGTCATGTGCACTTCTGTTACCATACCAAAAGAAGGCTGTGAATGCACTGATGGTGTTGCTGAAGAGGTATTTCTGGCGTTGAGGCATACAAAGTGAATCACCAGGCCCTGACCAGGTGTACTCTAAGATGTTATGGTAAGTAAGGGAGAAAATCGCTGGGGCCTTGAGAGATTTTTCTCTTTTCCTTGGCCTCAGGTGAGGTACTGGAAGGGAGCTAATGCTATGTATTTATTGAAGAAGGGCTGCAAGGACAAACCAGAGAACTACAGACTGGTGAGTGTTATGTGGGTTACAAGAGGGTATTCTGAGGGACAGGATCTACCTGCATTCGGAAAGGCAAGGATTGTACAGGGAGAATCGGCATATCATTGTGCATTGGATTCAGTTTTGTGAAAAGGTGATCAAGAGAATCGATGAGGGGAGGGCAGTCAACAAGGAATTTAACAAGGCTTTGACAAGGATCCAGATGGTAAACTGGTCTGGAAAGTGAGATCATATGGGATTCAGGGTGAGCTGAATAGTTGGGGACAAAATTGGCTTGGTGGATATTGTCAGAAGGTGGGACTGGAACATTGCTTTTCAGATTGGAAACAGGTGACTAATGGTCTATGGCACATATCAGTGCTGGGTCCTTTGTCATGAATCTTAATGATTTGGATGAGTATGTAGGTGGCAAGATTATTAATTTTGTAGGTCACCACAAATTTGATGGTGTGTACAGTGAAGAAGGTTGTTTCAGCTTGCAACAGGATCTATATCAATTGGGAAAATTGTCAAAGGAATGGCAAATGGAATTTAACTTACACATACAGTGCTCTCCATAATGTTTGGGACAAAAACCCATCATTTATTTATTTGCCTCTGTATTCTGCAATTTAAGACTTGTAATAGAAAAAAATCACATGTGGTTAAAATGCACGTTGTCAGATTTTAATAAAGGCCATTTTTATACATTTTGGTTTCACCATGTAGAAATTACAGCAGTGTTTATACATGGTCCCCCCATTTCAGGGCACCATAATGTTTGGGACATATGGCTTCACGGGTGTTTGTAATTGCTCTGGTGTGTTTAATTGCCTCCTTAATGCAGGTATAAGAGAGCTCTCAGCACCTAATCTTTCCTCCAGTCTTTCCATCACCTTTGGAAACTTTTATTGCTGTTATCAACATGAGGACCAAAGTTGTGCCAATGAAAGTCAAAGAAGCCATTATGAGACTGTGAAACAAGAATAAAACTGTTGTAGAGACATCAGCCAAACCTTAGACTTATCAAAATCAACTGTTTGGAACATCATTAAGAAGAAAGAGAGCAGAGGTGAGCTTGCTAATCGCAAAGAGACTGGCAGGCCAAGGAAGACCTCCACAGCTGATGACAGAAGAATTCTCTTTCATGAAGAAAAATCCCCAAACACCTGTCTGACAGATCAGAAACACTCTTCAGGAGTCAGGTGTGGATTTGTCAATGTCCACTGTCCGTAGAAGACTTCATGAACAGAAATACAGAGGCTACACTGCAAGATGCAAACCACTGGTTAACTGCAAAAATAGGATGGCCAGGTTATAGTTTGGCAAGAAGTACTTAAAAGAGCAACCACAGTTCTGGAAAAAGGTCTTGTGGACAGATGAGATGAAGATTAACTTATATCAGAGTGATGGCAAGAGCAAAGTATGGAGGAGAGAAGGAACTGCCCAAGATCTAAAGCATACCACCTCATCTGTGAAACGTGGTTGTGGGGGTGTTATGGCCTGGGCATGTATGGCTGCTGAAAAAACTGGCTCACTTATCGTCATTGATGATACAACTGCTGATGGTAGTAGCATAATGAATTCTGAACTGTATAGACACATCCCATCTGCTCAAGTTCAAACACATGCCTCAAAACTTATTGGCTGACAGTTCATTCTACAGCAAGACTATTATCTCAAACATACTGCTAAAGCAACAAAGGAGTTTTTCAAAGCTAAAAAATGGTCAATTCTTGAGTGGCCAAGTCAATCGCCCGATCTGAACCCAATTGAGCATGCCTTTTATATGCTGAAGAGAAAACTGAAGGGAACCACCCCCCAAAACAAGCATAAGCTAAAGATAGCTGCAATACAGGTCTGGCAGAGCACCATCAAAGAAGACACCCAGCAACTGGTGATGTCCATGAATCGCAGACCTCAAACAGTCATTGCATGCAAAGGATATGCAACAAAATACTAAACATGACTACTTTCATTTACATGACATTGCTGTGTCCCAAACATTATGGTGCCCTGAAAAGGAGGGACTATGTATAAACACTGCTGTAATTTCTACATGGTGAAACCAAAATGTACAAAAATGTCCTTTATTAAAATCTGACAATGTGCACTTTAACCACATGTAATAATAATAATAATAAGCATTTATTTTATATAGCGCTTTACCAGGTGCTCAAAGCGCTTTACAAAAACAGTCATAACATAAAAACAAACAGACAAACTATCCTGACGGAGAAGCGGCGAACAAACAGCGCCAGCGTCCTCTCACGTCAGGGTCCGGCAGTAGACAACAAAAAGCACAGGACACACAGATACAATTTTAACACAAACAGCCATCACAGTGATTGCTCCAGGCACACTCTCACTGTGATGGAAGGCAAAGAAAAGTCATTATCTCCTCCTCATTCTTCTCCCGTGGCGCCATGAGGCGATCGAGGCTCCCAACTTTTGAATTTCTATTACAAATCTCAAATTGTGGAGTGCAGAGGCAAATAAATAAATGATGGGTCTTTGTCCCAAACATTATGGAGGGCACTGTATATGAAGTAGTGAATTTTGGGAAATTAAACCAGTCGGGACGTACAGTGATTGACGGGACATGGGAAGAGTTGTAAAAAAAGAGAGATCTGGTGGCACAACTACTTACTTCCCTGAAAGTGATGAAGCATGTAGACAGCTTTCTTACCTGCTCCCCCCTGCAGGATCTGATGAAGGATCCCATTCAAAAAAGTCACCTATCCATGTTTTCCAAAGATGCTGTCTGACCCGCTGAATTGCTCCAGCATGTTGTGTCTTTCTATTGGTATCTTTCCTTGCATACTTATATACCAAAAACTGCACACAAGCGTGATCTTGTGCAGTCGCATGAAGACTTCCTTGCTATTATTGTACCCCAAAACTATTGCAATAAGTGCTAACAGGTTTGTTTGTTTCATCATATGCACGTTAAACTCCTATTTTTCATATAGGGCATTCTGTGATACTGTTACGCACCAATTTCTATTCTGTCTATTTTCTAGAATTTGTCATTGAGAAAAATAGGTACATTGAAAAAACCCCATATCAAATGAATGTTGAAGAGGCAGATTCTGGTGTAATTTAATTGGGGATATCGGCTACACAATCTCAGAAATTATAGCGATTGTCGACCACATCTAAACCACGGGTGGCAGTGAAACTATTATATTACATTGGCCATAAACTTCAAATCTATCCTTCTCAGCGGAAACCTGTTTGAGACTTAACAGATTGAAAACTGAGTTTTAAGGACCCTGTTCACCCATTGCCATTATCTGTTGACATCCATTTAAGAGCAACACTCTTATTCTCATTCTCTCTCCACGATTTCTTCCAGTCCTGCCATCCATGGATATCCCCTTTTATTTTACTTTGGCTTCTGGAGCATACTGATCTTATCCACTCCTTTGCTGGTGGTCTTCAGAAGTCTTCATTCAGGACACATTTAGAATATGTGGATTGTTTCATCATATGCACGTTAAACTCCTATTTTTCATATAGGGCATTCTGTGACACTGTTACGCACCAATTTCTATTCTGTCTATTTTCTAGAATTTGTAATTGAGAAAATTACAAAATTTGTAATGGAGAAAATTGAGAAAACTCCACCACCATTTGGAATATTTTGGAGGACCAAGAACCAACCACATGGAATAGTTAGGGCAAATAGCATAGATTGGATAAGTACCCAAGGGAGCAAGAAATAAGTCTTGATTGATTGGATAAAACAAGGCTGCAAGAAGGTTCATGTAGAATATGTTAGGTGAATAGCCTGTTTTCATATCATATCATATATATACAGCCGGAAACAGGCCTTTTCGGCCCACCAAGTCCGTGCCGCCCAGCGATCCCCGCACATTAACACTATCTATCCTACACCCACTAGGGACAATTTTTACATTTACCCAGCCAATTAACCTACATACCTGTACGTCTTTGGAGTGTGGGAGGAAACCGAAGATCTCGGAGAAAACCCACGCAGGTCACGGGGAGAACGTACAAACTCCTTACAGTGCAGCACCCGTAGTCAGGATCGAACCTGAGTCTCCGGCGCTGCATTCGCTGTAAAGCAGCAACTCTACCGCTGTGCTACCGTGCCGCCCTTTTCTTTTCTATTTTCTGGATTCAATATTTTTTATCATTCGCTCAAATATAAACTAATTATATGGGTGTTCTTACTTTGCTGAAGCAAAGATTGATCATCAAAAAGACTAAATTAATTCCAATAAAATAACTAAACCAATTAATCCTAATGCTGAGCACTGTTTGAAAATTATGGGAGTCTACCGTCTGATTGTTCCCTATATATGTAATAATAGCTAACTTGTACATGTAAATTTAGTCATTTAATTTGCTACTCTGAACAGATTATATAAACCCAATTTCACCCCATTAGGAATTTAATAATACATAACACATAGATTTACATAAAAATAACATGGATTTATGTGGAGAGTTGCATCATGAATAATAACTGCGCAAAAAAATTAGACATCTTATTCTTGCATTGAGAAAAAATGCTTATTTTCATCTGTAGTGCCTTGTAATATTTCTGAGCAGTGTCTTTTGTCTTTTGTTCTAGGTCTAAAACATTATTTGAAGAGATTCGAGCATCTATTACAAATAACTCAAATGAAGATAGATCTTTCTGGAGACCTGTTCTTCCATGGGGTGGAGTGTATAGCATTAAAGCTGGAAAAAAAGCAATGGCCTGCACTCCGTTGTATGTGAGGATAAGCCTAAAAAACACTTGCACCATTGATGGATTTTTGATGTTGCTGTATGTGATTCTCAGTGAAAATGAAAATTTCCGCAGGGAGTTATCAACTTACTTGGGAAGGGAATTTGTTGAGCGATTCCTCTATTTGATGGACTCTTACAAATTTACAACTGTGAAGTTGTTGTGGATATGGGATAAAATGGAAAAATGCCAGTACAAGTCCAAAGTCCATAAGGCCTCGTTAGAAATTGACCTCTTTGGGAATGAACATGAAAACTTTACAAGGAATCTGAAGAACCTTATGTCTACCATACAGGAAACCTTTTGTTCTAATGGGAGATGTCCAGCGCGTGTGCAAGAAGATCAACGCAAAACAATTTTAATCTAGTAGGTTGATTTTTATTTCAGTAAAAAAAGACTTTTTTACAAAGTTTCTTTCAATGTTGCAGCTGTATAATATCTTATATTGTATCCAGCAAACTGTAATTGTGAGGATGGTCTAAGCCTTGTTCTTAATAACATGAATTGAAAAATCAGAAATTGCATATCATTGACTTAATTAGAACAGAACAAACTTCATTCAGCCTCTGCAAACAGTGATTCTTGGGTATTTGTATTCAAAGCTCAAAGCTAATTTTTTAAATATCGGATTTTTAGATGACATGGTGCAACAGAATTTCAGTTAAGGGCATACATTGTGACTAATCATCCGCAACAAAATTTCCACTATTATTCATTACATGGTCATATAACAGAGATTATGTTAATAAATTCAAAGTCCAAGTTGATGCTTTTTTTCCAGGGGATTGAATCTGGATACATACTCAAATGTAGTGCATATAAAAGAGAATAGCAACAACAACAAAAATCGATATTGAGGGGATGTTGAGGTATTTTCAACTTTCATGCTTTGCATTTGTTCATGAATGTAGAATGGGACTGTTCAGCAAATAATTGAAGTTGAAGGCCTGCTTTCAAAAACATACAGATAAACCCTGCAGAAAAGAGCATTAGAATTTACACTGAACAGACATAACATTTTTAGGTATTCGCATACTGTCAGATTACTGTGCAGTTACATTGACTAAAACATTTACATCTATTGCATTATTACCTCATCTATTGCATCCGCTGCTCTAGATGTCAACTTATCTATATCGGCGAAACCAAGCGCAGGCTCGGCGATCGCTTCGCTGAACACCTGCGCTCGGTCCGCATTAACGCAACTGATCTCCCGGTGGCCCAGCACTTTAACTCCCCCTCCCATTCCCAGTCTGACCTCTCTGTCATGGGCCTCCTCCAGTGCCATGGTGAGGCCCGCCGGAAGTTGGAGGAGCAGCACCTCATATTTCGCCTGGGCAGTTTGCGGCCCGGTGGTATGAACGTCGACTTCTCCAACTTCAGATAGCTCCTCTGTCCCTCCCTTCCCCTCCTCCTTCCCAGATCTCCCTCTATCTTCCTGTCTCCACCTATATCCTTCCTTTGTCCCACCCCCGACATCAGTCTGAAGAAGGGTCTCGACCCGAAACGTCACCCATTCCTTCTCTCCCGAGATGCTGCCTGACCTGCTGAGTTACTCCAGCATTTTGTGAATAAATCGATTTGTACCAGCATCTGCAGTTATTTTCTTATTTACATCAGGAAGTTTGGTTTGCTAGAATATGATCACAATTCGTAATGAAGCATCAAGGTGCAACAGGTGCTGGAACTTTGAGCAATACCCAAATTCCCTGAGGAACTCAACGGACCAGGCAGGAACGAACAGATGATGCTTTAGGTTCAGACTTTCTTCAGACTGATTTGGGGGGGGGGGGGGGGGGGGAGCTGATAAAGAGAGATGGGGGCAGGACAAAGCCTGGCAAGTAATAGCTAGAGGGAGGGGGGTTGATGAGTAGCTAGGTGCAGTAAGTAACAAAGGATAGGGAAATTGAGATGAAAGGGTATCAGATAAGGAGAGAAGATGAGGATTGAAATGTAAGGCCGGATAGAGGGATCTGGGTGGAAGTGGACGGGAGGATGGAAAATGGATGGGTGGTTGGGGAAGGGAGAGATAAAAATGGAAATGGGAGATTTTTGGATGGGAGATGAATGTACAAAGGAGGAAAAGGAACAGGGTGACTCATGGGGAGATGGGAGAAATGTGAGTGCACCAGGTTTATTGGGGGGGGGGGGCGTCGCACAGGGAAGAGAAGGGGGGGAGTGGTATATTACTTGAAATTGGGGAAAGTAATGTTAACATTGTTGGGTTGTAAGCTACCCAAGTGGAATATGAGGTGCTGTTCCTTGAATTTTGTGTATGGCCTCACTCTGGCAATGGAGGAGGCCCAGGACACTGGTCAGAAAGGGAATTCACATAATTCATAAACTTTGCGTCATGATACATTTCTTTGAAGGTCATCATTAGTTAACAAAAACAGAATGGTTAAAAATACTGAGAAGATCTGGTAACATTTGATAGTGATACCGAGTTAATGTTCCAAATTATATCCTTTCATCAGAACCTGCAGAGCATTTCCAATGTTTATTGTTTCTATTTCAGTTCTCCACCTTCTACTATATTTTATAAGGCAATTTAAATTTGGATTCATCACGAGCTATGATTTGTAAGATGTTTCCTACAGATCAGAAATATAAAATGATCAAATTATTGTGGGAATCGACTCTGATACAAGAAGTCACATATGAACATCAGGGTGTGGCAGTTCTTAAATATTATAATAAACAGATTACTGTTTTGCTGGAATTGATCTTTTTTTAGTTTGATAAATTTAGTTTAAATTTGATGCTGACACAATACAAGTGTTTTTGCTTGTGATCTGATTTCCAATTCAGAGACTAAGATTTCTTTTTATTTCTGAAGTCCTTCACAAGATTCTCTCTTGGGTGATGTAATTCAAGCAGCAGTGGATGAATTATTCTGTCCCAGGATTGATCTCTGCGAAGAACTTGGGTATGTTCACTGACTTCATGTGCTTTCAAACTGAACACAAGCCAGTAATCTGGTTTAATAATTACCATGGAGTGAGTTAATGTTCACCATAGGAAATCATTTGATATGATGGGAATCTGTCTGGTGCTAGGGCACTTTTGAAGTAAAGCAGCAAGCAGGCATCCTTATTAAAGTGAAAGCTCAATAATAAATGACCAGATGGTGATGAGTGAACAACTGCCCTGTTGTCTTTGCCTGCCTGAACATTGATCTGGAATTATCAAAAACACACTTAGTTTTGTACTTGACTTTTTTGTTACATGTATTCTTTGATTGAGAACTGAATAAAGACATGCTCTAGCCCAGTGACATTGTATGCCAATCTTGATGTGAGCAAGGTGATTACAGACCTAAACCCTTACTGCCATTGAGTGTAATTGCCATTTGATCCAATTAGTTTTGATATTGTTTCTACAATAAATTGTTTCACGAATTTCTGTGTTTTTAAGAATAAGTTCTGGAAACCTAGTTGGATGTTTGGAAAGAATACATCATTCCCTGATGATAGGTTTCGTAACATAGCTTTAATATCCTGGAATGTTTGTTGTTAGGAGTATGATTTGCTATGTGCCTCAAAAGAAGTTTGCATTTCTTTGACCATTAAGTATAGGTGTGAGATTTAAAATTCTCGATGTCATAAGATTTTACTGTGGTGTATACAAGAAAACTAACGTGGGGTTCATTTTCCCCTGAAGATTTATGTGCATTTAAGTTTTTCCTATCCCTAATGGTTAAGAAGGTTTATGCTCATTTGCACCCATTTGTTTTACAAAAGTAAAATATTGATTTCTAATTTGAAATCTGTACACTACACTTTGAGTGATGATGTCAGTAACTCCACTTTGTTTTTCCTTATTTCCATAGATTTAGCCTTAGTTATGGAAAAGTTAAAGATGCTATGATGTGTGTGGTCATTCTTCACATATCATGAATTGAGTTTTATTGTAATTACCTCTCTCTTTACAAGGAAACAAAAGGATTTAATGTTTATTTCATTTTGGAAAATATATTTCAACTGAAAATTTGCAAATTGAAAAATGGGGGAATAAAATGGTTGGAAAGTCAAATCTACTGGTAATGGAGACTTCTTGTATGCCATTCAGTACCTAAAGCATATTACTGGTTTGTTTTCCAGATGTAATGGTCAACGTGAGTTCACACAGAGGATTTTTTGTCATGATGCTCCACCATTTGTCATCCTAAATATGCAGCAATGGAAATCTGAAGAATTGGCCTATGTCCCATATAGTTTGGCTGTGGCAGAACACAGGTAGATATTTACCCAGTGTATAATCTGGATAATATTAAATGCTCTCAAACATTTGCTGATGTGTACACTTTAACTGAAATGTTTATGCCAAACATGATGCCAAGTTAAACTAATATCCTCTACATGCATACGATCTATTTGCCTATCTCAAAGCCTCGATGGTACCTGCTTCCGGCACTACTTTCGGCAGTGCATTCCTTCCACCATTAGTAGTTAAATTTAAAACTATCCACCAATCTATGTGGGGAAAACCATATCGCCTTTAAACGTTTCTTTTCTGACCTTAAAGCTAGTCTTTGACAGAGTCTAGTTGTCAACAATTGTAATATGGTAAGAAACAAGATAATTGTAATCATTCCATCTTGTTTATGTAACTATCTGGTGTTTCTAAGAAACTTAACCCCAGATGGTCATGAATCATGAACAAGGCTTAATAAATTGAAACTTGTTTAGACCAGAGAAAAATTGGAACATAAGAGAATTTGATAGCTTGTGAGTTCCTATTTAAATGAAATGTAGAATTTTTTAATTTTTTAAAAAATCAAACTGATATCTTTGGTCCTAGATACCTACTGGAGGGAGCAACGCTTTTCAACAAGGAGGAGCACCATTACTCTGCTGCTTTTATGATTGATGGTAACTGGATGCATTACGATGGACTTAGAACTGAGAACCTGGTATTATTAAATAAACCTCCAGAGCTGCTGCTCTTGTCCTCTCTTGTCTATATTCGAAATCAAGAATTGATTAAAGGTGATTTGTATGACTTAAAAATGAAGCGTTGGCTATACAAGACTACGTAAGTCCAATTAACTTTTAAAACTATTGGGGCAAAATAATTAAAACAATCCTGGCATCCGAGAAAAATTGGATTGTAAAGTTCTGATTTATTAACCAAAAACATTTCAAACAATGTACAAGGCATTAATAGTTAACTTTAAAACAATGCAAATATGTACAAAGATGTATTTTGGATACTAAATATTTTTATATAACTGTACAATAGAATAAAGCTTATTTCCATATTTTCTTTAAAGTTGTATATCACACAAAGGAATCAGATTTTTCCAATGCACAGATACCACAAAAACCACAGCACGATGCCAAAGCTTTGAAAATGTAGCATTCACAATTATAACTCAAAAAATATTGGCACATTTTATAGTTGTGATGATGGCGAAATGCTGGACCCATCCATACATTGTGAATCTGAGAGCATCCTCTTAACTATCCACATGCACCGTTCAACAAAGTGTGAAGATTTTCCTGAATGCACTGAAAATGTTCTTAGAAGCTTCAAGCAATAAGTGGTGCACTGAACATGCTCGGCCAGACCTAGCCCCAAACTAGGATTGCAATTTATTTATTTCCAAATTTAGCTTACATTTTTTTCTCAAAATGTTGTGCCTTTTTATTTCCTGATTTGTAATCTGATTTTATAACTGCATTGATGTGATACAATCACAACTGCCAAATGCTAGAGATCTAGAATGAATGTATGACAATAGCTGCCAAGAAAGGGAAAGTGCAGCATCTCTGGAGAAAAGGAATTGGTGACTTTTTGGGCCGAGATCCTTAAGTCTGAAGAAGGATCTCGACCTGAAACGTCGCCTATTCCTTTTCTTCAGAAATGCTGTGTGATCCACTGAGTTACTCCAGCATTTTGTGTATCTTCAGTGTAAACCAGCATCTGCACAAAGTGCAGACTGATGTCTGTCAGTGTTACCCACAGACTTAGCCACTGGATGCAAAGTCCAGGCATTTAGAGAAAAACTGGCTCATTTAGATAACGCAATGGACAGGTACAATTACTAAAAGAGTATTGAAAGGAATGACTGGTGCCAATTATCCTATAATGATGACCGGAGGAAATTGATCACCGGATGCAGCACAGTGGTTGGGTATTAAGGGTAGGTAATTTTAAAATTGAAGACATTTTAAAATGTTTTTAAATCACTGCCAGCTGAATTAACCTTTAAACTTAACAAGATGAAATGACAACTGTCACACTTAAGACAATTCAAACCTACATTTTTGTTACATTTAATTTATATTAATCTGTTTGTAGCATTCTAAATTAAGTTCCATAACAAACAAAAAGAATGACAAAGCTGTAACCACTGCAAAATCTCATCAACCTTTAACTTTGTTTCTCTTCCCACGGAGGCTGTGTGACCTGCTGAATATTGGTAGCATTTTCTAAGTTCGTCCCAGTAAGGAGATATCAGTATAATGTCAAAGTTATAGAGTGATAGTCATGCAGTATAAAACAGGCTCTTCAGCGCAACGCTGCTAAACTGGACCCATTTCCCATGTTTGAACCATATCCCTCTAAACATCTCCTATCTATGTACATGTCCAATGGCTTTTAAATGTTGTTATTGTACTTCCTCAATCACTTCCTCTGGTACCTTGTTCCTGTGAAAATATTTCCCCTTGGGTTCTTAATAAATATTTTTCTTTCACCTTCTTACCTTTCACCTTAAACCAATGCCCTCTGGTTCTTTATTTCCCCAATCTTTGGAAAAAGACACAGTAGTGTGTCTGTGCCCCATACGATTTTATACATCTCGAGAAGATCATTCTGCCACCTATGTTCCAAAGAAAAAAAAGTCCTAGCCTGCCCAACTTCTCTCGATAACAATCCCGAGTCCTGGCACATCCTTGTAGATTTTTTTTCTGTGTTATTTCTAGCTCAATGGCATCTTTCTTACAGCAGGGTGACTAAAACTGAACACAATACTCCAAGAATGGCCTTACCAACATCTTGCACGACTGCACCATTCTTTTCATCAAATTTGTATCTTATAAAATAATTCCTAGGGATGTGTTGCTTGCTAACATTTCCTTTCACTAAATTTTCCCTTTGCAGCCAGCAACAAATTTATACTTCTATTTGATTTACAATATTAATCTATCATTCTGTTTGCTTCTGTGGTTTGCACTCCTGCTCGTTTCTCTTGTCAGGAGATGAATTTATCACAGATATACACAAAATGCTGGGGTAACTCAGCAGGACAGGTAGTATCTCTGGAAAGAAGGAATGGGTGACATTTCGGGTCAAGAATTTATCACAACTGCTTTGGGTTCTCACCCCCCATCCCCCTTAACCTTACAGCTGACAGTTCTACTAGATGAAAAGGGAAAGTGGCTTGCAGGCATGTGAACTAATGAGCTAAAATATCTTCAATGGATGCCAACTTGCTTGAAAATATATATTTAAAAATGGCAGATAAGTTTGCAATTAGGTTGAAAATTGTAGTGAGTGTTGTGAATTACTGTTTACAATGTGACTATATGTGATTTAAGGATTTAATATAGATTAAAGTTTATATCAATCAAGTGGAAAGCATACAGCCAACAATTTTGCATGAAACTGTTTAAGAATGGGGAAACTGGATAGTCCGTCCATTTTATGTAATTGTGGAGGTGTCAAGGGCTCAGTTGAAGATTTCAGTAGCAGATGGTTGCAAAGAGACAGGTCAGCAAAATTGAGAGATTGTGTCAATAATTAATTTCAGGATTGAATGATACATGGTTCTTGTAATCATTGATTAAGCACAAAGCAATGGGAGAGAAACTCCATTTTTTAAACAATGGGAGCAAAAGACAAAGGCTCTAGTTTACCTATTATAATCTCAAAATTAGTGTCTATTTATTGATTTTAAAGATGTAGACATCACTGTAAGCGTTGACATTTATTGTTTATTCCTACTTGCTCTTGAACTAGTTTGTTAAATCAGTCAAATTGGGTAAAACCAACAGATATCATTCCCGGAAGAACATTAGAGAATCAGAGTATATTTTATTTAGATACTAATACCTCATTGTGTCTGGAGGGTCTGAGCCTGAAACATTGTCTGTCCATTACCTCAGAGGATGGTGCCCAACCTGCCAAGTTCTTACAACACTTGTTTTTTGCTTAGGGAACCAGATTGTATACCCCCTCCTCTCCCCAACCACAAATGATCCAGTCGTTTTCCACTTATTGTTGCTAGTTTTAAATTCCAGATTTATATATAAATTTAAATTCCCTAAGCTGCTGTGGTAGGATTTAAATTCTGTTCAAGCCAAAGGTTCAGAACTCTGACAGTCTAGGAACTCAACCACTGAGTGACATTCACAACCAATGATGTCTCAAAGCACGTATTGGCAAATGTAAAGTTAAAATCTAACTGCTTCATTAGAGATTACTGGATGTTGAACAAGGTAGGGGAAACCCCAAGGTAGGGGTACAGATCAGCTGCCTCACCTGGCCTCTGAGCCACATTTTGAGGGGGAATTCAAGTGTGCTCTCACTTTTGTCTGGATTAATGGAGGTGCCGGACTACCAGTTGCCAGAAAAACAGTGGTGGACTTGTAATATAGAAATTCTCTTCCATTTCCAATAACTAGCCAAAGGAAGATTTTATTTAAAAATGCACTTAGGTGAACCCTTTTATTTTATTCAATGCATTGCATTAATGTAAAATATTAAACCAGTTGTAACTTGTGGCAATTAACCATACCAATACAGAAAGGTAATGAAAGACATCACTCTTCAGTTTAAAATATTTATTTTGTAAACAATGAAATACTGCAACAGTATTTGACACCACAGGCATGTGAAATATAGACACTGCTTTAAGAAAACCAAACTCAAATGGTGTAAAAACAGTCCTTTTAGCACTTTTACTCATGTAACAAGAGGCCAAAAAGCAGGTGGGATGACACTCATGTTTTAAGTGAAAGACTGACATTTGCAGGTACAGAGCATACAACTGTACAAACTACCATTCAACTATTTACAATGTCAT
Organism: Rhinoraja longicauda; assembly: GCF_053455715.1. Classification (NCBI taxonomy): domain Eukaryota; kingdom Metazoa; phylum Chordata; class Chondrichthyes; order Rajiformes; family Arhynchobatidae; genus Rhinoraja; species Rhinoraja longicauda. The sequence continues at coordinate 41,168,799 of NC_135962.1, read as the reverse complement.
TTTTTAAAGTCAATACAAATAGGTCTTTAACCTTTATTTGCAAAGGTTGAGACAAATTTTATTAAAAATAAAGCAGTCTGGATTTAAACAATAACACTGAATGAAAGGCAGGTAGCCAAAATCCCGTTAAGTATGAGCTAAATGTTTTAAGGCAAGCTATGAAATCAGTAATGACATGCTGTGCACATGTCCCTCATTAGTTTAATTTACATTTGCAAAACATCCATAATAATTCAGTGTGCACTATTATTAATGGTGTTATTTTAGGCCAGATATATGGATTTTGAACTATGGATAATCTCATCAAGACATATGAGAATAAACATAAAATGTGGCTTGTGTGTTCAATAAATGCTAAAGAAATTTGGTTTTGATGAATACAGCGGCAGAACCACCTATTCAAATTGTTACCAATTTCAGAATAAAGTGTGACTGATACTAGATCAACCAAGAAATTTTATTTGCATATGCATGTCTCAATGGTGCAAAGGACAAAAGCACTGGTCTCATTTCCAGCTTCAGAAAAATATTTTTCTTTAAAAATTAAAGCCAAATAGACAGAAAAGACAAAAACTTGTTCTAATCCATTGTACAAACATTATCCCACTTGTATTGAGATACATGATTACATAAAACTATTCCTCCTGCAAAAAGGGAACAAATCTTGACAGGCGATGGGTAATGCAGATAGCAACAAATATGTTTTTTTAAATCATTCCAGAACAGCATCCTTGGTTCACTGCCAATATATTAATGTTTATAGTATATGAATTGAGTGCACAATTTCATTTTAGTAAATGTTAATTTTTGCACTTGTAATTAAGTATCAGGTACTGGAAATCATGTGAACCATAACAGGATAATAATACAGAAGGTTATGACACTGAAAAAAGACGTGAAAACAATTTACTTTTTCTTTAAAAAATGTAGGGGATAAAAATGTTGCAATTGACAATTGCTTTGTCCACATCTGTAGGGTTGCCTATAAAGTTTATTCTTTCTTCAACTAAAAAAAGTCAAAAATCAACAGAAACAGGTTTAAAGGAAAGTTTCCAAGTTAAATATGTAAAATGTCAGTTGCTAATATTTTGCCAGAATTTCTGAATCCTTTTGTCACGAGATTGTTAAATGAGTGCATAATATGAATCATGTAAACTGACAAACGCTTCCAACTATATCTAAATGTTGAGAATGAGGTTGAGTATTTAAATTGCCATTTGATTCATGTTTTTAATCACGTTGGGTAAAACCCAAATCTGACCTGATTTAAACAAGTCTTTTATACAGGTTCTTTAAAATAAAATAACTAGCCAAAACAAAGGTCAACCTTTTCTCAGATGTCACTGACAGTAATTATTGCTATGACATCAGTTATGCCATCAAGATAAACACTTGTGTAGTTTACCAAGCCTTTGGGACTATGTTGTTTTGTTGGACTTCACTAATTTTTACATTAAATCATGCCTTTATTTGAATTAAACAAAATGCACATGTTCCACTTGTACTCAGAAATATGGAAGGTTACAGAAGTTCATTCTACACAAGAAACACCATAAACATTACATTTTACTGTATATTTTACTGACAAGTGGTATATTTAGAGCACAAAGTTTCCATAAATCAACCCATTCATCCACGTATAAATTACATTAAAAAAAAGCCATATAAAATGTTATTGCACCATTTTATTTCAACAAACCAATGTTGCCTTCTCCATCAGATCTAAAAACTTCCAGAAGGTCAAGGTGGATATTAAGTAGCACGCAATAATTCAGCCTGACCTGAAGCACAAATACAAGTGCACAGACACAAGTCCATGCAACCACTAAAATATATAACTAACAATCAAAACCAAAATGTACAGTTTACTAACATGTACAAACATTGTGTTGGTACTTTGCTAATCTAGTCTAAACATACTAACTATAGCTTCAATCATGTCAAAAGAACCTTTCTAACCAAGTTACTTCAAACTTCGTCACAAATACACAAAAAAAAATTTTGTGCACGTTTTAGGTACAGTAAAAGCCATAGTATTGTAGGGAGATTATAATTGTAATGTTTTTTGAAGGTGCATCTAAATTATTTCAGACATCCATATCAATTGAATACAAAGTTGTTTGCCTCAGTTAATGTTACGTTAAATACAAGAAAAACAGTATTAGCATGTAGTACATTTCTAAATTTACAAAACAAGAAACATTAAAAATATTGTATGACTGAAATGGAATATGATACAAGATGTTGTAGAAACAAAAGAAAAGTCTGGTGACCGAATTTTGTTTTCAAATTAAGGTCCATGAACAGCTTGTGATTTTGGAAAACTATGCCTAATAAGAAGCAGATACAAATGAACTGAGTATTAATCAAGGTGGATAGTGCTGAACACATTAGAAATTAGTCAGCTAGGCTAGGTGCTGAAAATTCATTGTATATACAGTGCCCTCACCCCGGCTTTGCTTGCTCGGAGGTATGCGAGATCTCCATTTTGGGAATATAGAAAATAAAAATCATAGGACATTTACACCATAAATTATCTGTGCCCTGAATTCTAGGATAGCACCAAGTAATAAGTCTTCCTCAACAGCAGCTGCATAAAGGAACATGAATAAACTCAACACTTGCCAATCAGAGCTGAATAATAAGGCAAAATATACAAATACTTAAAACTTCAGTGTTGATTAAAATAATATAAGCTATATTCATAAAGGCTATCAACTACTTAATTCATAAATAGTAAACATATGTTAAGCTCTTTGAATATAGGTTTGTAACAATGCAAGTTCAGAATTTCTTACATTTCAAGATATGAAAAGTACAAATTGCAATTGCACCGATAACCCAATTGAAATCCCTTTTTAGATGTACATTTGTTTCTTTTTTTGAATAAAGCCATTTTAGATATTAACAAGTGATATTCTGATGGAAAATTGCTAAAGGGGCAAATTGTACAGTTATTAATAGCATGTTATTACATCGTCAGCTCTACAAAGTACATAAATCACATTGCGTTATACAAGCAAACAATACAAAGTCATATTCAAAAATTCTGACGAATATGCCAAGGCAGCCCTTTAGTATAAAATTTCTTATGTGAATCACAGATGCTAAATGGAACCTAATGCAGTGAACATAATTCACAAGAGACAAGAACTTTAATCTAAGGGTTTTGAATGTGTGCGATTCTTTACAATTAAAATGAGAAAAAGTGGAGGCGACAATTATTTAAAATGGAGGGGAATGTTTATAAGGTGGAAAAGCTGGAGCTTTGTTAGCCCTGGCTGTTTCAGGCATCAGTTTATCTTCCCCATATGCATACGATCGTACAATATAACAGATTCAATTAAAAACAAAAAACTTTCTGCAAAATACTAACAGTAGCAGCCAAGATTCTTGGTGAAACCTGAAAGATTGTGCAGTTCCTCAATCTCAGTACAGTTGGTCATCTTGTCATGCAGGGTTTATTACTACAGTAAATTCTTCATGAAGCAACCATCAAAACGCAGCTAGCCCAAAGTTGCATCGGCATGACAACATACCAGTAGAATCTGACCAGGTGTCCAGAGTTGGGTCATACCTCTGTACCATATTCAGGTATGATGACCCTGAATGACCTCCGACCACATATAGGTAATTATCTACAATGGCTGCACCAACTCCTGTCAAGGAGAAAATATGATATTTTAAATTTAAAAATGTCATTGTGGATAAAAATATTGTACACTGATAGGATCCAAACTAATTTCGCAACATCATTTTAAGACCAGATAACAACTGTTCCGGCAGATTGCTACAACACGAGATACTGTACAATTTGGGATGATTTAAATTAAGCATTTACCTGTTCTAGGATCATTCATTGGTCTGCACAAAGTCCATTGATTTTGATGGGGTTCATATCTCTCAACACTTTGCAAATGTGATACGCCATTGTGTCCACCAACAACAAAGATGAATCCAAGCATTGAACCAACACCAAAGTTAATTCTTTTATCTGCCATTGGAGCTACCATCTCCCAAGAATCTTTGCTTGGATCGTAACGTTCCACACTATTTTTATGCACACAAAGTAAAAGGACAGATTAAACACAATTTAAACCAGTACTTGCAAGAATAAGAATTTTTAGATAACCAAGTTCTACATAAAGCTCTTTGCAACAATATATATTGAGTTTGATTATCTTAACTAACGTTTTCAAAAATATTTTGAAAACCAGATCTAATGGCCCAATAACTGTAAAACTTTGATCGAAATATTTTTCCAATTCTGCTCTCAAGCGACTGAAGCAAGGTGCCAGAGTCAGCCCACTTGATTCAAATATGTCAGTTTTTCTTTTGTCAGTTTTGAATGCAAGAATTTACATTCATGGAAATAATTTAATTGCAATTTTTCTAACAAAATTACAAACAAGATTGACAGTGCTGTCCAGCAAAGAATTATACCTGCATTTTTTTCTGAATACCCATTAAAGATAACTAAAACAAAAAATAAAGAAAATTACCTTCCATCCTGTAACCCACAATTCAAATTGGGACTAATTATTTTAGGTACTGTTCAATTATTCTGAACATAATATTTTAAAATACCAAAATGACAATTTGTTAAATAGAAAGTCCAATAGATCTGTCAGGGAAATTGGGTACTGTGCCAACGACAATACTGTCCCAAGTAACTGTATTTTTCTCTCCCAAGATTTGAAAGCTTCAAAACTTTGCTAAAAATTATCATACCCAAGTGAAGTTTAGTTAGACCACGAGTCAAGAAATTTCTGCAAAATATCCCAAATGGTTAACCTATATGTAATGACACAAAAGTGCCTCCAAGGGAACAAAGGTACCAAAAAAACAGAAGTGAATGGGCAAAGATCTGGCAATTAGAACTACAAGTGTTGGAAAATGTGAAATCGGTCATTTTTGACAGGAAAATAATTAAGAAATCTAAATGACTGCAAAACTCTTAAGCACAGAGTGATCTGGGTGTCCCAGTACATAATTTGCTAAACCAATTAATTAGGAAAGTGAGTAGAACATTGTTAATAACTGTGTGTGTGTGGGGGGGGGGGGGGGGGGGGGAAGAGATTGGATACAAAAGTACAGAATATAGCTTCAATTATATGGTACAAATGAGGCCACATCTTGGGAGCTGTGTACATTAATGGTCTGGCATTTAAAGAAAGGCTTTAAAGTAGCAGAAGGTTTAAGAGACTAAATTTAAAAAAAATCAAAATCTGGAAATCTGGAATAAAACCAATAAAATGCTGGGAACACTCAGCATTCTTCCTCAAAGAAGAACCCGTTTAATTTTTCAGGTCTAAAATCCCATTTCAGAAATTAACAAGATACTGGACAAATCTTGTCAGGGTGGATGTGGAGATGATGTTTCTGCTCCAGGGAGAATCAAAAAGAGTCACTGTTTAAAGATAAGGAGTTAACCACATAAGGCAGACAAAAGGCAAAAAACCTGAGGGCTGAGGGTCTTTGTGACTCTTATTCTCATGAGACGTGGAAACATTTAACCATTTTAAACCGGAGGTAGATTGATTCTGGAGAAGTTGTAGAGGCAGGTACAATTACACCACTTTAGATACAATAGACAATAGGTGCAGGAGTAGGCCATTCAGCCCTTCGAGCCAGCACCGCCATTCAATGTGATCATTGCTGATCATTCACAACCAGTACCCATTCCTCCCTTCCCATACCCCCTGACTCCGCTATCTTTAAGAGCTCTATCTAGCTCTCTCTTGAAAGCATCCAGAGAATTGGCCTCCACTGCCTTCTGAGGCAGAGAATTCCACAGATTTACAACTCATAGACTGAAAAGGTTTTTCCTCATCTCCGTTCTAAATGGCTTTAACTGTTGCCCCTGGTTCCGGACTCCCCCAACATTGGGAACATGTTTCCTGCCTCTAACGTGTCCAATCCCTTAATAATCTTATGTTTCAAAAAGATCCCCTCTCATCCTTCTAAATTCCAGCATATACAAGCCTAGTCGCTCCAGTCTTTCAACATACGACTGTCCCGCCATTCCAGGAATTAATCTAGTGAACCTACGCTGCACGCCCACAAAAGCAAGAATATCCTTCCTCAAATTTGGAGACCAAAACTGCACACAGTACTCCAGGTGCGGTCTCACTAGGGCCATGTACAACTGCAGAAGGACCTCTTTGCTCCTATACTCAACTCCTCTTGTCATAAAGGCCAACATGTCATTAGCTTTCTTCACTGCCTGCTGTACCTGCATGCTAACTTTAAGGGACTGATGAACAAGGACACCCAGATCTCTTTGTACTTCCCCTTTTCCTAACTTGACACCATTCAGATAATAATCTGCCTTCCTATTCTTTCCACCAAAGTGGATAAACTCACATTTATCCACATTAAACTGCATCTGCCATGCATCTGCCCACTCACACAACCTGTCCAAGTTACCCTGCATCCTCATAGCATCCTCCTCACAGTTCACACTGCCACCCAGCTTTGTGTTATCCGCAAATTTGCTAATGTTACTTTTAATCCCTTCATCTAACTCATTACTGTATATTATAAATAGCTGCGGTCCCAGCACCGAGCCTTGCAATACCCCACAAGTCACTGCCTGCCATTTTGAAAGGGACCCGTTAATCCCTACTCCGTTTCCAACCAATTTTCTATCCATGTCAGCAACCTATCCCCAATACCATGTGCTCTAATCTTGCCCATTAATCTCCTATGTGGGACCTATCAAAGGATTTCTGAAAGTCCAGGTACACCACATCCACTGGCCATTCCCTTGTCCATTTTCCTAGTTACATCTTCAAACAATTCCAGAAGATTAGTCAAGCATGATTTCCCCTCCGTAAATCCATGCTGACTCGTAATGATCCTGTTACCACTATCCAAATGTTCCGCAATCTCTTCTTTTATAATTGGTTATTTTACACATAGGTAGATGGATAGGAAAGATTTGGAGGGTTATGGGCCAAGGAGAGGCAGATGGGACTAGCCTGGTTAGGCAACGGTATGGGCAAATTCTGCTGAAGAGCCACATGTGACCCTCAGGGAGGGAGTGTAAGATACCAAGGGTAATGTTACAATGACAGATCAACGTCATCTTAATGAATGGTGGAGTGCGCTCAAAAGGCTGTACTAGGAATAATTAGTGGTCAGCAATCACATACCTTGAATCACCAACCAGGGCTCTGTACAGGTATAATGGAGTCATATCATACCTTATGAAGAGTTAACACTTTAGGCAGAGAATATTTTGGAAGAGGTTTTGATTGTGAACGAAAATATATTTTTAAATGTTATTATTTATCCTCATCAAATGACTATGTTTTAAAAGCTGTATTTTATAAAGATCGTACTGTATTACCTGTTCATGTGGGCTGGACCATATCCTCCTATAGCATAGATCATTCCATCTAAAACTGCAGCTGCAAAACAGCTTCGACTTTTTGCCATAGGTGCAACAGGCTGCCATTTTTTTACTTTGAGAATGTATTTTTCCACAGATTGCAAATAATTTTCTCCATCATAACCGCCTAATGCATACAGTTCACCAGCTAAAACAGACACTCCAAGAGTGCTTCTACATTCATTCATTCTTTCTACAGATGTCCATTTGTTGGTCTCTGGATTCCAACTTTCCACCAAATTTTCATGCTTTCGATAATTGATCCCTTGTTGAATATGGGTTGCAATTCCTCCCACCACATAAAGTTTCTGATCAACAACAGCAACCCCGCATTCATAGCGTGGGCTACTGAGTGGTGCCAGACCCGTCCAGGAGTCTGTCTGAGGGAAGTACATTTCCACACTGCAAAAGGAAAAGAAAGGAAAAAAAAAAACTGTTAAAAAAAGTCTATAGCATTTCTTATTCTGTATTATAGCGGCATGAATTTAGCAACAGCTAGTTTTTCCTTAACTTTAGAGAAAGTGACAGTTCTTAAGTGATAGGAGCAGAATTAGGCCTTTCGGCCCATTATGTCTACTCTGCCATTCAATCATGGCTGATCTATCTTTCCCTTTAAACCCCATTCTCCTGTCTTCTCCCCATAACCCCCAAGACCCGTACTAATCAAGAATCTATCTATCACTGCCTTAAAATATCCATTGACTTGGCCTTCTGTGCCAAGACCAATTTGATTCTCAAAGCTGCTATTTTTCAACTTTAAAAACGCTGAGCACTATTTTTGTTGAGTTGCCAAAAGGTATAAATTCAGCCTATTATAACAAGTCTGCTATTGATTAAGTTCAAAAGAACCACAACTACCTTTGATTATTAATATGCATTAAGGATGTGTACTTAGTTAACCAGCTATTTTGAAACAATTGCTTATTGGTTAGTTGCAGAGAACTATCCTCAAATATTTTCATTAACTCTAGAAAAGCAGAGGTAATTTATGGCATGGTTATTTGAAAATAGTGCCTAATCCAGTACTTCGTCAGACAGAAACTGCTTGGACCATCTTTAATCCAGGCATTTAGCATCCAACTACTTCATCAATAATAACTAGTTCCATTCTGAAACAAGTCAGTGGAATTGTGCCACTTGAGGGGTGCAAACCTTCCTACTTCTTCCTTAACTAAAAGTCATTCATATCAATATCCTAATAAGTTGCTACCATAAATTGGGGTACATCCAAATAACCCAAAATGTTTTTTAAAAGCTGGTTAATTAACCCAACTGTGTAGGTGTGTATTTGACTCCACCCCCTACCCCAGATTCTATGAGAATGTAGAGAGATTTGAGAAAGCAGGATTATTGTGGGATTAGTGCAAATTGATGGTTGATTGTGACACAGGTGGGTCACAGGGCCCATTTCTGTGCTGTATCCCTCTATGATTTGAAATACTGAAATCATATCTCACTTAGTTTCAAGTTTAATTGTTCCAAGTTTACTAGCAACTCTTTTCTAATGGAAGTCAGCTGTAGAATTAATCGAAGGTAATTCAGGAATAGCTAACTCCCTTATGGTTTTCAAGGTATATTTTGACAAAGCACTCAACTTGACCAAAACTTTTCATCTTGTGCCCTAAACATCTTGATCTAAAACAGTATAAAAAAATCAAATCATGCAAATATAGCTCAAATTTTAAATATTATAGTTGTTTTTAGGAAAGTTTTAATATTTCATGTAAATCAGATTTCTAGCTTCCTTCTTGGATTCCATTTTGAAAATATAACCTTCGATACATAAAGGCACAATTAAAACATTAAACTTTTTATCAAGTTTACTTGCCAAAATATATCCTCTGACCAGAGGCAGATTACTTAAAAGTTCATAAATTCATGTCAGGAGTAGAATTAGGTCATTCAGCCTATTGAATCTACTTCTCCAATAGGCTGTTCTATCCAAAATCTTACCAAGCACTGATTTACCAAGCACATGATCTTACCAAGCACATGAAATCAGTGTAACCGCCCTATAGTTTCCCTCTTTTGCCTCACTCCTTCTTAAACAGCAGAGTAACATTTGGAATTTTCCAGTCCGCAGGAACCACTCCTGACTCTAGTGATTCTTGAAAGATCACTACTCATACCTCCATAATCTTTAAAGCTACCTCTTTCAAAACCCTGGGGTGTAGGCCACCTAGTCCAGGTGACTTATCCACCTTCAGACCTTTCACTTCCCAAAGCAACTGCTCTTTAGCAATTGCAACTCCACTAACTTCTGCCCCTGACTCTCTTGAATTTCGGGCACCCTGCCAGTGTTTTCCGCTCTGAAGACTGACGCAAAAACCTATTCAATTCATCTGTCATTTCTTTATTCCCCATTACTACTTGTAAAGTGGTTAATAAGCCACTTTTAAAAAACATACAATAAGTACTTATATAAATGCCTCAATGGAGAGGATAGAAGTTAAGATTTCAATTTAATAATGAGGCATTGAAGAATAAGGGAACAGTCAAGGAACTACAAAAGAATATCCCAGATATCTGTCAGATATTTGACAAATTATTCCATTGACATGCATTTTACCACTTGAAAAATGATAGTGTTCACAGTAATAGTACAATTCCCAATCCATGCACGACCAAATCTAAAAATGTATTCTCATGGATACTCTTCCATTTATTACAAACTGCAAATTATTCTTGATTAGAGTGAAAAGACTCAATCTCAGTCAGTGAACAGAAACATTAAATAAAAGCATCTTGTGCTTTTTTTTTTGTGTTGGCAGCATGTCTGGAAAAGGCAATCATCACATCTAGTGGGGTCAATCTCATTTTATTTCAATCTCAAGTAAATTAGTGAAACTTACCAGAATTCTAACTCTGCACCACGGAAGGTCAAGCGAGGGGCACGCCGGGACGCTCGCCTGTCCTCCCGGGGGGGGGGGGGGTCGCATTTATTAAAGTTTATTAATTGTTTTTAAAAAGTAACAAAACTTGATTTATTGAGACTGCGGGGGAATGGCGATTAGTGTGGGCCTAATATTGTTGTGCTATCGGGTACCGTTTTAGCTGTATTTCGAGAAGAAATCTATCTATCCACAAACACACGATGAGTTTTAATATTTTTTATATATATAATACATTCACACATATATATATATAGAGAGAGAGAGAGAGAGAGAGAGAGAGAGAGAGAGAGAGAGAGAGAGAGAGAGAGAGAGAGAGACACATCTAGTCTCAAACCGTCAGACTCCTCACTCACCACATTCAAAACATCACTGAAGTCTCACCTGTTCAGCACTGCCTTCAACCACTGACCGTCACCTCACCTTCTGTCTCCTTTTTCTGTTCGTTTACTTATTTATCTATTTATTTTCTTCTCTATGTTCTAGTAATCCCTGTAAAGCGTCTTTGAGTGTTTGAAAAGCGCTATATAAATGTAATGCATTATTATTACTATTATTATCTAATCCACTGCCATTAAATTGAGCCAAGCTGGGTTGTCAGTCAATCATTCACTTATTGATGCTCATATTATGTGTAAAATTAGACAAATTTATAATATGTTCGGGAGCTATCAAAGTTTCATAATGAGTATGTGCCAACATCAATTTGCCATTTTATGAAAACACAGGAGCGTCAGAATGGGTACATATTTGAAGTATGATTTCCACATATTCTAACACATGTCCAATATGCTGTATATAAGAAAAAGTACCCATTTCCATTCAGCCGGCAATACAGTAAATAGAATCACTTCACAAAATGTGGAATAGTTCCATTTATCCTAGGCTTCATAGGAAAATACCACATTAATATACAGTAATAAATTATGTCTGTTGATATGTCTCTCTGAATATCTTACCTGTCTAATGTTGCAAACAATCCAGTTTTTCCACCAACAGCACAAAGTACTTTGGGAGCACAACGTGGTCGTGTCAATAACTCAGTCTGATGGGAAAATCTGTGCTCTGGCATGAAATGATATTTAAGGGCTTCATTTAGAAGGTGCTTGCAGGTATGTTCATCACGAATTAGTTGATTTGCCTCATACAATCTTGTCAGAAATTTTACACTTAATAATGGCAATCGAACAAAGTGCAGCAGTTGCGCCAGATATTTTTGTCTTTCTTGCACATCATATTTAATCCACGACTCTAATGCATAAAAAACAGACTCCTCCGTCACAACATTCAGACAGTCATTTGAAATTATTTCATCTAATTCTGTGTGATTCAACTCAAAAAATTCTTCAGTCTTACAGACTTCTTCGAAATTCTGACAAATGTACTTGTTTGCAGCAAGGTACAAGTCATGACAGCCATATGTTTCAGCAAACCGGGAAATGCCAATGCAATTGCCAGGATCAAGCTGGCTTTCAAGGAATGTACAACATTCTTTTAGTACTAGTTTGATTTGAAGCAAATTTGCAGCAGGTAGTAGAGATTCTACTGTATCTTGTGAAATAAATATAGTTCCTGTGTATGCATACTCTACAATAGCCTGCAAAGCAGTCTCGTCAATGCATTGAAATTCAACTTCAGAGTTTTCATTCTCTGAAAGGTTTCCAGTAAACATGGCTTTGAAATATGGGCTGATGCTAGCCAGCACCACCTTGTGGGCATGGATCTTGACATCACCAACCCTGAGGACAATGTCGCAAAGCTCACGATGCTGTCGAAGAAGATTTAATCCCTGCAGCAACTGCTCAGAATGTGGATGTGTCAGATTGGCAAGCATGTAGGATTGAGGGGACTGGTCCATCTGAAAGAATAAGAGATCAGAACAAAATAGTCAACTGTAACTAAGAAAACTTAAGATTGCAATATTTAAATTTGGTATAAAAATTGCACATGGAAATTTGAGAAAACATACATCAAATTTAGTTGGTGTCAAATAGACTACAATACTTTTCAATAAAGCTTTTGAAACATTATTAAAACTTCAATTAGTAATTAAAAACCTTGTTGCTAGTAACAAGACAATTTAAAAGCAATACATTGATTTTAGGTGTACTCACCAAGGACTTCTCTCTGGCAAGTATTTCTTCACATGCGTAGAAATCAAAAGGCAATCTAGAATATGAGTGAAGCATGTCAATAATTCAAATATGATTAATTGATACCTTTCTAAAACAAATTGCGTATTGCTCCTTATTGGGTATTAAGTTTCTACCAGATGGAGCATTTATTCACACTAGAATTTATATGTAACAGGATAACATGTTTTAGTTAGAAAAGTGTATTCAAATTTTGAAATAGAGAAGGAACCTTTAATAAGTTCCGAAGCTAAGATCCAAATAATGTTTAATTAACCAGATAGCAAAATTTAAGCTAATAGTAAATATTATTTAAAAGATTTAAATGAAAAATCAATGTTGTTTTACCCAATACAGTTTCAGAGGGTTGAAAGCATTAAAGAATATCCACGAATCCCAGAGATCAGTGACTGATCTACCCGAAATGTTCCTGTTTCCACATATGCTGAAAGCTGGCTGCAAGCTGATGAAAATTTGCAGCAGTTTCAGTATTTATTTCAGATTTCTAACACTTGTTTTTTCTTTTTGCTTTTCTTTTATTCTATTTAACAAATAATTATTTGGCTTTGGACACAAGAAGCAAATATCAAAACATGCTTGCAACATAATTATAGGAGCTGATTGAAAACAGTAGTAAATACAAATAAAACTCCATCCAGCATCTTTAAGATTTCTATGTTGCCAGATTATGCTGGACTATTGGATATTACTCATTCATTTTCAATACATTTTTTTTAAATGTTACACAGCAGTATAAGTCAGGTACGTTTAAAGGCAGGTACGTTTAAAGGCAGCTTAGGAAAGAAAGCGACAGTGATGAACAATCTGATTTTTGTAAACAATGGGATAGCAGATTATTGTGAGTTTCACTGTAACAATAGACTCAACATACTGGAGTCATTTCTACTGAACAGATAAAGGTAAAAAAAAAGAAAGTTATTCTTAACTTATAAAAAGTTATTAGGGCAAACTTAAGCCCTCTGCTTGGATCATGCATAAGGATTCATAAATTTAACATTTTAACAAAGTGAATGAAGCTATTGAAAGAAATGTATTTGTGCAACCTATTAACAGTCACCACCTTGCTTTTGTATAATGTAAAGAGCTTCTTAAGACACCCTTGTCACGAGTCTCCTTAGATGCCAAGCAGAAAAATTGGTTATTTTAATAAGTTCATAAATGGGTAGATCAAAGTAATGTGTTCCCTGGTTTAGAAACAAAGAAAATAGGTGCAGTAGGAGGTTATTCAGCCCTTTGAGCCAGCACCCTCATTCATTATGATCATCCAAAATCAGTACTCCGTTCCTGCTATATTCCCATATCCCTTGATTCCTTTAGTCCTAAGAGCCAAATCTAACTCTTGAGAGAGATTTGAGATTTATAACCATTGGTACACAGAGTTGTCTCGCACTTGCCATTTATGGAAGCAGTAGCCATTACATCCATAGCCCATGTGAATTCCATTGAGGCCATCCATAGTTTAAGTGGAGATCAAGCAAGAAGTAGGAAATACATGTTTGCTTCCTGCATTGACTACGTCCCTTAGTTATTTCCATGCGTACAATATACAAGAATATTGGTTGTCATATCTCAGAATAGCTGGTGTGATTTTAATTACTTATAAGTCTGTATGAATGGGGAGATTATTGCATCGCCATGATTTCCTCATCTTGCTGCAAACTGCAGGCAAGGCACTTAGTTGTTTATTTGCACAGTCAGTATCATCTGCAATAATTACAATGATCTGTCCAAGGAAGTAGTACTTTAAGAGGCCAGGGAAATATAGCACTAGTTCCAGAGCATAGCCAACTGTGCAGACATGAAGATGTTAGCGAAACAATCAAAGAGTATAAGTGTATGTAGCTGTTAACACAAACAAGAACCAATCTTCGAACTGCTTTCAAAATGTAACTGCAAGTATTTTTGAAATTACAGGGACAGTTGTGTAAATAAACATGACTGTCTGTTAAGGGAACATGTAAGCAGCTCACAGCAGGAGTCCAAGCACGAATATAGATTTGTAAAATGCCATTACAAGCCATTTTCATACACATTGGCTAAATATACACACAATAGGGCTACATCAAAACCCTAGCCATGACAACAATAGATGATGGTCTAGTAATAGGAAGCAGGCATTACAGATCTTGTAATGTCCAAATATTCTGCACTATTCGTAAGGATTAAGGAAAATTCCGGACTAGTTTGTTTTGTCACCTAATACATCAATCGTGGTCATATTTGTTCCATTAATCAATACTTGGGGTGTTTGTGTATCCACAGACCCACTCTTTAAGACACTGTGGCAAAAGATGGATGTTTTGGATATCCAAGTTTTGTCTTCAGAAGCTTTGAGAATTTTGTTGTGAACTACATTTTATTGTGAACAAAAGCATATGAACATTGAGTTAGTCTTGTCAGGTTAAGATGTGTTCCCGTTCTAAATGTAATTTTATGGGAACTATCTGTCCTCACCTAAAATATTAAGACCATGCAATTATAATTATTGAAGTTGTATTTAATCATCAGCCATTATCTCTGTATCTAAAGGGCATAAGAACCTGGTGTACTTCCAGTTCAGAGAAATTATCTTATTAGGTCTCCCTCAAGTATCAGCTTGTTATACCTACAGCTCCAGTCCCCACATGGCTCATTTAAAATCATGACAACGAGTCCAAACAACACTTGACCATGAACTTTTTTTAAAGTGTGTAGTTCATGCAACAAACATCTAATTCTCCAATGAACAGACACAGATGTTTGAAATGCCAGTTAATTCAACTCCCAATTTTCACAACAATGGTTATTTAGATCTTGAACAAAGAGGCTCAATGAAAATTTCATTCATTTGAGTGAGCATCTCACTGCGATTTTCTTTGGTTGAAGAGGGGTCAAATTACAATTCCATAATTTTACACTGCATCTTAAACTCATCTGGGAATCCCAAGTGCTGATAGGATATTCCAAATAGAAAATTATCTGATATATCTTGTAGGAGGATATTTTGTGCTATACCTGCACACCGTATCTGGCTTTCCTCAGATTTGCACAAACAAAATAAAACAGCTCGTAGATCAGTGATGAGTCTATCAAACAAATCAGTTTATTGAAGGCCTTAACAATGCTCACTGTGAACACTGAGAGAACCCAAAGTGTTTTCCGGTGTGCACGATTAAGGCCTTCAATAAACTGAATAGTTTGATAGACTCACCACGGGTTTATAAACTGCCTTATTTTGTGTCTGTGTCTTTCCGAGTAAAGCCAGATAAAGGGTACAGGTACAGCACAAAATTCCCTCCGACATATCTCATTGTAATAGGTACAAAATGATCAAAGGAAGGCTTAAAATTGCAGGTGCAGCATGAATAAATATATGTTCAGTACAGACCACACTCTAAACACTGCTCAATTCTTTCCTCAGATATTTATCCACATTCAAATGTATTGTAACGCCACAAACCAACAATAAAATGTAAGGAAGCTGATGTGGTGTAGAAATCTAATCCAATTCATGTTAAGAGTTAATCTCAATGTTCTTAAATACAACGCAAGTTCCTGATTTAATGTACCGGTCTTAAATCAAATCACTGCAGCAATAAGAATAAAATCTCTCCTCTGAATTGAGGCATTTCACGGCAATTTGTATAGGGTCCTATTTTGTTGCTTTGACCCAAAGTCATTTCCATTTCACTCCCATCCTCTTTCTTCAAACTAAAGCTCTGTTCAATTTAGGATAAATTGCCACCAGTGATTGGCATAAGGACTCCAGAGATAATCTGAACTGATCTTCCCCTTAAATTTCTTTGGTATTAGTTTTATGGTGACAGGAATGAAATACAATCATCTTAATCAATGGAAAGTTTAATTTCCATTCCTATATCCTTATGTATATGTCTAACATCAGGAACAGTCTTAAAAACAAAAGTGAAAATATAGATTTATATACCTGCAGTCACCTTCAAATTACATTTACAATATTGTTGCTAGGTTGAAACAAGTAACAGATTATAAAAAACTATTGCTAAAAATATTGACATGTTACTTTCAATTGCTCTCACCACGATCTCCAATTCAACAGATCATGGTCGAGGTGAGATTTTTTCACTGAAACAAAAATCAATCTTCAGAGGGAAAATATATTAAAGTTCAGCACTTTGATGGGACAATGAGTAGGAAGAAACTGCAGATGCTGGTTTACCAAAGATAGACAAAATGCTGGAGTAACTCAGCGGGTCAGATAGCATCTCTGGGGAAAAGGGATAGGTGACGTTCTGAGTAGACACCCTTCTTCAGACTAATTTAGGAGAGGGAAACTAGAGGTATATAAAGGTACAGTACAAACCCGAGCCAGCATCAATGACCTAGGAAAGGTGGAGACCACAATGGTCCATTGGTGGGTGCAGAAGAGGTGATAACGAATGGATATGAACAATGAAACTAGCAGGACAACTTGGACAGAGGAGGGACAGAGAGAACAAGGGTTACTTGAAATTAGAGAAATTTATATTCATACCACTGAAATCTGCCCATGTGAAATAGGAGTCGCTTTTCCTCCAATTTGCATGTGGCCTCAATCTGACATTGACGGAGGCCCAAGACAGAAAGTAAATTGTGGGAATGGGGATGGAAGTTAAACTGTTTGGCAACCGGGAGATTACACAGGCCAAGGTGGACTGAGCATAGGTGTTCACAGAAAAATAATTATAAATCTGATACCCAACAATGTTTTACTGACTCTGGTTTAGAAATAACACTTATCCTTTACAAATAATTAGGGAACAAATGGAAATGGAGGAAAACTTTCAGTTATTTCCCTGTAGGGTAAATAGAAATCTGAGACAGATCCATCTAAGATTAGATACACCAAAATATATTTCAGGATTCTAAAATATCACAAAAACTATACATTTATTTTATGTCACTACCTACAAAGTAGCTAATTGATTTTCATTCACACCATATCTTCTCCTTGCTCTATCTATTGGACTAGATTTGAACATTGTGTCAATTATCTATGTATGATCTGTTAGGATAGCATACAAAATAAAGCTTTTCACTATACGTGCGACCAAAATAAACCAAAACCTATACTAAGATAGCCAATTAACATTTGAGTTGCAGTTTAACATACAACATATAAACAATTCATTTTGAAAAATAAAAAAATACGGTTGACGATTATCAATTGTTACTCAGTATGCTGTTTGCCCTTCTAAATAGAGTACAACATAACATGGGGCAATACCTGACACATTAACCTCTTTGTTACGTCGCTCATTTGAAAGCCCAAAGCCATCAAATCAAGAGTTAAGGAAAGTTTCATAACCGCATAAAATGCACGAATTAATTAAATATAAGTAACGAATTTATACAGAAACAATATAGTTATTATGCATTTACGTTCGACAAACTCAAATTAGTTCAAATAAAATAAATTCGAAATAGATTATTTTGAAATTATTTTCTTGAAAAACAAAGTTCACACTTGTTTATTTGAAACATTTCGTGTTCCAGTATGCGTTTCATACCAGATAACAATACAGTTCGTGCAAGTGTGGAATTAATTCCACAACCAGACTCTTTAACTTTTCATAACTTAATCCACCAATTCATTGGTTAATAAGGCCCTTTGGCCTATTTAAAGAAAATCTATTACCACAAATAAAAATGTCAATTGTCACATTTAAAAATAATCTAAATAGATATATTATAAAACATCAGATGTAAACCAACTCACCTAGCAGGAACACGGTGGAAACCGCCAAGCGAAGGATGAACAAATCCACCAATTCCCCATCAAACACAAATACAAAACAGGTGGGGAGTGCGCAATTTCCGGCAAAGGTTAGGATTTTAACAAAAAATATCAAGAATAGCAGCTAAATCGCACATTATAAAACATTTTACTCGCTTAAATTTACATGTTTATCACAGCCGTTCAAAATATTAATCCGGTTCTTCACACTGAATTTTGTGCCCACACAGACCGACGCAGGGAGATGTAGTTTAAGCACACAGCCGGTTGCTTACTGGCGAGCGTCTAACGGACTACAATTCCCGGCGCACTCGGCGATGTAGAAGCAAGTTGTATCTGGGTGGGGCGTCGGTCTCTCCTCACCATGGAAGCGCTCTGCGGCGACGGGGTCCGTTTTGTTCACGTGATCTCCCTGCCCCTAGTTACGGCCATTTTGTGGCGAGTTTTTTTCAAACCGGCTCGCGCGTGCGACCGTGCCTGGACGTCGCGTGCGCGCGCAGGGGGGCGGTGGGAGGGACAAGCGACGAGCGGGCGGACGGACAGATAGACAGACACGGTTTGTTATGAAGGAAAGTCGGGCTGTGGGAGTGACGGTGCCCCGGGGAGAGGTGAATGTGCTGATCACTGTGCAAGGAGGCAAATGTCATAAAACCGATTGGAAGACGTCAGAGGGGAAGGTATGAAGCCCTGGAGACGGCGGCGTTTACGGTCGCTGGCGATCGGCCGGGCGCCGCTCGGGGGGAGGTTTCATGGCAGGTTCGGTCGCCAAGTGCCTTCTGCCGGTGTTTAAGTCAGAAGAGAACAGCTACCAGAGGATTGGTAACCACAGGGAAGGCATCGACGTGGGCAACGGCGATTCTTTCTGGAGCCAGATTCGGGATGGCGTGATGTCGGCGAGGAGGAACGATAGCAGCCCGGTGGCTGCGGCGCCTTCCAGCCCCGCCGTGAACATGGAAGAGGATGCGATTCTTCGGCAACTCAACAGCCAGGTTTTGATCAAACGCACCGAGGCACTTCAGACACTCCGTGCCAGCGTAAGGCAGAATGCAGGCACGGTGGTCTTTGCCAAGAAGAAGGATCTTTTCTCAACTTTGAATGAAGTGTTGGTGGACGGTAGAACGGAGGTCAAAGTGGCGTGCATCCAGCTAATATCAGAAATCATTCAAGGATCCGATTCAGATCTGGATTACTTTCGGGCTGCCGTGTTGCCCAACTTGATATGGAGTCTGCGGGATGACAGCCCCAATGTGCGCAAGGAGCTCATAGAAACCTTGCATGCATATTTAAAATGTCCCAACATCTCTAAGGACGTGTTCTGGGCTTTGATAGAACATGGACTGGAAAGCCATGATGCTACAGTTAGGAAAGCTGCGACTATTGTTTTACCCATCTTACTCACTAAGGATTTGAAAAGTGACAATTTATTTGATGTTACCCTTTGTTTAGCTAAAAAACTAAATGGTAATAGTATGGACGACTCATTCTTAGCCTTTGCTACCATGGGACATATCAAACGTCATATTGGCGAAGAAGAATTTAACTCTTACTTAAAACGTTTACCATTGACTCTTAGAAGAGATTATAACAAATTAATGGAACTAAAGTATGAGACGCAGCCCAAATTAAATGGAGATACTGTTCCTGAGCTGGAACTAAGTAGAAACTTTAGGACAAATTCGGGATTTCGTGGAAGATCTATCACTTATAGTAAAGATGTCTCCCATTTTTCCAGATCTGTTGCTGAAGACCATATCAACCTAGAATTTCAAATCATTCCAAAGGAATTGTATGTTCGACTTCTGGACCGGGAAGATTATAAGAGTAGAACACATGCTGTTGAAGAGCTAAAAAATGTAATTGACAACTTTAATTTTATGGCTCTGTCTTCTACAGCTCTTTTGGGTTTTATTGGCTTTTTAAGTACTTTGCTTGATGATTCAAATTTTAAAGTTGTACATGGTACATTAGAAATTATCAACTTACTGGTGGTTAAGCTAAATCATGATGTGATAAATTATCTTAAACCCATTACATTTGCAACAATAAAAGTGCTCGGTGACAATAAAGTTGTAACCAAACAGGAATATATGAAAATCTTCATGGGTTTAATGAAGCAGGTTCGACCTCAAAAAATACTTGATATTCTGCTTGACAATATAAAACACAAAAATTCCAGAGTTCGGGAGGAAATACTAAACATCGTCATTGCTTCACTTTTGACTTTTCCAAGTGAAGACTTTAATTTGCCCAATCTTTGTCAAGTTGTTGCTCCAACATTGACTGACTCCAAGAGAAGGGTACGACATGCTGCATTGGAGGCTTTTGCTGTATTAGCTTCATCTTTTGGTTCTAACAAAACATTTTTGATTAAAGCAGTGGATACTGTAGAATTACAGGAAGATGGGGATGGTGTAATGGCAGCCATACAAGCAAGATTAGCAAGGCGAACTCTGCCAAAATTAACTCCTCAAGGACTTGTGGAATACGCAATACCTCTGCCATCTTCTGCTCATGGTAGAGGGTTTCCAGTTCCATTAGGAGCAGATACTGAATGGCTGCTGGCTAGTGGAAGAACTCAGAGTGCCCACAGTTATCACGGTGAACATGAGCCTCCTCCTTTGGGATATGGATCACCCAGCCCCAATACAGATGATTATACCTCATTCAAAAGACTATTAAGTGCTGGCCGAGGAAAGAACAAATTACCATGGGAATGCACAAGTTCAACCTGCAGGGGATCTGGTCAGCAAACTGGGTTTTCCAACGCTACTCCTGCAGAGCAGGTAAGACCTGGAAAATAATATTTTGGAGTAATAAAGCTAGTAATTTTGTTTTTAAGCACATTTTGATTCTATGTTGCCCAGAAGACTAAAACATAATTAATACCATCTTTGTTAATACTAATGAGTCCAAATGCATGCAATTTATTTGGTTGAAATACACTGCTGAATATTGATGGTTTTGGTAAGAGAAGATTGCAATTCTACAATGCATCATGTGGCTCAAATTATGAACACAACAGAATGCAGATGTATAAGAAAATAACTGCAGATGCTGGTACAAATCGATTTATTCACAAAATGCTGGAGTAACTCAGCAGGTCAGGCAGCATCTCGGGAGAGAAGGAATGGGTGACGTTTCGGGTCGAAACCCTTCTCGCGACCCTTCTCTCCCGAGATGCTGCCTGACCTGCTGAGTTACTCCAGCATTTTGTGAATAGAATGCAGATGTAGGCCAGCACCAAGGCTTTCAAGTGAATCTTTGCTAATATTAAGGAGGGTTAATTTTCAGAAGTTTTAAAATTATTTTTTTCTGTGCAGAAGTAATGGTGTCATACAGAATTGAAACAGATCCTCTGGCCTCACTTGTGCTCGCTGACCAAGATGCCCATCTGTTTGGCCCATATCCCTCTAAACCTATCCTATCCATGTACCTGTGTTATAGTACCTGACTCAACTACCTTCTCTGGCAAGAAGGGTCTCGACCCGAAACGTCACCCATTCCTTCTCTCCTGAGATGCTGCCTGACCTGCTGAGTTACTCCAGCATTTTGTGAATAAGTACCTTCTCTGGCAGCTCGTTCCATATACCCACCACCTGGAGTGTAAAAAGGTTGCCCCTCGAGTTTCTCTCAAACTTGCACTGTAGTTGCAGAGGTAAGCTCTGTGCATAATTGGGAGTGAATTCAGAACGTTGAAAACATTTTTATAATACAAGTGCAGCTGTAAATTTCAAATGTTTTAAGGAACCAACTTTTGATCCATTACAAACTTTCTTGAACTTAGAAAGTGAATTAAATTATGTAGCATTTCTATCATGAAATCAGCTGCAGATTAGAAGTAATAATTAAATTAAAATCACTTTTACTGGAGGGGGGGAAATCTTTTTTAAAAAAATCAGTTTCCATTAGTCAATTCTTCAGCTCAGACCTTATTTTTAAATGTTGTTCTGAGAGTTCTCTATCTTTGTATGTACTACACACCTGCCTTGTTGTCTTCAGCTCCTGAATCAAAACAACAGGCTTGTATGAGCTGAATAAAATTATCAATATTGATAGCAGTAAACTAACTGGATTGGATATTTTCATGGTATGACACAATTGTAT
Organism: Rhinoraja longicauda; assembly: GCF_053455715.1. Taxonomy (NCBI): domain Eukaryota; kingdom Metazoa; phylum Chordata; class Chondrichthyes; order Rajiformes; family Arhynchobatidae; genus Rhinoraja; species Rhinoraja longicauda. The sequence continues at coordinate 41,146,521 of NC_135962.1, read as the reverse complement.
ATTTTAATGCAATTGAAGAATGTTATAATGTCTTAAACTCTTATCAACTCTTATCAATATTTTGTGATCTGCTGATGTTCCATTCTGCTTTACTGCCAACTTGTTTAGTTATGAAATTAAATCCTTGTTGAAAGATAATGCGGCAGGCTACATATGTGCACAAAAGACCTCACGGGATTCTTAAAGCTCTACGTGTAGCATGAAGTACAAAAACCTGAACTCCTTAAGAAATGAAAGAATCAAGAAATTTATTTTCAAATATATATTATGAGCTCATTCTGCCTTTAAATAATATAAATGTACGATTATTATTTTCTTTGCACAAGATTCTTTAATAATAAGTGTTTTTGAAATCAATGATGTTGATCACCTTAAGGTGGCTGGTTAACATATTAACATTGGAAATGTTGTGGTGTCTATAGTTTAAGAAGCGGAAGCTGATTTTTTTTGTGCGTCCGTGTGTGTGTGTGGCATGTATAAACATGCACATATGTTATAACAGGAATGTGTCTTTTTTACCAATACAGAATTGTAGAAACCTACTGTAACTATCTTTGATTTGCTAATTTAGATTTTAAAAACTCGGATCTCTCAAAAAGTGTGCATGATTTCTAGTGTATGTGGATTTAATTGCATTTCCATCAGTTATAAATTTGGTAATTTTAAATGTAATTGTTTTTAAATTGCATATTTTCTTCTGGCTTTCACGTTGTTGTCTCTGCCGGAGACAATTTGTTCAGTGCAGCATAGATGCACATTTGTATCTAGGCAACACAGCAGAATATCTCATGAGTTATTCTCAAGATGTGAGTTTACCCTTAAATGTCACTAGTAACTTATTAAATAGCGACATTTATAAGTAACCATTGACTAATTAAGTATTTTAAAGTAAATTTGAGATCAAAGTCTAAAATGATATTTCTTTGTAATTGTCTGAATATTTAAATTTGGTCCTGTAATTTTCCTATTTGTTATCATCTCACATATATTATGCCTTCAACATATTTTCTATTTAGCTATTCTAAATGTGTATTAGAATTGCCAGAGAAGTGTATCTTCTCTGTTACTGTTTTGCAGAAACTGTCTTTAGCTCTAATTAATCAAAGTTATTCTTTAGGGATGGAAAGCTGTATTAATATCAGCTACTAGAGGGGTAAAGTTTAAAGGAGGTGTGCAGGACAAATTTATTATACAGAGGATGGTGAGTGCCGGGAATGGTGGTTGAGGCAGATACGATATTGGCATTTAAGAGACTTTTGGATAGGCTTATGGATATGCAAATAGTGGAGGGATATGAATTACGAGTAGGCAGATTAGAGTTAGTCTTGGCATAATGTTTGGTGGGCTGAAGGGCCTGTTCTTGCACTTTACTGGTTGGTCTATGTTAAGTGTAGATCAGTCATTGTATTCATAGTCCAAGTCGGGTTTTAACAGATGCTGTTACCCGGGGGGGGGGGGTGAAGTTAATAACCTGTTGTTATTCTTGCAACTTCATACATGGTGTCAGAAGTGGAATAAGAACCCACTCCTCCAGTCGGAATGTGGAATAAGTATTGAAAAAAACAGCAAGATCTCTTATGACTAGTTTCTGCTCGATACCCTTCTTCAGACTAGTTAGAGAAAAGGGGGACGCGAGATATAGACGATGATGTGGGGGGGGATTCCAGCCCCCCGCAGGCCTCCACCAGCGACTCCGCCAACCCTCACCCCCACCACCCACCAGCGGGCCGGAGACGTCGCCTCACATGAGCCCCAGGACCACAGCAGATAAGACCAGTAAAAGGGTATCTGTATGTAGAATAGATTACCTTGGTGCATTGGTAATGTTATTGAATGAAGTAGCTGCTATTGTTTCGGTAAGAAATTAAAAAAAAAATTTTTAAACTACACCAAAAAAATTTTTTGTTTATTTACATTTTCAAAAGTTTTCATTTCATGTGCCTGAATAATGACAAACATACTTTTCAACGATTGTGAGCATTATTGTATCTAGCTAATTGTGTGGAACCGTGGTTGAGTTCATTCTATAATATCACAAATGTTTGATTTTATTTGAATAAAAATGAGGAATCAATTTCCAATTGATATTGGGATATGTCTGCTAGCACTTTCAATAAAAAAGTCTGGGAAAGGTCCGAATGTGGCGGCTCCCAAGGGTCGGGCCATACCATACCACTACCGACCCCTCGGCACGGGAATGGACCAGTCCAGGGGGGCGGTCCTGTACTAGATATATAAGGACAAGGTTTTGGGCGCAAAGCTATCCCAGCAGACTCGACCCGTCTGATAACTGAGTAATAAATCAAACGCCCCAAAATACCCGGCTCCTTGCCTTTATTTCGGGCCTCTCTCGAAGCGCCACATTGGTGACCTCGACGGTCCATTCATAGTAGGATGGACATACGATCGAAAGCCGACCGTCCGTCCAGCTCGCAGGCCGACTAGGCCGCAGCTGTCGACGCGGTAGCCATCAAGCTCCCGACTTTCTGGACCACCCGGGCTCGCGTTTGGTTTTACCAAGCGGAGGCCCAGTTCCAGCTGCGGGGCAACACAACGAATGACACCCGTTTTTTCCACCTGGTGGGAGCCCTTGACCAGGACACGGCCGAAGAGGTCACGGAGTTCCTCCAGGACCCACCGGCCCACGATAAGTATAAAGCCCTTAAGGAGCTGCTGCTCCAAACCTACGGGCTAACCCGAATGGAGCGGACCGAAAGGCTCATCCACATGCCAGGCCTCGGTGACCGGCGCCCATCTAGCCTCCTGAAGGAGATGGTCGCGTTGCTCGACGGGCACAGACCGTGCCTAATGTTCGAGTACACTTACCTGCACCTGCTGCCGGCCGACATTCGCCTGCAGCTCACAGACGCCTCCTTTGCTGACACCCGGGCCCTCGGCAGGCGCGCGGACGCGCTGTGGGCGGCGCGCCGTGATGACGTCAGCGCGCTAAACGTCACTTGAGCAACGCCCGATTTTCTCCGGTCGGGCGGGGGAGCTGTGGAAGGAGTGACAGCTATGCCCCGGAGGCTTGCGAGATCGCCCCCGGTGGCCATTGCGGGTCCTGCACACGCACCTGCAGTCCCACACCAGCAGGCTCCAGCCAGCACCAGCAGGAGGCACTGGTGTTATTACCACCAGCGCTGGGGTGCTGCAGCCCGACAATGCCGCCAGCCGTGCACGTTCCCGGGAAACGCCGGGGCCGGCTGCCAATAGTCCCCGCGGCGTCCGGCCAGATTCACCGTCTCTTCGCCTAGGATCGGCGCTCTGGGGGCCGCTTCCTCGTGGATACCGTGGCGGAGCTGAGCGTCCTGCCCCCTTCGCTGCTGGACATTCGTTATGGGAAGTGGGGGCCCATCCTCACCGCTGCAAACGGGAGCCACATTCGGATTTAAGGCGTCCGCACGGTCCACATCGTTTTCGGCGCCAGTCATTTCACGTGGCAGTTTACCATCGCCGACGTCTCCCAGCCGTTGCGTGGGGCTGACTTTCTGCTGGCTCATTCTCTCCTGGTGGAAGTCAGGCAGCAGCGCTTGGTCCACGCCACCACGATGGAGCCCATTGCGTTGCAGCTGAATGAGCCCGTTGTACGCCCGCTGTCGTCCGTGGACTCCCATTTCGCTCGGGCTCTGGCGGAATTCCCGGATATTATGGCCCCGCAATTCCGGTCGTCGACCCCCAAGCACGGGGTGGTCCATTATATAATAACTACCGGCCCACCCCTCCACGCATGAGCACGCCGACTGCCGCCTGAGAAGCTATGCCTGGCACGGCAGGGGTTCCGCACGATGGAGTCCTTGGGGATCATCCGCCCTTCCAACAGCCCATGGGGAACCCCACTCCACATGGTCCCCAAGGCAAATGGGGGCTGGAGACCTTGCGGGGATTATCGGCGGCTGAACGTCGCTACTGCCGAGGACCGATACCCCGTGCCCCACATCCAGGACTTTCAACGCCCATTTGGCCGGGGCCACGATATTCTCGAAGGTGGATCTGGTGCGAGGCTACAACCAGATCCCGGTCCACCCGGAGGATGTGCCCAAGACGGCAATCATCACGCCGTTTGGACTGTACGAGTTCATACGGACGCCGTTCGGCCTCTAGAACACCGCGCAGGCATTCCAACGGTTAATGGACGGCGTGTGTCACGGGCTGGATTTCCTGTTCATCTACCTCGACGACATCTTGGTAGCCATCCGCTCGCGGCAGGAGCACTGTGCCCACCTCCGGCAGCTCTTTCAGCGGCTCAGCGAGCATGGGTTGGCTATCAACCTCGCCAAGTGCCGCTTTGGCGTGGCCACAATTGACTTTCTCGGCCATCCGCCGGTTTCCCCGTCCGTCCTCGGTGCGCGGTCTGCAGGAGTTCTTCGGCATGGTGGCGTTTTATCACCGGTTCCTGCCATCCGCGGCCCACATCATGCAGCCGCTATACGAGCTGCTGGCGGGGAAGCGTAAAAACGTAGTGTGGACCGACGAGGCGGTACAGCCTTCGACGGCGCGAAGGAGGCCCTGGCTCGGGCTGTGCTGCTGGTTCACCCACGGGAGGATGCCCCGACAGCCCTTACGGTGGACGCCTCAGAGTCGGCGATTGGTGCCGTACTGGAGCAACTGACGGACGGGGGTTGGCGCCCCCTGGTCTTCTTCAGCCGGCACCTCAACAACGCCCAGAGGAAGTACAGCGCATTTGACCGCGAGCTCCTAGCTCTGTACCTGGCCGTGCGCCACCACCGCTATTTCCTGGAGGGCCGCCCGTTCACCGCATACACGGACCACAAGCCGCTCACGTTCACCCTGGCAAAGGTCTCCGACCCGTGGTCCGCCCGACAGCAGCGCCAGTTGGCGTACATCTCGGAGTTCACCACCTCCATCTACTTCATCGAGGGGAAGGAAAACCGGATGGCCGACGCGTTGTCTCGCCCCGCATCAATGCCGTTTTAGAAGTGGCGCCCGGCATTGATTATTCTGCCCTGGCGGAGGCCCAGCTAATGGACGGGGAGATGCCCACCTACCGGACTGCCAACTCTGGCCTCCGCCTCGAGGATGGCCCCCGAGGAGTGACGATACTGTGCGATGTGTCGGCAGGTCAGCCGCGCCCCATCGTCCCGGCCGCATGGCGCCGGAGGGTGTTCGACGTGGTCCACAGGCTGGCTCACCCATCCATCCGGGCGACGACCGCACTGGTAGCTGCGCGGTTCATGTGGCACGGTCTGCGCAAGCAGGTTGGCCACTGGGCCTGCACCTGCATTCCGTGCCAGACGGCGAAGATTCACCGCCACGTCCGGGCGCCACTCCAGGAGATCGGTCTACCCTGCCGGCGTTTTGACCACCTGCACATGGACATTGTGGGCCCTCTCCCGCCGTCCCGGGGCATCACACACCTCCTCACGGTGGTGGACCGCTTCACACGGTGGCCGGAGGCCATACCGCTGGCCGACACAGCCACAGCTACATGCACTCGTGCGTTGGCTGCGCACTGGATCGCTCGCTTTAGGGTGCCGGTGGTCATCATCGGACCGGGGGGCCACAGTTGACCTCTGAGCTGTGGTCGGCCATGGCCCACCTGTTGGGCGTGCGGCTGCACCACACCACGGCCTATCACCCGCAGGCAAATGGCCTGGTGGAGAGGTTGCACCGGCAGCTGAAGATAGCGCTGAGGGCGCGACTCTCCGGCCCCGACTGGATGGACGAGCTACCATGGGTCTTGCTGGGCATCCGGTCTGCGCCAAAGGAGGACCTGGCTTCATCATCAGCGGAGCTCGTATACGGGTCCCCGCTCACGGTGCCCGGGCAGTTCGTGCCCTCGTTGCCGGGGCGAGAGGAACCACCCTCATCCACCCTACAGCGCCTTCGAGAGCGAGTTGGCAAGCTCACACCAGTGCCGACGTCCCGCCATGGGACATTCCGCCCTTACGTGCCATCGGCCCTCCGGGACTGCGCCTTTGTGTTCCTGCGCCGTGACGCCCACCGGATGCCACTCCAGAGGCCGTATGAGGGCCCATACCGGGTGCTGGAGCACGGACAGACAACCTTTGCCTTGGACATGGGGGGCCGGCCGGAGGCCGTGTCAATTGACCGTCTGAAGCCGGCCCACTTAGACATCGACCAATCGGTGGTGCGGGTTGCCCAGCCTCGGCCACGAGGTCGCCCACCTTTGCGGGTCCCACCACCTGTCCATCCAACTGTTCCTCCAACTGTGCTTCCGCCGGCCCCTCTTTCGACCGATTACCGTACGCGGTCCGGTAGGGTTGTGCGACCACCAGTGCGGTTCGTGCCTCCGGTTCTGGGGGGGGCCCTGTGGCGGCTCCCAAGGGTCGGGCCATACCAAACCACTACAGACCCCTCGGCACGGGATTGGACCAGTCCAGGGGGGCGGTCCTGTACTAGGTATATAAGGACAAGGTTTTGGGCGCGAAGCTATCCCAGCAGACTCGACCCGTCTGATAACTGAGTAATAAATCAAACGCCCCAAAATACCCGGCTCCTTGCCTTTATTTCGGGCCTCTCTCAACGCGCCACACGAATATACTTTGGTTGAAAAAACACTTTGATGTGTAGTGGTTACAGTTGTCAAATTTGCTTATTCCTTTTCACCCCAAGTCCATTGCTTTAATTCCATAAACCTGCTGACTAGTTTTTTTTGTCTCAGTTTATGTTTAATTCTAAATGTTAGCTGTAATTGACAACACATATCAAAAATAAATGTTTTAATTTCTACCTCCAATACTGCAACAACCATGCAGCACAAATAATTAATTATGCATCATTGTTACCAGGCAAGTTATTCTTTAGGGATAGTAAGTTATATTAATATCAGCTACTAGTTTATGCATTTGAGTTTATTATCTTATATCTAGAAAGATTAAATTAACTAAGAAATTACTAATCATAGAAACAAGAATGGTTTTGAAGAAATAAAAAACTGCAGATATTGGAGGAACAGCACCTCATATTTCGCCTGGGCAGTTTGCAGCCCAGTGGTATGAACATCGACTTCTCCAATTTTAGATAGTTCCTCTGTCCCTCCCTTCCCCTCCTCCTTCCCAGATCTCCCTCTATCTTCCTGTCTCCACCTATATCCTTCCTTTGTCCCGCCCCCCTGACATCAGTCTGAAGAAGGGTCTCGACCCGAAACGTCACCCATTCCTTCTCTCCCGAGATGCTGCCTGACCTGCTGAGTTACTCCAGCATTTTGTGAATAAATAAAAAACTGCAGATGCTGGTTTACCAAAAAAAGGCACCAGTTGCTGGAGTAATTCAGCCAGTCAGGCAGCATCCCTGGAGTACATGTATAGGGGACTTTTCGGGTCAGAACCATTCTTCAGACTAATTTATTTCTTTAGTGTATCCCAGTGTTCTTGGTGAAATTAGTTTATAACAGTTCACCAATATTGCAAAAGTCAGTAAATTGTGTTGAATTGCATCACTCAGCAGTGGGTAATTTGATAAGCTACTTTAGTCAAAATATAATTATAGGTTTCCATTGGACTTTAATATATTTTGGCAAGTTGCATGAATTTTAATACAAATTAGTGTTTGGTATAAAAAAAGACTGAGAACAAAAGGCACAAAAAAAAATCAACATTCTTTTAAGGTAAAACTAGATGGCTTTAGTATCCTCGACTGTAAAATGTTTGATCCGAGGAGCATGCTCTTCTAAAAATTATTTAATTTCATTTCTTTATAGGTTAAAGGTATGAAACCAAAATACACTCTTCATTAGAATATGAATACACCTGAGTATTAAATAGCTAACTGAATTAACATTATTTATTGGGTAACCAAGATTTTTAAACAGGAAACCCTCGTTATAACAAACCATGGGGAGGGAGGGGGAATGATATCTGTCATTGCCGACTACACTGTAACCAAGTAAGGAATTGCCGATTAGGAGAGTGTCATTGTATAAGCAGTAGAAACAAAAAATACTGCAGATGCCACAAACTGTTAGCATAACTCAGCAGGTCAGGCAGTATCTCTGGAGAACATGGATATGTGACATTTCGGGTTGAGACCTTTCTTCAGACTATTGGTCTGGAAGTGGGCCTGGAAT